>NC_056746.1:360919962-361244970 GCF_019279795.1 Protopterus annectens | reverse complement strand
CCAGATCCCTTTGAAGCCTGGTAAAATGTGCCATATAATTCAGGGACCTGATAGCAAAGGTCGCTGAAGCAAAGGTGCGCTTCCCTATCCTGTCCAAGGCACGGGAATCTTTGTTAGGCAGATGGACAGTCTGGCTGTCTTCTTCTGTCAGATCTTTCTTGTTGCGGCAGCCACCACCAAAGCATCCACAGGAAGACCTTTGGACCAATGGGAATCTAAAGCAAGAGGGGACAAGAACTTAACTGGCCTCCGGGGAATAGCTTTGACGGTATCAGGAGCCTTCCAAGCACTCGGCACGATGAGCCGGACAAGTTCATCGTCAGGTGGAGTAACCCAGGAGGTAGGGGGCCGGGTGCGAAAGGCCTGCAGGAACACAGATTCCTCAGAGGTCAGATTAGAGGACTGCCAGTCACCTCTCTGTTTCAGGACTTCGAGGATATCACCAAAGGATACCTCAGAGGGTGACCGAGGGGATCCTTCCCCTTCATCGAAATCTGTGTCTTCGGTGAGGGACTCCTCTGTGGAGTCCATGTGCTTCCTCTTACATGAACTTTTCTGGTGGACCTCCTCAGCGGGAGAAGCTGGAGAAGACAGTGGAAAAGGGGATGCCTGAGGGAATGTGTCCTACGGCCCTTGCACCCAGTGTCTGCTAGGTGCGACTTGTGAAACCAGTGTACCAGAGGAGGGCGGAGGTATAGACAGTCCGGTATCGCCCGCAGCACTGAAAGCCTTCTCCATCAGTTGGAAGGCTGGTCCACGCGAAGAGGACTGCATGTCTAGGACAGAGGTCACCCCTCCCAAAGTGGCTCAGCCTGCCGACCTGGAGTCCCTGGATGGCTGTGGAGCAGCAGATTATGCATGTCACAACTGACATCCTGGGTCGTAGCAAAACTTTCCTGCCACGAAGGCAACTGCGGTTCCTTGGTGAGATCCATAAAGGGAACCGAAGAGGGGAAGACTGTGCTATATCCATGGACTTCAAAGGCAATGAAGGAGGAAAATAAGAAGGGGTCTTTAGAGATGGGTGATCACCTAGTTCCTGAGGGGTGGGATACCTCTGGCCAAAAGTACCTGGTCCACAAGAAGCAACACATCCTGTTTGGAAAGGCTTCTAGTGGACCTCACGGAGACTGAGGGAGAAACAGGCCTGTCCACAGAAGAGGCAGACTTGGTGCCCATCTCATCTGTCCGCACCGAGGACAATGGTGCAGAGAGAGACTGGACTACTGCTGTCTGCATCGAAGAAGTCATTGGTGCCGAGGTCATGGTCTGCACCGACACAGGTTGGTGCCGAAGTGGTTGTCGGTGCCAAAGCTGGAACTGACAAAATTGGAGTCAACAATAAAGGCATTGGTTCCGAGGCAGATCTCTGAGCCAACGCGGTCAATGTCTGCACCGACTGAACGGACGGTGCCGATACAGTGGTAACGGTCTGAACTGAGGAGCCCCTCGGTGCTGATATATAGAAGGCTGCAGGAGAAGACGGAGCCGAAATGACTAATGGAGCCGAAGGCCTTGGTGCCAAAGGTCTAGGCACCGAAAGCACTGGGGCTGACTGAGTGAGCTCTGGAGCCGAAACTTTAGCCTTTTTAGGTTTTTGTTGGTGGGAGTCCCGTGCTGGGGACAAAGGCAAAGATTTAGCCTTGGTAGGAACATCCAAGATTTTCTTATGGGCTCTAGGAGGGGTTGAGGCCTCCGACCCAGAAACAGATTCTGAAAAGGGAGATTTAAGAAGTCCCTTCAGTAACAGCTTGTTTTTCTTTTCCAACAAGGTTCTATTAGAAAAGTTCTCACAAATAGTACAGGGTGGATCAACAGACAAATGGGAAGCTCCCAAACAATAAACACACAAAGAGTGTGCATCAAAGAGTGTGCATCAGACGTAAGCAGTTTGTGTCCACAATCAGAACACTGCTTACAGCCTGGACTACCTTTCTTATCTGCCATGACAGCAAATTAACTAATAGAAAAGGTACCAGCAATGGTACAAGAGAGTACCCGAAGGTATGAGAGAAAAAGGATTACCAACGATGGTAAAGAGAGATTACCTCACGGTAAAAGTGGTAAAGAAAGAAGCAGAAAAATCTGAATAAATTATGTACGCTAGATGCGATAGGGTAAGAGACAATGAAATATGAACTTTCCTGACAGAAAAGTAATCTGTAAAACTATTAAACAACAAATGACTGTACTTAGCTCAAGGGAAGTAGCTTGACACGACCAAATGGCAACGCGGCAAATGAAATCTGAGGTAACAGGGAGAGGGGGATTGAGAGTAAGAGTTTAGCTCGAGAGTTTGAAGCTGACGCGAGCTTGGAAAATGGCCGGCTCTGTTCCGAGGTCGGAGCCGATACCCATGCGTAAGGAATGAACGAGGATTAACAATATCAGATTGGCTGTTTGCTCCACTCTCCACTTACACAGGTATGCACATGGCACACTTTCTTATCTTTGACTTTCTGCATTGCTCAGACAACTTATGTGAGCCTTAATTTCCTGCCAGGAAGGGGTAGATGTTAAAGGCATACAGCCTTTATTTAGTAACGTATAAAAAAAGGTGTGTGTTTGAGAGATGAATTCAGATACACAAGTCCAACTAACTAAAGGATGGCATTGTGCAGTTCTTGGTCACTACACAGGAAAAGAATGGAAGGGGAAAATGGACTGATTGTTGAAGAAAATGGATGTGTATCATGAAGATCTAACATTATCTTAAGTACATAATACTTTTGTATCTTGGATAGTTCAGTCCAACCTCTTCAACACTACGACAGAGTCGGCAGCTCTACCTCTACTTAATGGTATCAAGGCAGAATACAACAGAACATGCTGGCCCCAAATGTAGATTTAAATCTTGAGATCACATACACCTTACTATGTCTTGAAAGGCCATGCAGAGAAGCCCACGTCAAAGATGCACAGACAGTCAACTGAGAAATTTTTGAAAAAGTTCAATGAAACAGCTATATCTTTTATAGAAAATGTATTAGGTTTTACTGGTAAGGTCTTAATATACTTTCTATAAAATGTGGTCGGACAGTTATCTGGACAGGCTGACTTCTGAAAGTTACTGTCCCAATTTGTTTGATGTAAAGAAAAAATAATTTATGTACTCACCATAAAGTTCCATCTGTGTTGTCAATTTTTCATCTCTCCTCACATATGGGTTCGGATCAGAGTCCTTGGCTCCGACTCAGCCATTAGCAAGCTCGTAGCAACCAAAAAGCTCTTGGGTATTTCCCTCTTACCCACAATGCATCTGCCTCCATGACCTCAGATCCTGTTTGCTGTAACTATAATAGTAAGATGAGAAGGGTTAGAATTCAACACACAAACAGCCTTAAGTGAAGCAATTTCTGAAGTGTAATGGAATTAAATGCAACTCTAGGCATCATCCTCCTGTTCAACCAGGAGTCTAAGGATGGGGGATGGGGGATGGAGGGTGGGACTGTGAGGAGAGATGAAAAATCGACAATACAGATGTAATGTTGCGGTGAGTACATAAATTCTTTATCTGATATTGTCAATTTTTCATCCTCTCCTCACATGTGGGACAGAGTCCCCAGCTACCTTTATCCAGGGTAGATTCATGGGAGAATATTCCTCAGAACCATTGCACCAAAGGAAGCCCTTCCCCTAGAGACCAAATCTAATTTGTAATGAGTAGTAAAGGTATGACGGTTTGCCCAAGTAGCTGCTGCGCAAATATCTAAGGAAGCATTGTACCAAAAGACTGCAGACGTGGCTACTGCGCTGGTTGAATGGGCCATATGGAACTGTCAGGCTTCATACCTTTTGAAGAATAAATAAAGGAAATGCAACTATGATAAAGTAACTTTGGTAACAGGAAGGCCTTTCCTTGGCCCTGTGAATGCAACAAATAACTGCTTGTCTTCCAAAATTCTTTAGTTCTATGTAAATAGAAACTTAACTGTCTATGAACATCCAACAGATGTAGAATATATTCCCCTTTGTTACTAAAATTAGGAAAGAAGACAAGCAACTGAATAGCCTGATTAAGATTTGCTTGAGAGACAACTTTGGGCAAGGAGGGGTCAGTACGCAACGAGACTCTGTCCTTATGAAAAACTATATACGGACATTCAGAAGACAAGACTTGAAGGTCTGAAATCCATCTTGCTGACATGACAGCCACCAAAAATAGTGTTTTCCATGACAGATAGTTAACATCACAAGTTGCTGCAGGTTCAAAAGGAGGCTGAGTAATGAGACGCAAAACCAGATTCAAATTCCAAGGGGGAGAAGGGTCCTTGTAAGGAGATTTTAACAATAACATTCCTTTTAAGAATGGTTTGCAAAGCTTGTGGGAGTTCAAGGAGGAATTGTCAAATCCAATATGGAAATCTGAAACGGCTGCTAACTGTACTTTAATAGTAGATGCCACTGCCCCATTATTGAAAAGATGGGCTAGGGAAATCCAATATGAAATGAACAGGAGCTGTGATGGGATCCATGTTATGTTGCTGTGCCTAAAAGACGAATCTCTTTCACTTACTCCTATAGAGTTTCTGAATTGACGGCTTATGGGATGACACTAAAATATGACGAACTGGGGAGGAGAGCATAGGTTGTCTGGCCATTAATGGAACTGGAGGAACCAAGCTGTCAGCTTGTGGTTGTAAAGGCTGGGATGAGTCATTTCTGTCAGATGTGACAACAGGTCTGGAGAAGGGTCCAGAATCCAGGGTTCCTTCTGTAGATGAGGCCACAGTAAGGGAAATCAGATCTCTTGAGGCGAATATGGGGCAATGAGGATAACTATCCTCTTCAACCTTTTGGCTTTCTGAAAGAAATTGGGGATCAACGGGATTGGGGGGAAAGGCATACAGAACTCTGGGGGGGCAATTTTGTATCAGAACATCCCTTGGGGTTTGCCCCCGTGGGGGGATCATCAGAGTGAAGTAGTCCCTGCATTTGTTGTTGAAAGGAGAGGTGAAGAGATCGCAGCAAGGCTGGCCCCATGTGCGGAAGATGTGGTCTGTTACATTTTGATTTTGGGACCACTCGTGTGGCATGAGAATGACTCTACTCAGTCTGTCCACTATAATGCAGGAACTCCCCAGAATAAGTGTTGCTATTAGAAAGTTGGTTGAATGAGATCACCCATTGCCACAGTTTGAGTGTTTCTCAACAGAGAGGGTATGAGCTGGTTTCTCCTTGCTTATTTATGTACCATACCACTGACATATTGTCAGATTGAATTGCTACCATGCCTTGAGGAAGGGCAGACTGAAATGCCTGCAACATTAAGAGCACCACCCTCATCTCTAAGACATTTATGTGGAGCTTGGCCTCGTCTGCAGACCAGGTGCCTTGAACCCTTTTCCCTCAGATAATACCCCCCACCCTATCTGGGAAGCATCCGTGGTCACAGTAGCCTGTGGTAGAGGGGGAACAAAGCATCGGCCTTGTGTCACCTGCTGAGATTGAATCCAATATGAGTGATCTTTTTTGCAGGTTTCTGTAACAAAACTCTGATAGGACATTGGTTCATGCATTACTGACCACTGCAAGGCTAGAAGCCATTGCAAAATTCGCATGTGATACCTGGCCAGTGGGACTAACACAAATGCTGCAGCCATGGAACCTAAGGCTCGAAGAACATAACTGGCAGGTACTCTTGTTTCTGATCAACCTTGCAGTTTGTCTCTTGATTGTCAGTACTCTGGGAGGGGGCAGTTTGGTAATCATCAAGCTTGTGTCTAACAAGGCTCCTATGAACTCTATTGTTTAATTTGGTTCCAGATGAGATTTTTGGTGATCGGGGCGGAAATGAGGCAGTCGTCTAAGTATGGAAACACTCGGAATCCTCGTCATTTCAGGTGAGTTGCAACCACTGCCATATTTGGTGAACACTCTAGGGATGGTAGTGAGTCCACAGGGCAGCGCTCTGAACTAGTAATGACTGGCTTCCAGCTGGAAGCGCAGGTATCTTCTGGAGTGTCTGTTCATTTTTATGTGGTAGTATGCATCCTGAAGATCTATAGAGCACATCAAATCATCATTTTCCAGGAAGGGAGGTACAGACTGTACTGTGGCCATTCGGAACTTACTGTGACAGACTAATTTGTTCAGTTTGCTGAGATCCAGAATTGGTCTTCAGTCCCCTGTTTTCTTTGGCACCAAAATGAACCTTGAGTAAGTTCCGAATCCTCTCTGGTCTGGGGGAACCTCTTGGATGCCTCTCTTTTCTAGCAGATTCAGAATTTGCAAAACTGCTTGATCCCTTTTGACTGGGTGGAACGTCTGGGATTTTCTTGTTTGGAAGTTGTTGTTGGGAGAAGGGAATTTGGTCCCCTGGACATTATCCTATGCACCCATACATCGGAAGTTATGTTCTGCCAGGCTCTCCAATGCAGGGATAGGTGACCACCGACTGCCTCCATAGGTGGACAATCGGGCCTCCTTTCAGGAGTGCAGAAAGGGTTTCCCAAAGGATGGTTCCCAGGAATCCTGGTTCTGTGGACCACCTCTGCTCTGAGGGCAACAACTTCCATTGTTGTTTCCCCTGCTGCCTCGGGGGGGGGGGGGGACTCTCCACGTGGGTGCTGGTAAGACCCTTGAGACTTTTTTTAACCATATTTTTTCATCACCTTTCTGACCTTTATGATAAGGTCTCTGATGAGCTGAAAAACGTATGCCAACAGCAGAAAGAGTTTTACCATCCTCACACTTGAATAGCGTATCCTTGACTTTGTGCCCAAAAAGAGATGTGTCGTCAAACGGAGCCCTGATGAACGAAGACTTAAAAATGTTCCGCAAAAATCGCAAAGGTGTATCCAGGCATACCTCCTCATGGAAATGCCAGAACCCACTGCTCTCTTCTTTCCTCCGACAGTGTGTGCAATAAGTCTCATGGAAGAGTTGGCAATGGAATGAAGGGTGGCTTAATGGAAAGATACCTTTTCTTTAGCTCCCTCAGCTACTGCTCCTTGAAAGGTATCCAAGAGCTCCTTGATCAGATCCCTTTCTAACCTGATGAAATGAGAAGTAATTCAGTGAATGCAGGGCAAAGGTCGCCGAGAAAAAGATACGGTTTTCACATCTATCCATCATCCTAGAATCTTTATTAGGAGGATGGATAGTAGAACTCTCATTGGAAAGTTCTTTCTTGGTCGCTGCCGCCATGACCATGGTGTCTACTGCAACCCTCAAACCAAAAACCCTTATCCAGAGGAGCAGTTATGATCCTATGTGGTCAGGGAACAGGCTCAATGGAATCTGGGGTGTCTCACGCCCTCTGTGAGATTAGGTCTATAAGCTCATTGGTGGGCGGAGTCACCCATGAGGTAGAAAGACAGGAACCGAAGGCGGACAGATACATTGACTCCTTGGGCGAGGGGTTGCTGGACTTCCAGTCACCCCTCTACTTGAGAATTTCTTGAATCTCCCCAAAGGAAACATCCTCAGGAGGTGACTGTGGGGAACCCTCACCTTCATCGAGGTCAGTGTCTTCAGTGGCTGACTCCTCTGTGGAGTCTAGATGCTTCTCTTGCATAACCACTTCACAGGAACCTCCTCAGTGGGATAGTCTGGGGAGGTATCGGAAGAGGTGGGGGTACTCTGATGGGTATCCTGGTGCCGAATTTCCACTGTCCCTGTGGAGGGAGATGGGAGGAAGAAGAGCGCTCAATGTCTGCCTGGGATAATAGATCAAAAGGGGGGGGGGTGACTTTGATGGTGCAGAGGCAGCCATAGCCCTTTCCAAAGCGCCAAAGGATGACCACTCCTAGAAGGATGAGGACTCCGGACCTGAGAAGACATGCTTTTGGGGGGGACCCTCCAGTCCAGAAGACAGCTCACCCAGAGCGGATGCCAGAGCCAAGCTCACTTTCATGAAATCCCTGAGGGCCATTGACCTCTCCGACAATCTGGGGGTCGACTGGACTCAAAGTCCAGGAGCTCTCTGGCTCCGAAAAGGTCAATAAGCTACAAGATGAAGTCTGATCCGAGGAAGATAGCATCCTAGGATCCAAGCTCAAAGTCACCGGGCATATCCGATCTGTGGGCTCCGAAACTTGCCCTGAAGTAGGATGAGGAGGAAGTGGGTAGTGGACAGTTTGTCTAGACCTGGAGCTGAAAGGGCTGAGGTCAAAGGGGACCTAGTGATCTGTTCCACTTCTTCTGTAATACTCCTGGTCGAACGGGAGGACATAGTAGAAGGGGATCTAGGCCTAGACAGAAAGGGGGACGGTACCCTCGAGGGTACTAGGTCATATGAAGGAGAGTACCGAGTTCGTGGTAAAGTCAGTATCAGTTTGAAAGGGCTAAACATCGGATTCAACCCCAACTGATCTAACCCATCCTTGTCAGATGAGGTTGGAGCCAAAGAAGTCAAATCCAAAGAAACTGTGGTCGGAACCAACGGCTTTGAAAGAATCTGAGACTCCCCCAAGGAGGAAGGTTTAGATTTCTTGGACACTGACTCTGAAATATCAGTCGGGGCTGATGAAGGTCTTTTCTTGGCCTTGTCTGAGGATTTGGAGACAAGGACGAGGCAGGACTTGAAAGAGCCGATTTAGTTTTGGGGGAAGATGTTGCTCCAGAAATGGCTTCATCAAAGGCTGAAGGCAACATCCCTCTTAAAATGAGCATATTCCTTCTGTCAATTAAAGCTTGGTTATTAAAGAAGAGACGTATGGCACAGTCCTCCTGTAAATGTGAAGGCCCAAGACGGTGCACGCATAAAGAATGCAAGTCGCTGAACGGAATCTTATGCCCGCATTTGGTGCACTTTTTGAAGCCTGAAGTTTTTTCTTGTTTATCCTGTTTCTCTGCCATAATAGAGAAGATATACAATGCACACCCACGAGAAAGGGATACAGAAAGTGTTTTTTTTTTTCTTTAAATAGGAGGAGGTTTTTTTTTTTAATAGAAGCAGAAAGGGAAAACCCTACAAAAGACAGTAGGGAAGAAATACCTCAAAGGTTATAGGGGAGAAAGCAACCTCTGAAGAGACGGTTACTGGTGGAAGAGAAGGGGGAAAGGTAAAGCAAGATAAAAAAAAATAATAAATATCAACTCGTGGGACAGAGCAACAGATGGAAAAAGTATAGAAAAGACTATTTATCAAAAAATTAGCAAGGTATGAAGAGATTGAAAGAATTTGAAAAAAAAAGTTATAACCTGACTCAAGAGCTATTGTAACAACCACCTTTTCTCAAAGCGGCGAACGAGATCTGGGGTAATGGGAACAGATATGTTGTGGGTAAGGGGGAGGTACCCAAGAGCTTTTTGTTTGCCACGAGCTTGCTAACAGCTGAGTCAGATCCATGGACTCAGATCCAAACCCACATGTGTGGAAAGGATGAAAAATTGATGAAATCATATCAAATAACATCACCTCTTTGTACATCCTTGGTTCAGGTTAAATAAGAACATAGGTGACAATGAAAATTCTGGCATTAAATACTCTCCCCATTTAGAATAATGAGGAAAAAGGGAACATTGACTAACCGGATGATTAATTTTTGCTGCCTCTTTTAGCACAAAGTCTGGATTATTTGTAAGGACACTCTTTTTTTATGATATGGAATACAGATAAGTTTAGGGGCTAAAACTTGAATTTTAGAAAGTCTTTTGGCTAAAATAAATGCCCCCTAAAAAAGGGGTCTTCCAAGATAAATTTTTAAGATCCACCATAGCTGCTGGTTGGGGGGGGGGGTCAACTTTTCCAGTAAAGTTACAATTTCATGGAGGGACAAGTTTCCAGAGGGGAAATCTAAGCAGAAAGATCCCACAGAAATAGATTGCTTATTTTTATGGAAGTTGAGCACAAGGAATTTAGACTGCAATGAAAACTGGAAATACCTGGTTGATGTAACTGGCCCCAGGAAGAGTCTTCCATGATAAATATTTAAACCACTGTAGTTGCTGGTTTGAAAAGAGCAGTATCAATTTTTCCAACATAAAGGTTAAATACCAAAGAGGGGCAGCTTTCCTGAAGAAAGGTCTTAGCAGAAAGGTCCGTCTCAGAAATGGCTTCCAGATGTTTAATTAAGGCTTAAGGGCAAAGAATTTACATCTTGATGAAAATCAGAAAATGGTTACTAAATGAAATCTGACCATAGAAAAAGTGCAGCCCATGTCAAAATATCTACTACAAACTGCAGAACTGTTGGAACTGGAGTTGAGAAAAGATCAGGATCTTGCTCAGCCACCCATAATGAAAACTTTATCCATTTACTTTTATTTCTTGCAGTGGACTGCTTGGATGCTGTACAGATCAGGACCAACCCCAGAAGGGAACAATGGGTACCTGTCCATTAGCAGAACTGGAGAAAGCATTTGGTTACTTTGAAGGTCTACTTGCCAGAGAGAAAGGACAGGAGACCATTATGAGTTTTGAGAAGAAGAGGTTTCTCTAACAGGTGAGGCCGTAGCAGATGAAACTAAATTTGCTAGGGTCAAAACAGGGTTATGAGCATGTTCAAGGCCTTTCCAGCAAGAATTTCACTAAAGTGGAAATGGGAAAGAAATGAGGAAGACCCAGCGGTCAATGCTGTGCCACAGCAACCAGGGGTATTGTGCGAGTTTTAGGGGAAAATAGTTACTGCATTTGGCACTGGTCAGAGATGCAAACAGGTCACAGCAAAGCCTTCCCCAACATGGGAAGATCATTTATTCCACTGACCGAGTATGAGAGATTAGTTGTGAAGCATTATTAAGCATTTGTTGAGCTTATTTGCTAGAGAGTTGTCCTGAATGGGAACCTGTGTTGCCGTGAGAAAGAGCTTCATTGCCTCTCAGCAAGGCAGGGCAGGAAAGGAGTGGCTGACAACTGTACTTTTGGGAAGGGAGTCCTGTAGAACCTGCAATGTTAAGCTAACATTCCAGAATTTTGTTTTCTTTAGACTGTGCTTCAGGGCAGAAACCATTTCACAAGGGATTCCAGTTAACCGCAGACAGAGAGAGACTGAAAAAAATGAAACTGTACTCTGTGCTTAACAGGCCTTATAAAGGTAATTTGATGTGGGTATACAAATGTTTAAACAATGAGATGATGTGTAGTATTTGGGGGATGAATTTTGTTATCCACGAAAAAGTTACTAGGAATAGCACTAATTTGGTTAAGATAGGCTTAGTAAATTCAAAACGAGGAGCAATTTATTTCAGTGAGGAGTCAGTGCAATAAACCGACATTAAAAATTAGGGACTGACAGACATTTAAGGAAATAAACTTAAGAGATTGACAAGACTCTGCTTCCCTGGCTAGTAACAACTGAAGATCACCCTGGAGGAGAAGAAGGGACATCAGGTTCAACTATAACCATTACAACAACCACTTTCAAGTGCAAGATAAACACCCTAGACAAACTCAAGACCACCACCAGGCACACAACTACCAGGAGAATGACCATCAATACCTTGGGATCACTGAAGTAAGCCAACTACATATTTTTGTCAGCCAAGGCCCATCCACGAGGAAATGGACACTACAAGACAATCAAGAAACACCCCACTACATGGGGACCCACAC
Organism: Protopterus annectens; assembly: GCF_019279795.1. Taxonomy (NCBI): domain Eukaryota; kingdom Metazoa; phylum Chordata; order Ceratodontiformes; family Protopteridae; genus Protopterus; species Protopterus annectens. Next base: position 361,233,470 of record NC_056746.1, on the reverse strand, counting down.
CAAGATCCCACAAATGTAACACCTCAAGGACCAGTAGCAACACCAGAGATATCCATCAACCATCTAACAACTCTACAACTGATCCACTCCAGGGACAAATACCACCTGCGGATCCAACAATTCCTACAGCCCTACAGAATATGGCAGGGCAAGAGGGACCTTAAACATCTTTGGAACCCAGCACAACATGGACTGAAGCAGGGACCATGAAAGAGTGGAATAAGATCTGGAACCACTCGGTAAAGCACCTCAGAGACTTGGAAAGCAGGTGTTAGTTAAGGGTCTTACTTTTATACTCCATAGATGTAGTAACCTTGTTAAAACTGTCATGGATCTGAAACTGTTCATCAGGAAACTAAATTTAAAACTGTTTTTCCAGGATAAAGAAGGGGGTGTGGAATACAGAAGGGATACATCAGGGCGGCAGTCAAAACTTAAAAAAAAATTATTCATACTATAAAGAAAAATGTTACTAAATTTCAGGGAATGAATATTGTTAGGCTCACAAAAGAGCTTACATATGCAAGTAAAATATTGAGCTCCAAAGACTTCTTAGCCAAGGACTAAAGTTCAAAGCTCCTAAACCCAAATACTGGGCCCTATTAAATACAAAAGGCTAAGCAATGACCGATACCTTCAGGATTCAGTTGACAGACAGCACAGGGAGTTCAAGAACTTAGTTAGAAATCCACAAAACATAAAGTGGGATAGAAGCATGAAAAGTGTCTAAAGGTACTTTAAACGGAAACTGCAACACTGAAGCTACTGTCTACAGGACAAGCTGTGTGTCTATGACCACTTTTTTATTGGAATTAAACAAACAAGCTGAAAATGAGTGGCTCAACACTTTTCTGGAATCAGGACGTTTTACATTTCACATAGTTGATAATCTTGATATGGGCCCATTACACTGAAACAAAAATGCACACCCTGAAAGAAAAGAAATTTGAGTGGCATGTCAGAATAAATTCAAATAGATCACTTTGCTTGAATGTGCTCTGCTCCATAAAGAGTCTACTGACTTTAAGAAAACTACATCACAAGCTATTCTACTAGGACAATATGCCAGGTCTGGATTTGTAATGGTAACCACCAAGACAACCACTCCAGCTTGCTTCCCACAGTTGTATTTTCACTTTTATAGGTGGTCCCATTACCACACTGACATTCACTCTAGATGGTGCGTGTCACCAAGAATTGATCAAATGCTCCAATGGCCAGTGCTCCTCACACTGCAATACCATTATCTCTAGGTTTCGCTTCATTTGGATCCATAACACTTTCTCAAGGTTACAGGCAGGCCACACTCATTACTTGTTGCAACCAATGAAACACATTTCCCAACATCCTGCCAATGAAGCACCTCTCTGAAACACACACGCACACACAACTTAGAACACCCTCTTAAATTGGAAAGGAAGGGACAGAAGCTTAGCCTTTCATTGCAGAGAATGGAGAAAACACATAAGGACACACCACTCCAAGAAGAACAGGACAAGAGCAACTACAGTCCAGATCACCAGCAAGGATGACAAATAACACTCTGCAACCTTCTAACAGCCACATCTTGGCAACGGCATGCCCCTCAAACCCAGTTTTTACTTTATAGGACCCAGTTTTCCAAAACAGTTTTGGTGTTTAGCATTTACTTCTTGATGCCAATTTCTGATTTTCTAAATGAACTGGAATCTCAATTATGTTTATTACTTTACGGTTCATATAATGCTTTACTGCTTCACTGACTATTGTTTTTCCCCATTATTCTTGGTATTTTTGATCTTCAGATTTTTTTAAGCTGGCATGGTTCAAACGTTTGTTTATGCTAGTGTCTCACTAGGTGCATACACAAGCTGGGGGGGGGGGTCCTAATGATTGATCAAGCCGAGGCTTTTCCAGCACACACGAGCCTATGGTCTGGGCACACAGGTCTTGTATTAAGAATTTTTGATTTATTTTAAATGATATACCAACACCTAATGTATCTTGATCATATACAAGGTTTGTAAAAGCAGGCCCTGGTATTTAAACCTGTATGTGCCAAAACACAGCTAAAGAAGTACAATAAGGTATATCTAAATTGAACTTTACCCAAAGTTTAAAAGGAAGGACTCCTCTACCTTCTTAAAGCACTGAGTTAGTTTTAGGTATAGCAGCCTTGCACAATTTCAGCGAGGTCTGAATGACACTGCTCTTAAAGACTGACACTGTCTGAAACCCTATAAAAGTGGGCACTCCTCTCAGTTTGATACTTTAAAATCCTTTATGTAAAGCCATTCATCTAAATTCTTTAATTTTTTTGTCCATTTTTAAATTTTTTTTTTTTTTTTTTTACACAGCAAGAGGCTGCAGTTTACATGAATATCAGACATATGAACAGCATCCAGAGAATAAATCAAATATTCCAAGCTTTTACAGCCTTTCAATCAGGGGAAAATAGAAACACGACTGCTTTTTAACTAGAAAAGAACAACCAGATTATGGGTCATTTTATTCCTTATGTTTTACAGGGCTTGCTATTTATGCCCTGTAAAAGAGAGCACGTCTCTGTTATTTTTCACACAATCTTAGTCCACACCAGATTTCACACCAAATAATTAAAAGTGGTTGCTTTGGTTTAAAGTTTTGGTTAAATCTGAGCTGACAGTGGTTTATTAAGTCTGTTCAAGCTCCCTAGCAGACTAGACTGAGCCCTGTAAAAGCGAGCATATGCCTGAGCTCAACAATAGCTGTAGTGATCCTTACAGCCAAGTTTGACGTATGGTTTCTACAACTTATTAATTATATTTTAATGGCTATTGCTTATACATGTTTACTATTCCTAACGTGTTTATAAAAAATCTTTTAGTCTTGCACTGGATGATGCTTTGCTCGCTGCAAAATAGCCATTTTGTTTGTGCATGGAACTGATGAAGCCAAATCTGGCTTATTAATAGCACCTTCTTATGTTATATCTCTTTTTTAGGAATGTCACACTGACCTAATACCGGAGGACAGAAGAGACTAGCTGCCCAAGCACATGGCCCTCAGTAGGGTATCCAACTGACTCCTCAGCAAGGCCCAATCCTACAAACATTGTAGGTCCCTGAATATACATCCTCCCATCTCCTCGATCATTCAGTTAGAGAGACCTCCATGGATAGCAGTTTCCTCCTCCCTCAGACTCTTGTTATAAATAAATGAAAATTTGTATAACTGTTTCTAAACACAGCGGCAGCGCTAATCCACATGGGAATAAAGATTGCTTTAAAATGATTTACAGGGTGATGAGTCTCTCTCTTTCTTTATAAAAGATTTGAGACTATCGACTGGGATGCCATCACATGATTGCTACTGAGGACAAAGTTTTTAAGAAGATTGGCAATCCTTGAGCTTATCCACCTCCCTTGAATTTGTTTGACTTGATTCAATGACCCACATAGGGATGAGTAGGATAAACAAACCCCATGCCCATCACTGTGGTTTCACTTTTGCTCTTTTGGCTAATATGAATGTAGAGGTGAAAGTGTATTGTTATCAACACATTTTTCATGCATTATAGCTCCATTAAAACCCATATGGTGGTATTGCCTGTGTTTACATTTTCAGCCTTGTCTGTGTCTTTTGTTTGTTCAACAGCAGCATATCAGTTTGATAATTCGGAACTCTTAATACTAATATACTAATTTAGCAAACCCTTTTTTCATACCTACCCAAAAATATACACATCCTAATAAAGTGCAGTGAACCAAGTGTGTGATTCTTCACATGTAGCAGATGCAATCAAAGTTCCAGGATCTGATTTTTTTTCTCCAAATATTTTTATTAACTTTTCACATATGACAAAGGCAATCTTACATTTATATAAATGAAAAACATACAAAATGATACCACTTTAGTTGCAGTTTACATCGCAGACACCATTGAAACAACTGTAGTTGCAAACATTATACATCACTTATAAACCATCCAGTCATTTTCAGTTAAGAATTATATGGGTCATTCAAATCCTGCCTCTTAAACCTCGTTCCTGCTCTACATATTGTTCCCGCAATTCCCATTTTTCCTATGTAGTTTGCTCCCTCCCTTTTCTTCTTCTTCTTCTCTTTTGGCTGTTTCCATTAGGGGTCGCCACAGCGGATCATCTGTTTCAATTTCTTCCTGTCCTCTGCATATTGCTCTGTCACACCAACCACATCCATAAACCTTATCTTAGGCCTTCCTCTTTTCCTCTAACCTGGCAGCTCCATCCTTAGCATCCTTTTCCCAATATACCCAGCATCCCTCCTCAGCATGTCCAAACCAACACAATCTCACCTCTCTGACTTTGTCTCCAAACCGTCCAACCTGAGCTGACCCTCTAATATACTGATTCCTAATCCTGTCCATACTTGTCACACCCAGTGCTCCCTCCCCTTTCTAAAGATCACAATTCCAGTTGTTTTATCTTTGTTACTATATTCACTACTTCTAGTAAAATTGGTCTAGACTTTGATTTCCATTTTCTAGTAATTGCTTTTTTGGCAGCCACTATAATTAGACTCAACAAGGCGTTACTATGTCTAGGCAATTCTAATTCTGTAGTATAACTCAAAAAAATCATCTCCCCAGTCTGTCCAATCTGCTCACCCAGCATCTTTGGCAGAACAGTTTGCAGGGAATCCCTAAAGTTTGCCAACTCACTACACTCTCAAAAAAATATGTTCCCAGCTACATCTTTCTTGCCCACCACACCTCCAACATTTGTTATTCACCTGAGAAAGAATTCTTTGGAGTCTACTTGGGGTATAAAAATACCTATGTAAACATTTCCAGTCAAAGATCCTAAATCTTCTAGACTTTGTTGTATATTTGCGAGATATACATATATCCCCCAGTGTCCCTCTGTGAATTGCTTATCCAGTTTCTCTTCCCAATCCTTTCTAAGCTCCTCTGATATAATATTTTATATGTTTTACTAATTATTCTGTTTTTAACGACAGCTTCTGTTCTAGATGCTATTAAAAACTCTACCAGTGCTGGTCTTTCATTTAGGAGCCCCATATTTCTTTCTCTTTGCCTATACTCTGATATCAATCCTTGACAGGGAAGGAAATCTCTAGCCTGCAGTCCAAATAAATTCTTGGCCTCTTCCCATTCTATTACCCTTCCCTTTCTAGTTATTTGCTCCCATTACCTTGGTTCCTTTGCCAGTTTTCTCCAATAAATTCCAACTCCCCCTTGCCTACTATCTGTATCCCTGACCACAGTCATCCCTATCGGCAAAATCTCTTTTCTCCATTTTTGTGCTGGTTTGGTTCTTAGTATACTCCCTGCTATTTTATGAATATAATACTCTGTATGATTTTGGTCATTCTCCTTAAGAGTTTGCATCCAAAATCCCAATCTCTCCTTATTTTTGAGATTCCTCCCTGTGTCAGCATCATTCAATTCCACTTTGAAGTATAGTTTTCTGCTTGTGCTATGTATAAGAACTTTAATTGTATTGCTCTAAAATAACCTCTCAAATTAGTTAATCCTAGTCTGCCTTGTTCTACTGGTGGAATCCGCTTATCCCACTTGACCCTTAATCTTCAACTCTTTTTTAACTGATATCCACAATTTCACCTCCGGTTGATAAAAGTATGCCTGACCTGTGTATAAGACAAAAGGGACTAAAAACATTTTAATGGCTTGTACCTTAGTATCCATATCCATATAACAAAACTTCCAGTTTCTCAATTTTTGTATTATCTTCTGTTTAGTCTCTTCCCACATATCCTTAGCTGCCACAACAGAGTCATTTCTATATGTATTAAAAATACATACACTATTTATATCGCATTTGTTTTTCAACTAAATAGTTGAGAAACAAATGCAATATAAATAATATATGTATGTATTTTTAATTCTAATCTTGCATATAAGTATATTTAAGTATATGTTTATACATATGCTTATAATTTAACAGATATATATATGTTTAATTGTTGTTTTACATACTAACTATGATAATGATTCTACTGGCTGGCTGTGTCATGTGTATTATGCTTCTGAAAGTATAAAATGTGGTGCATTTTAAAGTTGTTACTGATAACTGAGGAAGGGTGTATCCTGAAAGCTTTTATCTTGTTAATAAATTAAGCGTTTCTACTTTTGTGGACTTTGTTTTTCATGTCCCTTATTTTCTTTGCCAGTGGTTCTAAATATAATGCAAACAACAAAGGGGAAAGCGGGCAAACCTGCCTGGTTCCTCTACTGAAGCAGAAATTATCAGAGAGGAGCCCACCCACTTTAATTTGTGCCTCCGATCCCTCATATATTCCTCTAATCAACCTTATAATTTTATCAGGGACAGCCAATGCTTCCATTGCCCTGCTCATGAAGTCCCAGTCTACACTGTCAAATGCTCTCTTTGCATCAAGACCCACCAATAAAAGAGGTACTTTCTTACATTGTGCTTCTCTCTGAATCATCAATGTTCTGTTAATATTGTCAAATGTTTGCCTTCCCTCCACAAAACCATAATGATCCATATCTATCAATGTTGGTATCACATTTGCCAATCTTTTAGCCATTATAAGCAAACACTTTATAATCATGGTTTAGTATTGAAATGGGCCTGTATGAAGCTGGATCTGATGAACCTCTACCCTCTTTAGGTATTACCATTACCACCGCCTTCTTCCAGGATGCTAGTACTTCTCCTCCTCTTAAAATACTGTTAAACAAAACTTTCAGATTTGTATCAGATTTTTTCCCTCCTAACTTCCAAACTTCCACAGGAATACCATCTATTCCTGGGGACTTTCCTGTAGATTGGTTATGCATAGCCATTTTTATCTCATCCCTTCCTATTGTAACTATTAGTAACTGAGCCTCATCTACCTCTATATATTTAATTCTTCGATAAACATTTCCATTTGTACCTTTTCTTGATTTCCACATTTCTCTGCTTTATACAAATTTTCATAACATTTCTGAAATATTTCTAATACTTCTACAGGGTCTCTTGTTATAGGCTCCCTAAGCTTGGTGACTGCCCCTTCCACTTTCTGTTGCTTGAGTTGTTGTGCTAACAGTTTTTGTGCTCTGCAATTATTATGAAAAACTGCTGCTTAACAGCTTTCTAAACTTGTACTTATTATCAAGGTAATCCCTAATTTTCTGTTTAGCATTCGGCTGTTGCACTTTTTCTTGTTCTGAGAGATTCCCTCTATTTTGTAATGCTTTAACATTTGTCAGTCCCTCTAAATAATTTGTGTTGTTGTTTAACTATATCTCCTTTTTTAATTTCCAACTTACTTTTAAACTCCACTTTAATTTTATCCCATTCCTTAGCTATGTTTTCAGAAGATAATTCTAAATTCTCTAGTAGCTCCTGAATAAATTCCACAACCCATTACTTAAATTCCTCTCTTTTCAACAGTGAAAGTCCAGTGTCTCATTTTTATTTCATTACCTTGTGCATTTATTTTAGTTATTATTTGTGCATGATCTGAAATAGTTACTGGGTGCGTTTCAAGACCTTCAATTAAATGCTCATGTTCCTGTGAGATATAAAATCTATCTAGCCTAATCCAGTTTTTGTATCTTGGTGAGTAATATGTAGTCGCTCCGAATTCCTTGTACAGAATTCACATCTTCCACACCAAACATTTTCATGAATTTCTTCAAACATCTACCCTCCCCCTGTTATATTTTTCCCTTCTAGGCCCCCAAGACACAGCTCCACCTGTAAGTAATATTCCTTGCTGAAAGCTGATTATTTCTCCCAGAATTTTCTTAAGCTCCATTATAGCAGTATTAGGGGGATGAGTGTAATTACCCTCCCTAGCCAGTAGCCCCTTAGTACTATGTATCTTCCATTATTATCTTTTTTTTCCTCTTCTATCACTGTCAGAGCTCCAATCACAATTAATGTAAGTATGCCTCTTTTCCTTTGCCCCAGATATTCCCCTGAATAACCATCCTCAAAACCTTTATGAAATTCACATGTTCAGTTCTTTCCAGGTGCCTGTAGCATAGCTATTTGCACTCTACATTTTTAATATAGTTCACTATTTCTTTTTATATTGATCTGTAAGACTATTCAGATTGAAAGACATTGCATAAAGCATAATTTTCTTATATGGTTATTGTGAAGGCTGCCAAGCCCAGCTAGCTAGAATTTTGAAAATAATTATATGTCATTTGTGAATAGTAATATGATTTGTATGCTTGTCCTACAAATGTAAGAAAATAAGAAGTTATGTACCTACCATAACGTTCCATGTTAGTTGTCTTCTCTCGCCTTCTTTCTTGCTTGATGGGTTCGGAGCCGATCCTCGGCTCCACTGCACTTGCTTTAGCTCGAGAACTCCTTTTACCAGCTCGAGGCAGCCCCATATCCCATGATGCAAGGCAGTAAGTACCCAGATCTCGTTTGTTGACAAAGGGCAATAACACCAAGCATAAAATACTTCCCAAAGGAAGAAGAAACTTACAGATGGAAAAAGGACCAGGTCTGAATGGTCTTTAGCATAATAGTTTCTTATACAAGGTCTGTCCAGGCCAGGGGGAAGGAGGGAGGTCGCAAGAAAGAAGGCTAGAGAAGACAACTAACATGGAACGTTATGGTAGGTACATAACTTCTTAATGTTAAGTTGTCAATCTCGCCTTCATTCTTGCTTGATGGGACGCGTCCCTAGCACCTCTATCCTGGGTGGCTCAATGGAACAAACTCTTGAGGACTGTAGAGCCAAAACTGGCTCTGTCCCTGGAGGCCAAGTCCAATTTGTAATGGGAAACAAAAGTGTGAGGAGTGGCCCAAGTGGCGCTGCACAAATAGTGTCCAAAGGAAGTCTAGCTTGAAAAGCTGTAGAAGTAGCTAAACTCCTAGTTGAATGTGCTTTGGGTTTTGAGCAAAGCTGTTTTCCCCTGAGTATAAATTTCAGTGATGACGAAGAAAGCCATCTGGACAAAGTCACTTTAGAAACAGGAAGGCCTTTTTATTATCCGCATATGAAAACAAAAGTTGATCAGATTGTCTAAATTTTTGTTCTGTCCAAATAATATCTAAGTTGACGGTGGATGTCAAGATAATGTAGCTTTGTTCAGCTCTATCTGAATAGTTAGGAAAAATACAGGGAGATCAATGGATTGATTCAGATTGTTCTTTGAAGCGACCTTAGGTAAAAGGATGGATTAGTTCTCAAAGATACTCTGTCTTTGTGAAAAATCAAATAGGGGGTCGAACCGAAGAGCATGAAGTTCAGACACCCTCCTGGCAGATGTAATAGCCACTAGAAATAAAGTTTTCCAAGAAAGATATTTCAGGGAACAAGAAACAGCTGGCTCGAAGGGGGAAGAATCAAGGATGTCAGCACTAAATTTAGATCCCACTGAGGAGGAGGATTCCTGATTGGAGGCTTTAGTAGGAAAATTCCTTTCAAGAAGGCCCTGCAGAGCCTATGGGACATAATATTATGATCTGCTATCCCGACATGAAAATTAGAAATAGCAGCCAATTGAACTCTGACTGTGGAAGAAGAGGAGCCTGCATGAAAAATCTCTGCTAAGAAGTCCAGAACTGCCTGAACAGGGGCAGTAAAAGGATCAATATTTTGGGCCTTAGCCCAATAAGAGAAACGTTTCCATTTGCTTGTGTAAATCCCCCTGGTAGAGGATTTTAGTGAAGCTACAATGATGTCTCTAACTGGGTTAGAGATCAAAGGAAGCCTGGCTAAGAAAGGAAGTGGAGCAACCATGCTGTGAGGTTGAGAGAAGGGATTGACCGGTGCAGCTGACCGGATTGGTGAATCAGTAGATCTGGCACTGGGTCCAGATGCCACGGCTGCACCAAAAGGTGATGATGGAGGAACGGAACCAAACTTGTCGAGGCCAGTAAGGGGCAATGAGAATCAATTTGGCTCTCAAAGCGGTAGCTTTCTGGATCACCTGAGGGATCAGAGGAAATGGAGGGAAGGCATAAAGAAGTCCCTGGGGCCAATCCTGGGTCAGAGCGTCTCTGGGGGGATGGCCTGATAGAGGGAAGAGGCTGAAGAAGTCTGGACATTTGCTGTTTTGGGGAGTAGCAATAAGATCGCAACATGGACGACCCCATTCCAGAAAAATCTCTTCCGCTATAGATTGCTTGAGAGACCACTCGTGAGGCATGAGGATAGCTCTGCTCAATCTGTCCGCTATAATGTTGGTTTTCCCAGGGATATGCGTTGCTACCAGAAACCGATGAGAGGAGATCGCCCATTGCCAAAGTCTGAGCGCTTCGACACAAGGGGTAGGACTTGGTTCCGCCCTGCTTGTTGATATACCAAACTACAGACATGTTGTCTGTGTGGACTGCAATTGTCCCTACGGAAGAAAGTCGTTGAGGGCTTGCAACGTTAAAAGCACTGCTCTCATCTCCAGGACATTTATGTGCAGATGGTACTCGAACGGTTGCCACGTCCCATGAACCATCCTGCCCTGATAATGACCCCCCCACCCGATCAGGGGGGCATCCGTGGTGACAGTGGCTATCGGGGATGGTGGTAGAACGCACCTGCCTTGGTGAACCTGAGACGATGTGATCCACCAAGCAAGATGTTGTTTGCATGTCTGTGTCACCAGAATCTGGTGACGCATTGGGAGTTGCTGGTATGACCACTGTGTGAACAGCATCCACTGAAGGAGGCGCATGTAGAATCGAGCCAGGAAGAAGAGTAATGGCCGCAGCCATGAGACCTAATACCTTTAGAACCATTCTGGCCTGTACTTTCTTGCTGGCCAGAATGATCCTGACATGAGTCTGAATGTCTGAAACTCTTTGTTCTGTAAGGGTAGCTGACATCCGAACAGTGTTTAAGTTTGCCTATGAAGGTAATAGACTGGCAGGGCGATAAGGATGACTTTTCGAAGTTGATTGAGATGCCTAAATGAGAACAAAGGTCTATTGTGTAATCCCTGGCTTGTATAAGCTGATGCCTGGTGGTGGCTGACAGGAGCCAGTCGTCGAGATACGGAAACACCTGGAATCCTTGACGTCTCAGGTGAGCCGTGACCACTGCCATGCATTTGGTGAACACTCTGGGGGCTGTAGTGAGACCAAAGGGCAGGGCTCTGAACTGGAAGTGACTGGACCCCAGCCGAGCGGAGAAATCTCCTGGAGCGTCTGTGAATTTTGATGTGATAGTACGCATCCTGAAGATCTATTGAGCACATCCAGTTGTCCTTCTGTAAGAAGGGCAGAATTGACTGAAGAGTGACCATTCGAATCTTGTCTTCCTGACAGACTTGTTGAGTCTGCTGAGATCCAATATTGGTCTCCAGTCTCCCGCCTTTTTGGGGACCAAAAAGAATCTTGAGTAGATTCCGGCTCTGAATGGTCTATTATAACTGGCTGAATGGCTCTTTTTGCAGTAGTTTTGCGATTTCTAACTCTGCAATTTCCCTTAGACCGGTGGTACATCTGGAAGGGAACCTGAGGGGAAGGGACTTTCCTCGAAAGGAATTATGTAACCCTTGGATATGATCGACTGTACCCATCTGTCTTGAGTGAGGGAATGCCAGGCTTCTGGGTACAGTGATAATCTTCCCGACTGCCTCCAAGGAGGGACAGCCGGGCAACACCTCAGGGATGCTGAAAGGGCTTATCAGAGAGAGGCTCCTGTTTCCCTGGTTCTTGGACCCCTCTGCCTCTAGAGCGTCTGTTGTTGTTACCCCTCTGCCTCTAGGGGTAAACTGACCACGTGAATCCGGCGTGACTCCTTGGGATTTACGGAACCACATCTTCCCACCCTTCTGTCCTTTGGGATAAGGCCTAGAAGGGGTGGAAAACGGACTCCAACAGCAGAAAGAGTCTTGCCGTCCTGCTCACACCTGGTCAAGGTTTCCTTCACCTGAGGGCCAAACAAAGCTGAGCCATCAAAGGGAGAATTTGTGAAGGACGCCTTAAAGGGATCCGCAAAATCACATAGCCGCATCCAGGCTTGGCGTATAAGAGCCACACCTGTGCCTGCGGCTCTACTCGCTCCATCCGCAGCATAAGATATTAGCCGCATGGAGGAGTTAGCAATGGAATTGAGGGTTCCTAGCTGCGAAGCAATCTTTTCTTGAGCCCCTGCAGCTGTAGGATCCTGAACTACTTCTCCCAGCTCCTTCAGGATAGCACTGGAGTCTGGTGAAGTGACAAAGATAATTCAGCGAACGCATAGCAAAGGTCGCTGAGGAAAACATCCGCTTGCCGTACCTGTCCATGGTCCTAGAGTCCTTATTAGGAGGATGGACGGGCACGGAAGGATCTGCAAGTTCCTTTTGGTGGCCGCAGCCACCACCATGGCATCAGCGGGACACCCTTGGTAAGGAATTGTTTGTCACTGGGCAGTGATAAATTTTGAAGGCCTCCTAGGGACTGGCGCTACAGAGTCAGGAGCTGCCCACGCCTTTCGTGCAATAACCTGCATCAGGGGTCGAAAGGCTGAGACACCCAGGAGGTGGAGGGCCGAGATCCAAACGCCTCTAGGTATACTGACTCATCCTCAGAGGGATTGTTGGTGGGCCAGTTTCCCCTCTGTTTTAGAAGTTCTAGGATGTCTGAGAAGGAGACATCCTCAGAGGGGATCTAGGGATCCTCTGACTCATCAAAGTCAGTATCCAAGTGACAGACTCGGGAGTCTACATGCTTCCTCTTACAAGTCCTCTTCCTAGGAGGATCTCCCAAACATCAGGAGAATCCTCGGAAGAGGGGAAATTCCCAATGGGGAAACCTGAGGCGGAGGATCTCTGGGTCCTGTAGCAAGAGAAGTGGCAGAGATGTCAACAGGTACAATAGAGGGAGGAGCTACGGGAACAGACTGCTGACTGATACCAGTGGCCAGTACACTCTTCATCACCTCGAATGCTCCCTCCCAGGCAGTTCCGAGAGAACCCGCTCAAGAGCTAGGAACTCCAGGGACCACCGCAAGGGAAGTCTCCGAGGCAGATGTAGGAGCCGAGCTAACCAAGGCCGAGGCTCCAAGGGGGAGAGCGGGCTCGGACAAGGGTCCGATGCCACTCACCCCCTCGGAGGAGACCATGGAAGCCCGACCACCAAATCCCTCTAAGGAAGAGGAGATAAGAGTAGAGGCTGAAGGAACAGAAGGGGTATCCGTCCTCCAGCCGTAGCAGTAAGCATTCCCGAAGAGTCCAACTCCAAGCTCTGGGGTAGAGTTGAAGGGGGGACTGTAACGGGCTGTGGACCAACAGTCGCCTGCTGGGACGGACTGTGTAACATTTGGGCCAGTACCTGTGACTTGAGTAATCTACTGACCACTCTCTCTAGGTCATGATCTGACAACCTGGATGACCTTGAAGATCGGCTCCGATGGCTCCGTTCCGATAGAAGAGGCGACGCGGGAGCCGACAGTATCGGCTCCAAGGAAGGAGACCTCGACCTCTTCCTGGAATGAGCCGTCGGAGCCGATACTATAGGTCCTGTCGGAGCCGACTCGGAGCCGACAGGAAGTTCGATGTATCGGCTCCAGCCGGAGCCGATACAGCCACCAAAGTAACGGTGTCGGAGCCGATCGGAGCCGACACCGATGCCTGTGCCACATGGGTGCCGGAGCCGATCGGAGCCGACATCGGTGGTCAATAGGTTCGCACCGATAGCCATCAGTGCCGGCGCTTTAAAGCCAGAATCGGCTCCAGCCGGAGCCGATCTCGACTCAGTACGAGTCGGAGCCGAGGCCGCAGGCTTAGGAACAGAAGCCTGGGCCTTGGAAACTCTAGCTGGTTTTGATGGAGCCGACTTAGCCGGAGAGCCCTCCGGCTTAAGAAGGCCCCTAAGAACCAGTTTGTTATGTCTCTCCTGCAGGACTCTCTGGCTGAAGGAGTGACAAATAGCACAGGAGTCCTGCAGGTGAAGAGGGCCCAGACAATACAGGCAAGAAGTGTGACCGTCTGTCAGAGACATCTTCTGACAGCACGAGTCACACTTCTTAAAACCTGAGACCCTCTCCTTTGACATGGTGCCGAAAAACACACACACACACACCAGTCAAAAATTAACTTAAATAAATACCAAAAGGTATTCTACAAAACCAATACACACACCCTAACAGGGGGGGGATGGGAAGGGTTTTTTAAGATACACTAACAAAAAATAAAGGAGACAGGGAATTTCTGTCAGAAAGGGAATAATATAAGTTTAAAACTATCAATACAAGGTTTTTTTACTAAAAAGGGGCTTAAAACTCACAAAAGTGAACAACTTACCAGGAGCTGGTAAAAAGAAGACCTCCCAAGCGGCAACGAGATCTGGGTACTTACTGCCTTGCATCATGGGATATGGGGCTGCCTCGAGCTGGTAAAAGGAGTTCTCGAGCTAAAGCAAGTGCCGAGTCGGAGCCGAGGATCGGCTCCTAACCCATCAAGCAAGAATGAAGACGAGATTGACAACTTAACATCTGAATATTATGTGCTGAGCCTCAAGAATGCAACCACAGTGTACCCTTCTGGAAAAGAACAGAGTTAACTTGCAAAACTCTTAAGAAAATAAGTTGACATGTAAAGAGTTTTACGATTGTGTTTACCACAGCTAGAAGACAGAATGTCTGCGGCTAGAAATCCTTTCTATTGTCTGGAAACAGAAATACAGATTTCAAAGATAAAAGTGTGTAACTGTTTTACGGCTTCCACTTCCAGGCAAGCTTCTAACAGATAAGTATTTTTTACACAAGGGTGCTAACTTTTAAGTTTCTGTTAGCCTGGAAACTAAAGGCAGAGGTGACAAGAATGATGTAACCTGAGATAACCCAGCAGAAATGTTTGATAGTAATTTAAGAACCATCTCAGAGAGCAAGTCTGTGCATTTTGTATTTGTCTCTGGACCTGTAAACATTCATTAGGCACTTGCATTTGCCTGGATCTGTAAGATTTAGGTACAGTGATTTCTCTTAGAGATAGATAGGAATATTGTAAGATTAGTCTAGATGTTTTCTGTATTTATGTGAGACTGTCCTTCAATGTTGTTTTAAAATATTTCCAGTGCTTGTGAACTATGTTGTCACTGTATTGAGTTACTGAGTATTGTCTTGTTCTTTTTTTCAACCTTTTAATTGTGGCTGGTTTGTTTAAAGATATTTAAGCTCTTAGAGTACTTGCATATGTATTTGGGGACATTGTACAGACCACTCTTGAATAGCCTTAAAGGTTTGATCACACTTACCATTTGGATAACAGTAACATTACACAGCAGAATTGGTCACCCTTTGGGAAGGGTCTTAAAGTAGCTGATAAGTAAAGGTGGTTGGTGGCAGTGATTATTACCTTATAGTCTGGGCAGAAGGGGACATAGCTATTGAACCTGTGCCAGCCTTCCCCAGGAGTGTCTGTGTGCTTGTATATAAATCACATCTCAAGGTGTGTGTGTGTGTGTGTGTGTGTGTGTGTGTGTGTGTGTGTGTGTGTGTGTGTGTGTGTCAGCTGCTTAGGCAGGGACACAAAGCACTGATTAGAGAGAGAGGGTGCTGGAGGTTTTGGCTTGACCACTCGGCTGAGATCTTACCCCTATAGCTGTGCCAGGGGGGAGTCTTACTGGGGATCTGGAGAGAGAGGGAGAAACCATCCCCAGACTGACTGTGATCTCTGTGTGCTCTTAAGGGAAATTGTAATTTACTGTGTGTGTACTTGTCATCCTCCCAATATGCACGTCCCTCACTGGTGTTAGTGGTGAGGTTTGAGGTTCCTTGATTACTGGGCCAGTGCACGGGCATCACAGTTATTATTACCACCTTTTACATATAACTGCTCTTTTGCTAAATGTCTGGCTCCAAGTTTTATGTTACAAATATATACTGTTTGGCAGGTTGATCTTTTATACAGTTGTTTCATGTCATATCTATTTGTGCGTATGTCACATCTTACATAAGGTTTTGTTTTTTGAAAGCCCTCAAACAGAACAAACAACCCCCCCAAAAAACCCTCCTAAAACCTATGAACTTAACAATAACACAGAAAACTATGTACATCTTCAAATATTTACTTCCTAATAAGAACACAAGTTCTAATGACAGCTACACAGACAGCTAAAGTTAACTAAAAAGAAAAGTTAGTCATGCTAAGACGTATGGTACAGCCTGTGCTATTTGTAAGTGCTATTTGATTTTGTATATCTTTATAACTCTCCCAGTTGCAAAAACACTTGAATGCTTTCTGTAAACACTTCCTCCAAGCCATTTATCTTTATCAAATTGTCTTCTAGTAACATGCAAACCAGACACTGCTAAGGGGACCTTGTTTATCAGAAAAAAGCCTTACAATATTCAATATTCTTTTATAGTTACATGCTTTGTACTAAACATGTTACTAGACAACACCTAGTGTTTCTACCCAGTCATTTTCCCATACAAGCATGGGAAAAAGCACAATGATTTTTCTATTGTCATACTCTCTTAACCAGACCCTTCCACTCTCCCCCCATCTCTTCCCCTCCTCATTTTTTCATTGCAGTGCCTAAATTTATCAAAACAGAACAAAGAAAAAGAGAGAAGGGTGAACAAGAAAAAAATAAAAGCATCTGTTTATATTAGTATTCCCATTGCATTAAAAAATACAGAACTTTACTTCAAGTCTAACTGGTTTTGTATTATCTTTAAAGCTGTCACACTTGGGAAAACCACTGCTTGTCTTCAGGGAACATTATGTCCTAGTCAATTTCTCTGTTCTTTTTTCTTCTTCTCCCTCAGACAATCCACTTCCAACAGACTGTCTTCAGTTTCTCTTTATCAGACTGTCTCCACGGTGGCATGAAGACCAGCTGCAGAAATGCTACTCAGTATACATATTTGCAAGTGCTACAAAAAAGGCCTTATAACATTCAATATTCTTTTTCACTTACTTGCTCTTTGTCTTAAAACAAAGGTCCTTAATCAGTCATTTCAATGTGGAAGAATGAAAAAAGCACATTAATTTGAACGCTGTCATGCCCCCTTAAACTGGCTCCCTTTCTCTTTTTTTATCATTACACTGCCTATGCTTCTCAAAACTGCACAAGAAGAAAAACAGACCAGGGGAGAAAAATAAAAAAACACCTGTTTACAATCCCCATTACACACAAAAATAGCATGCAAAGAAAACCATGCAAGACTGATACAGTGCTATTAAGAAAAGTTTTCTTTACATACAGTTACCGTTCTCCCGTCTTCCCCTCCCCAAAGCAGTTTTCCAAACATTAGTGGCATGAAGTAGGACATATACTTTAGAGTCCCCCACTCAGCAAACAAATTTTGAAGGCCAATATTTCCAGACCTTCTTGTGCTGTCATATTTCACAAATATAGTTATTACACTGTAATCCCACATTAAGGTACTGATTTTATTATTGTTCTTCTCCATCACCCAAATCCTGTCTCTGCTTAATTTTCAATGTACTCTCAATTCTTCTAGTCAACTCTTGTGCCCCCCTTCCTTTTCTTCAACATTTTCTGTTGAAATACTGGAAAATGTTTCACAGGTGCTGTCTCTCTGTGGTCTTTAGTACCACAGAAACAAGAAGCTGAATCTCCTTCTGTTTCACAGCTCAGTTTTTGTTGGACAAACTTTTGTATTTCCTCCTTAGCACATAGTTCATCAAAAACTGATTTTGTCCCTCCAGGGAAGAATACCTTGAAGACTGGTGGATATAGCAGTTTGAATCTCATACCTGTGTCTTGCCATTCTATGAACAAAGGAATGAATTTACTTATCTTTTGTCTGGTGTACAGTGAGTAAGCATTCTCCACAAACACTCTGCTGTCTCCCACTTTTAGTATTTTGTCCCCATGCTACAGTTTTGACAAAATTAACTCTCTCTCTGCTGGTAGGATTGCATCTTTACTATTAAAGGTCTAGGTTGCTTTCATGTGCCAGTTCAACTAACAAGTCCTGCTGTGGAATACCAGTACAGTTGCTTATTTGTGCTTTTGTAAATTTAATGCAGTCTGTTCCTTCCAGTTTCTCTGGCATAGCGGAAAATCTCAAGTTTTTCCTATGTGCTCTGTTCTCTAATTTGATTATTTTTTGAAACATCTCTTCCAGAGCAGTCTCATATTCAGCCAGCCTTTTCTTCATTTCAACCTCTGATTTTGCAGATTTATCTCATCCGAATATCTGTTTAAAGTTTCTTCCATTTGTTCCAGCCTTTTTGCTGTTTGTGTTGATATACTCTATCAGTGTTTTGTTTATTTTAACCAGGTCTGTATGCAGTTCATAGGTTGGTACTCGGGTAACGACCCTAGGGCCTATACAAGCCTAGCCATAACAATTCCCTGGCAATTTCTTCCCACACTATTTACTTCCCAGGACCCCTGTCTAGCAGGGAGACTGACGTGATCCCCAGGGTGAATTTACTTTCTTCCATCCAATCATCAAGGTTCCTTTTGAAGTGGGCCAAAGAGGCACTCTGCCTGACATGTATGGGCAGTCTATTCCAGAGTCTGTGGAGTCTCTGGGTCAGGAACCTATCCCTCCAGCATGTTTTGTTTATTGTGATGACAAGATTTAGATCCCTGGAGCGTGTGGCTCAGAGGGATTGGGATTTCTTTAACTGCAGCATGTCCAACAGCTCTGGGTTTGACTTGGCCTTGTATGTTAAGCAGAGATCGCCTCAGAGTAGATGATATGTGACAGAGTATAGCTGGAGTTTTTTAAGGCGGTCAGCATAGGGCATCTGCTTTAGGCCTGTGATTCTTTTAGTGAGGTATTTCTGCGGCCTTTCCAGTTGTTGCAGATGTCTTGAGAGGTACATACCAAATGGGGTGTTGTATTCTATAATGGGTCTAATGAGGGATGAGTACAGTGGGACATTGACCTCCTTTATTCTGGAAGAAAAGCCCTTAGTGATGAGGTGTGCCACATAGAAGGATTTCCTGACTGTTGTAGCGATGTAGTTAATGAAGGTGAGACCACTGTCCACCTGTGTCCCCAAGTCACTTATCACACTTTTGGTGTTTAGTGTACTGCCACCTATGTGATAATTCACGGGTACATGTTTTTTCCCAAAGGGGATAACTATACATTTCTTGGCACTGAGCTTGAGCCCACGGCTCTGGCACCAAGCATCTGTTTCTGTAAGGCCCTTTTGTACAGTATCCACATCATTTGGGGATTCAATAATGGCTCCCAGTTTGCAGTCATCTGAGAACTTTGTTAGCCAGAGTCCCTTAGTGCTGGCCTGTACTTCAGATAAGTAGATGACAAACAAGAGAGGTCCTAGGACTGAACCCTGAGGTACTCCACTTGTCTGGAGCTGGATTTGGAGTCAGCTACTTTTACAGTGTGGGTTCTGTCAGTAAGCCAGTTGGCAACCCATCGAGTAACGTAGGAATTAATGCCCAGCTTAGTAAGTTTATCTATGATTCCAGAGTGGGGGATGGTGTCAAAGGCCTTGGCGAGGTCCAGATAGGCTGTGTGGACTGCCTTACCCTTGTACACGGCTCTGGAGACTGATTCGAAGAAGTCAATAAGGTTCAGGAGACAAGATCGGCCCTTCACGAACCCAAACTGGGTGGGGTCCAGTATTTGAAGGTTGACAATGTCTTTGTTTATAAGTTCCATGATAATACGTTCCATGGCCTTGCAGATCAGGCTCATCAGACTGATGGGGTGGTAGTTCCCGGGATCCAAGGTGGATCCCCCCTTGTGGAGTGGGATAACTGTAGCTGTGCGCCACTCAGTGGGCATGAAGCCTGAGGTGAGGGTATGATTAAACATGACACTCAGGTGAGGTGCCAGTTCATTTTGTAGTTCATGTAGTACACATCCCGGGATGTCATCTGGTCCCATGGATGCTGTATTCTTAGCTTTGGAGAGTACGTTTTTTACCTGTGTGGCCGTTATTACTGGAATTAGACAATCTTCCAGTACTGAGAAGGGCCAGTTAGGGGGTGAGAGGGGGGGGTGAAGTTGGCACTGAATCTGCCAGGATATTGGCAATATCCTTGGGATCAGTATGTTTAATGCCATTCTGTTGTAGCTCAGAGCAGATCTGAGCATTGCCATTTAGATTCTTGACATAGTCATAGAATGCCTTGTGGTTGTCTTTGGAATCTTTGGCAATTTTATTTTCGTAACTAGCTTTGGAGGATTTTATGAGGGATCTCAGCTTCTTACTGAGGCTGGTAAGGGAATTTTTTGCAACCTGGGATTTTCCTCTTTTCTGCAACAGTTTTTTCCTTTTGTTGTAAAGTTTGTTTATGGCAGGGGACCACCAGATTGGCTTCCTTTTTTTGGAGGAGAGCATCTTGGTTCTATTTGGGATGACACGATTCATGCATGAGTGGATGTGCCCGTACAGTGCCTTAGTGTAAGACTCAGCAGTCGAACTTTCAGTTCCCATCTGCATGGGTGTCATGAAGTTTGCAACTTCTGACTTGAGTAACATGAAGTTGGCCTTAGAGAATTTTTTTATGGAGGTTTCCTTACTGGGGGTGGGGGTGGGATATGGATGTTAAGGGTGATTAGCTTATGGTCTGACCTGACCAATGAGGGGGTGACCAAAGGAGTGGAGCATCGATTTCCCATGTTGGTAATGACGAGGTCTAGGATATTGGCGCCCCTGGTGGGACTATGGATTAGTTGATCCAGGGCATTGGAATTTATGAATTCCAAGAACCGTTGGGCAACGTTGTTGGTGCACGAGTAGTTAATGGCAGGGTAGTTGAAATCACCCAGTATTAGGGTGTTTGGTTGTATATTAATATTTTCCAGTATGTTTAGAAAGGTGGAGTGAGAATCTTGGGGCATGGTGGGGGATCTGTAGCAAGCTACAATTTGGATTGCCGTCTTACCTAGTGTTAGTTGCACCTGGAAAATTTCAGATGCATTGTGTTGGGCAACTAACCTGGTGGTGTGAATATCCTTGGTGAATATGGACACTCTTGTCTTGTATCATCCTGTAGGTTATTGGAGGTCATGTCTGAAGATTGCATTACTTTTTGCTGAACAGCTGCAGAACTCTCCCTAGTCAGTGTTTCTTATTCAGTTATTGTAGCTGATTTTTTTTCCAGGTCTTCCTTATTTCTTTATTCCTGGCATCCTGGCAGTGTACTTACTAGCAAGTTACTGAAATTCACCCATAGACACAAATGTACTGGCCTTCTCTGCTGAGTTTCTGTTTTCACACTGGGAGAGCTAGTAACAAGCTGTTACTCAGTGTGCAGCCATCTTGGAACTCCTTCCAGGATCTGATTTTAAGCTGTAATACAAAGATGTTTTGCTTGGCACCTATGTGCTGGTGATATAGTACCAGAATGCCTAGTACTGTTCCCTACAAATCTGTGAAATTCTTAAACTGCAAGGTAATTCTTCTCCTGGATTCTGGGACTAAGTGTACCTGACAATTTTCTCTTTTGATGATATTTCACTTACAGATCAGTTGTAATGATCATTAGTAACATTAAAATCATCATTAAACCTGGCATCCTTAGGGGGAGCACCTGATAGGCAAGAAAAGCTGCTTTCACATTTGGATATAACTGCAAAAGAACCATATGAAACTGTCAAACTTAGCAAAAGCCAGAAGACCTGTGTGCTTGTAGACAAGTATTGGGATGACTGAACAGAATTTGTTAGAGCACTGATACTCAAACTGAGGACTACGGATGGTCCATGAACTGTTTGTTGCCACTCTCTTGGCTGTTTTTTTTCTCTTCCTTCATTTTTTTTAAAGTAAAGAAATGCATTTCTTTACTTAAAAGATATAAAATAAAATATTAATGTCCCATGGATGTCCCATGGATCTCCTCAGTCAAGACTCCTGTACTTGACAGTTGAAGTGACTGGTTTAATGTTCTGACCTTTGGAAGGTCAGCACACTTAACCAATCAATTTGCCAGTTGCTGGCTTTCTGTTCCTTGCTGGAGTAGAAAGGCTGTGAACAAAAAGGAAAGAATGGATAGTCAGTGGCTGGCTGAGGAAGCAGCTACTGAAGCACGAGGCAAGTTTTTTACCATTATTACTCCAGTGATGTTACCAAGGCAGGTAAGGACTTCCAAAATGTAATCTTTGTAATTTTTCCTGAAAATCTTTAATTACAGCAGTTGCTAAACAATGGCAGACATTTGAGTGTTAGACTTCATATCTTTCAGAAATTGCAATGTAAAGCCTGTTATTTTAGCAATTTTCCAAATGCAAGTTTTTGAGCTAAGAGGTAGGGAGGGGCACTGCAGGTTTACAGTGGATGTTATTAATGATTCTCACAGCAGCAAAATTAAATACAGTTTTAGTACTTATGAATTTATTTAATCGTAGGTAGATATCTGAGGTCCATATAGTCATACAAGCTAGCTATAATTGATGGCAGAGTGAGTGTGTGTGTGCAGAAGGTTCTTACTCTCAATTGTCCTGCTCTTGCTTCCTGATTTGGTGTGTTCCTCACAAAATGTGTGGTTTTCTAGTAAATTCCTGTAGATTGTAGTCTCTAAATAATGGCAGACATGAGTTTTGTAATTTGTGCCCTTCAGAAAATACTTGCAAATGCAAAACCTATCATTCTAGCAACATGCCTTGTATACAAGAGTAATATTTAAAAATCCATCTTTTCAGAGTAGGGTTGAGGAGACATGATTTGTATATTTTTGAAAACAACAATTTTTAACATATGATCGTGTCCATTTGTTCTTTCACTTTAATCTCAATCTAACACTAGAGCAGTGCATAGGAAGTGACTATAATTTTTGGGACAGGTAGGGAGGCAGGCAGTATTTCCAAGTTTTCCTTTTAGTATCCTAGTAAGCACTTGTCATTGCTGTTTATTGTGAGATGTTAGTGTTGTCAGCTTTGAACATTAAATCTTGGACAGGTTATTTCTTCCTTGAAAGAAAATAAGACTTTTTTTCCTTAGTCAAAATTTCTATTAATGCTTCACTGGATCAAAAGGGTGGAAAAAAGCTCTTAAATTCACCTCAGCGTATATAGAATTAAATAGCTTCTGGGGGCCTTGCTGCCCCCAGACCACTGGCTTAATTCAGTTATTTTAGTATAGTCTTGGCGTTCAGCTTAAGACAAGGTCTGAAAACGCAAGAAAACATTTATTCAAGTGCTGTGGTATGGTTTACCCCCTGAATGTATTTAACAGGTCTTAAACTGTTTCGATGAGCTCTTTCAACATCATTATCCTTATGTTAGTGTAATCCCTGTGCTCTACTTTTATTGTATACCGGTTTTTGCTGTGATTTTGTTACATTGGTTTCTTTTTAGGCAAATTAAAGTGTTGGGCTTATTTTACTTTGTTTTAAATCTCATCCTGTTCATCTCACCCACCCCCCCCCCCTGAGCCAACCTTGTTTCCATTTTGTCTTTACCCTTTAGAAAAAACAGTGACCTCACACAATCGATGCCCCCCCCCCCAAAAAAAATTGAATGTGCTCTCCTGGACAGCCTTCAAGTGGATCATGCAACAGCTTTTATTATAACAGTGACAGGACTCTACTTTACAAGTGAATGTAGGTGCCTCTTTCATGGTGAACTTGCACCTAAAATTTTACACTTATAAACTACTTTATATTTTATTCAGCTAATTTGTCAATACTTGCACAGCGTCCTAGCATTCACTAAGCCAGGAGCAACAGCTGCATACGACCCTCTCATAACCCCCCCTCATTCTTTCAGACCAGCAGACTTCCCTCTTGTGACTCCCTTCAATACTTATTATAATTTGGCAACCATGTTCCTCAGAAGCATATTTGGGCTAAGAGCTTACAATTCCCTAACAAAGAGATATCTTCGACCCTCTATCTTACTACCAGGCTTTTCCCTTGGACTGGACTTTCACAGACTAGTGCGTGCAACTCTTATTTGAATTTCAAAAGCTAGTGCAAGTACTTTCTTTAATTTGTCTTTATTGTAAAGCCATCCTATAGTATTTTTCCTCTATTCCTGACTTACCTGGTTAGTGTCTACACTGACACTGATCATTTTTATTCTGCAGGCTCATTTCTGCTATTGCTTTGCTAGCTGCCTGCTGCACTCAAGCTTACCCCACTCCCCTACTCTACCCCCAATTCCCATCCACCCCAGGATCAATTTTTTTTGTTCCTAGACAGGCTCTTCCCCTTCTCCCCATCCTCCAATCAGCACTCCACCTACACTTTTCAATATCACTTCATCCATTATCGCAAACAATATGTCCACACTCATTACCATTACTTCTCCCAGTCTCTCTTGCTTTCCTTACCCATCTGCACTTAACTTCCATCCACACAATACACTACAATTCAAAACCTTTACCTATCACCTCAAGCATAAGTCCACCTATATCCAGTTGCCACCTAATTCACCAACGGCTTATTGCATTATGCAACCACTCGCTACCAGATTTAAACTAGTAATTGAAGCAAATACTAAACGTAGCCTAACAACTCTATACAAACATCCCATACTTAAAAGAAAAATAATAACCACAAACCTATATCTCAATAAAGCAAAACTTCCCCTATGTGGGGACATCCACCCCAACGCTAATTCCAACAGCCCAACAAACCAATAACTCTCTCACCATAGCAACCATTAACCTGCAAAGTATCAGGAATAAACTTCCAGACTTCCATGCCAGGATTTCACACAGTAGGCCAGATATAATCACCACAGAAACCAACCAAGTATAAACAACTCAGAATTTCTACCACCTGTCTACTCCTGCTTAAATTACGACAGACCCCCCCCCACCATAAAAAAGGAGGAGGTGTTGCATTAATTTACCCGAGTAATTTCTCGTTAGTACCATATACCAACCCCACTCCACAATTCACATCTGCTGAAACTGTTGTAGCTTTCCTACAACTGAATACCAGCAAAAAGCTCTGCATCATTGGAATCTATATCCCACAAGGCAATAAGATACCCATCCTAGAACAAATCCTTGCCTGGACTTCAAAAACCTTTACCAGTGAGAAAATAATTCTTGGAGATGTCAACACAGATTGGACAGAAGTCACAAAAAATCAACCCTCAATAAATATAAATCTATTAAATTATACCCAGCTTATCAATGAAATAACTAGACCCAACAAAACAACAACTAATGGTTCCATCATAGACTGGATACTAGTCTCACACCCAAACAAAGAAGCTTTTGCAGGGACTCTACCTCAAACCAAACGTTATCACCTCCCAGCATACATAATACATAAATCCACCCCAATCAACACCAGTACAGACCAACTAGAAATATCTCCAATTCTGACAAAACTACTCTAAATGAGACCCTGGCACAAGTAAATTGGAGCATTCTCAAAGTCCTCCCACTACATGCAGCTGTTGAATTCTTTAATTCAACCTTCTTGGATATTCTAAACAATCTGAACCCCATATAGCAGAAAATAATTAAAAACAACAATGCTACCTGGCTTACTCATCCCACAAAACAACTGATGTCTAAAGGAGACAAATGTTGGAAGCTTTGGCAAAAAACAAAGACCCACAATACCTCCTACAATTCAAACAACTTCATAATCAAGCAAAAGTTGCAGTAGTAAAAGACAAAAACAATTCTATCTAACCAAAAATGCCATAAACAAAACCCTAAGAAATTCTGGAATATAATCTCAACCATACTTAACTAAGGATCCAGTAAGAACCCTTGTCCTGACTCAGACAAATCCACCACATTTTATAGACTCCATTGCTAAACTTATAGGAAACTTCCCTCAAATAAATGTCACAGCACACTCACCAAATATAAACTCAATGCCAAACTTCACCTTCTCCCCTATCCCTGCCTCAACTATCTTGAAACTACTCCTTAAACTCAAACCATGCACTAATGTGCCTGGTAACCTCCCCCCATCATACCTACAGATGTCAGCAAAGTCTATAGCTTATCCAGTTAGCATACTTATCGATAGATCTTCTCCAAGAAGAGCAAGTACCCACTATCTGGAAAAAAAATTTAAATTTTCCCACTTCATAGAGGTGGCCAAAACATAGATTTCACCAATTTCCGACCCATAGCAATCCTTTCCCCTCTATCCAAAATTCTAGAAAAATGTGTCCACAATCAACTCCTAAAGCACCTCCTAGAGAATAAAATCTTGTCCCCAGCCCAACACGGTTTCAGACAGTACAGTTGTGTACACTTACCATAAATGTAGATGTTCGAGTGTATTCACTGTTGCAGTCATCATGTTTGGGTTATCTGCTTGCAGTAGCCCTCAGTCGACCTGATTAACAAAGTCTTGGGTCCTGCGTCAGTTGCTGTCCCTTCTTCCATGACGTCAGGTCGTCAGGGGTATAAAACATGCAGCCGACACCATTACATCAGTTTTTCTTGCCCCAGATGTCAGGTGCCTCCTTAATGGGACGCAATTAAATCTATAAATATACAAGGTTATACCTCCAACAAAAAAGCAAATACACCAAAAAGCTTTTGAAGATAGCAAAGGAAAGTAGAGGTATATCCAAAAAAAGAAGGGGGCTGGAGGGAGGGTAACCAGGACTGCAACACTGAATACACTGGAACATCTACATTTATGGTAAGTGTACACAACTGTACTATGTTCTTCGTGTTTCACTGTTGCAGTCATCACTTTTGGGTAGATTCCCAAAGCTAAGGATGGGAGGAGGAATTAAACAGAATTAAGACCAGCTAAAAGGCCCTGCAAGACTGCAGTGGCAAAGCCAGCTCTGGATTTAGAGAAAATTGGCAGATGGTAATGCTTGGTGAAAGTATGTACAGAACTCCAGGTAGAAGTTTCTAAGATGTCCCTGGTAGGGACGCCTCTGAGAAAGGCTGTAGAGGTTGATGCAGCTCTGGTAGAGTGGGGTCTGATCCCCTGTGGGATAGGTTTTCCATGGTGTTTGTAGCAGAAATGAATGCAATGGTCTATCCATTTGGAAATGGTTTGCTTTGAAATAGCCTTCCCCCTCTGCCCCTGCAGAAAATACCACCAGCAGTTGATCCGATTTCCTTTGAGGTTTAGTTCTGTCCAAGTAGAATCTAAGTTGTCTGTGTAAGTCTAAGGAGTGCAGAATCCGTTCCCCTTTGTTCTGTGGATTAGGAAAGAAGGTTGGCAAATGTATGGACTGATTAAGGGCCACAATGGATACCACCTTGGGCATGAAGGAGGGATTGGTCCTTAGGGAAATCCTGTCTGCATGAAAGATGATGAAAGGCTCCACTGCCATGAGGGCCTGTAATTCAGATACCCTTCTTGCTGAAGTGATTGCTAAAAGGAAAGCTGTTTTCCAAGTAAGGAATTTTAAGTCTGCAGTGGCAGCTGGCTCGAAAGGAGGAAGGGTGAGCTTCTCCGATACAAAGCTGAAGTTCCAGGCTGGAGTTGGAGCTCTCTTGGGTGGTTGTAGATTTTTGGCCCCTCTGAGGAACTGCTTAAGCAGTGGATGAGAGAAGAGGGGTGGTTCTGTGTTATGAGCTGAGATGGCTAAGGCATGAATTTTGATGGAGGAGAAAGACAGGCCCTTATGAAGCATCTCAACTCATTCCCTCCAGTACAACTCTTTTGAGTGTGTACCTTTAGCTCCTAGTGGGTGTGGCCTGAGCCTTTAAAAATTAAGTTATCACCTTACAATTCTATCAAATACTCATTGACAGAGGTCAAATATCAATATAATTGTGTTTGCCATCATGTATGCTTCAAGATAAAATATTCTGATACCTTGCATGAAGCATTGTTTTGGAATTATTAATGCAAATATGAACAACTAACATTTGACGCCTAGAGGAGCAGTAGGAGGTAACTGCAGATGCACCTGGAGGCATCACTCGGATGTAATGAGGTATTGTAAAATCTGAGGTAAATTGGGCACTGTTGTGCTCATCCCTTGAGCTTGGTTCCAAGCACAGAATCTTTTCCATTTTTCAGCGCAAGACTTTCTGGTACTAGGCCTCCTTGCCTCTAAAATGATATCCATCACTGGTTTACTGAGGGATGGTAAAGGAGAAATTATGTAATTAGCCAGGCTGCTAGATTCAGTGTTTGAAGTTGAGGGTGCAGAATTTGGTTCTCCTGTGGAGACAATAGAGTAGGAGTCTCAGGCAGGTGCCATGGGGCCCACAGTGACACACTGCGCATGAGGGGGTACCAGTGTTGGCATGGCCAGTCTGGTGCAATCAAAATCGTCCTTGGTTTGTCTTGTTTGATCTTTAGTAGTACTTTGGAGAGCAGAGGCAGAGGAGGAAAGGCATAAACTGTTTTTTCCAGCTGAAGGACAGAACATCCACTTTCCAAGCTTGTTTGTGGGGAGTCCTTGTGCAGAATTTGTCCAACTGATAGTTTTAGGGGGAGGCAAACAGGTCTATATCTGGGCTCCGCCATTTGCTTGTCAACATGTTGAAAATCCTTGGTTCCTTTTTTCACTCATGTGGGTCCATGAGGCTTCTGCTTAGTTCGTCTGCCAGAGTATTTAGTTTTCTTGGCAGGAATTGAGCTTGTAAATGTATTTGATAGCTCAGGGCTGTGTTCCACAATGCCATGGCTAGTCTGCACAGGGGGGTAAGAACGTGTACCCCCCTGCTTGTTTATGTACCACATAACAGTGGTGTTGTCCGTCTTTATCATTAATTGTCCTGGAAGAATGTGGTCCTTGAAAGCTGTCAGAGCATTCTGTACAGCTAACATTTCTTTTTGATTGATATGCAGGTGCATTTGACTTGGGTTCCATTTGCCGTGAATGCACTTCCCTGCCAGGTGGGCCTCCCATGCATAGTCTGATGCGTCTGTTGTTAAGGTTTGGGCGGTAGGGGTAGTGTGAATGGTAGTCCCCTGTTTTGGTAGCAGGCCTCTGACCACCAAAGGAACTCCAGGTGTAGGCAAGGTATGATAGGAGTCATTGCTTCTAGATCCTGTGAATGTTGACACCATAGGCTTTTGAGATACCATAGGAGTTTCCCCATATGCAGCCTTGCATATGGAATTAGAAGAATGCAGGAGGACATGAACCCCAAGGCTTGCAGTATTTGCCTTGCAGATAACTGGGTTTTTGTGGCCACTTGTTTGAAGTAAGTTGTCAAATGAATCCGTTTCACTGGCATGAGGAAAGCCATCTGGGAAGTTGCATTCAAGCTTGCTCCCAGGAATATAATTTGTTGACAGGGTACCAGGTATGATTTCTTTTCGTTTATGGTGTACCCCAGACAAGTTAGTACTCTCTGAACAAAGGCCAGATGATTCAAAAGTATGTCCTGGCTTTCTGCCGGAATTAGACAATCATCCAGATATGGATATATTTGAATATTTCTTTGCCTGCAGAATGAAATGACTGGAGCTAGGCACTTTGTGAATACCCTGGGTGCAGTAAATAAGCCAAAGGGCAGTGCAGAGAACTGATAGTGCATGTAGCCTGCTTTGAAGCGTAGGTATCTTCTGCAAGACTCCCTGATAGGGATGTGCAGGTATGCTTCTTTTAAATTTAGTTTTGCCAACCATGCATCCTTGCCTAGCATAGGAGGCAGCTGGTGAAGAGTCAGCATCTTGAATTTTGGAATCACCAGAAAAGTATTTAGAGTAGAAAGGTCCAGGATAGGACACCATGTATTAACTTTTCTGGGTACCAGGAACAGTCTCTAATACAACCCTTGTCCCTTTTCCTCTTCTGGTGCCAAATGAATAGTCCCCATGCTTAAGAGAGAGTACTTAATTTTGGGCCTCTGCCCACTGCTTTCGGGGTAGATCTGGCCACCCGCTTGGTATTGGTAAGGTGTGGAAGTAAAATCTGCATCCTTGGGACACTATATTTAAAACCCATTTGTCCTGGGTGATGAGTTCCCAGTTTTTGGCCTGCAGACCAATCTTTCCACCTAAAGGAGCATTCAGCTGGGAAGTGCTTGGAAGTTTTAGAAGCAAGCCATTGAGACTGTTTTCCATAGGGGAAGTCTTACTAATCTTTGATTTGGGTGAGGACACCCCCCCACTGCTTAGTCTTGTGTGTCCCCTGGGACTGAAACCTGGGGTTTCTGCTATGTCTGGGTTTGGCTTGAGAAGACCTTGAAGAGGCTGGAAAGGACCAATTCTTAGAGGGCCAGTGCCTACTAAATTTAGGAGGCTGAACTTGTATGAAATCTTTAACAGTTTGCATAGATTTAGCTTTATCTTCCATCTTTTTAAGAACTTCCTCAGCCTTGTTGCCAAACAGGCGGTCCTGATTTAAAGGAGCATCCAACAATTTAGCTATAACATAATCAGGTAAAGATTGCTCCTTAAGCCAAGCATGCCTTCTGAGCACAGACCCAGTAACAGCAGCCCTGCAAGAGGCCTCTAAAGAATCAAATCCACATTGCAAATTAAGTTTTCCAACCTGCTCAGCAGAGTGCATTAAATCCTGTAATTCTTTATTTTCCGCACGGTCAGGAATCAACATCATTTTCTGTTTAAATAATCTAATAACATGTTGCTGATACTTTAACATATGAAACTGGCAGTTTAAAGCCCTAATGTCCAAGGTTGCAGAAGTGTAAACCTTCTTACCCCATCTATCCAGTGCCCTGGAGTCTCTAGCAGAAGGGGTAGTATTTTTAGCAGTAGAAGCCTTAATGCCCTTGGGTCCCTGTGAAATAGTCTCTGGATCTGCAATAGGATTTTTAAAAAGGAACTTGTGGTGTGAAACAGTAATATCTATCTATTAATGTAATATCTGTCAGGTTTTCTGGGAGCAGGAGGCAAAGAAATCAGGGGCCAAACTAGATTCCGAAAAGGCATCATCAACAAGGTCTAGTACAGGAGGAATAGCTAAAGGCCTATGCTGAGGCAGGAGTTAGAAATCCATAAGCCTCTTTTTTGAATCAGAACAATCCCAGCTTTCCCAGTGGAAATGCTCCCTTAGAGTATGCAAGGTTTCACCAAAAGAAAAATCCTCTGGAGGGGAAGCAGAGGGAATAGCGTCCTCTGCATCAGAATCCTCATAAGTAGATAAGGGCAAATCCAGATCAACAGAAGAATCGGAAAAATCAGAATCCTGGTCAGAAGATTCATAAACAACTTCAGTCCTAGGTCTCTTAGAAGAGGGAGGCTGGCCTCCTCTGATTAAAGTTATAAGATCTTCAGCCATTCTTACCATTTGCTTTTTAGGCATAGAGGCCTGAGCAAGCGGCCTGGGCATCGTTTTTTTAGGCATGGTTTGAGATTTAGGCCTAAAAGAAGAAGGAGGCGTTGGTTTAATATGCAAGTCCATAGGTCTGAATACAGCCTCAGAAGCCAGTGCCTGCACAGTGGCTTCGGACCCATCCAAGGTAGAGACATCCACAGGTTCCATAGTTGATGCATCTCGCGGCATACCGGACTCTGAATGGGTCTCAGTAGAGGCCTGAGAATCAGAAGTGGCGGGTATCAGGGGCTGCGAAAGCACCTCACTGAGTACTGGCGAACTGGTGACTGGCTTAGGAGAAGCGTCGTCGGCAGTTTTGGACCTCGGCAGCCTGTCTCTGTCTTTATCCTTGCGTTTTTTCGGAATCCTGGTAGTCGGATGGCTAACCGATGACATTTCTGGATAATTAAACCGAGAACCGAAATATTTAGAGGTGAAAATATACCGACGACGGATAGTGCGCTAATTAAATAAAGCACAAAACCGACAGCACGGTACGTTGTGGTCAGGGCCTAGGCAAGGAATACAGTACAAATGAAAATCTTTATGAGGTATTTGCTTTCCACAAAGTAATGCAATTATTAACTTTTACTGACATCGGTAAAAAAATCCCCAAAAACTGACATCCGTAAGGAGCAAGAAAAAGTTTCCCCAATGGGGTACTTAGCTTTACTTAAAGACTTCGGTTCTGAGACTCGAAAACGAAAATTTCAGGAGTTGGCCGACCGGCATTTGCAAACTGCTTTTGCGTCGGGCACCGCACAGCAAGAAAGACTGATGTAATGGTGTCGGCTGCATGTTTTATACCCCTGACGTCATGGAAGAAGGGACAGCAACCGATGCCGGACCCAAGACTTTGTTAATCAGGCCGACTGAGGGCTACTGCAAGCAGATAACCCAGAAGTGATTACTGCAACAGTGAAACATGAAGAACATCTGGACACAGTACCACCACTGCCCTTATATCATTCTTGGACACTGTAAACCGTGCAAGAGAGACAGGTAAAAGTGTGTCCTCTTTATAACTATCAAAGGCATTTGATACAATCTCACATCCCCTACTACTCACTAAACTATCTAACCTAGGAATCTCACCCCATACTTTCGATTGGTTCTCTAACTACCTAACAAATAGACAACAAACAACAAAATGGGACCAGTACATCTCACCTTATCTCCCGATATCAACAGGAGTTCCCCAAGGCTCTATACTTGGGCCCCTCCTTTTCAGCATATTTGTTAATGACTTCCACTCTTTCCTGTCCCAAACCTCACTTACTCAATATGCAGATGATTCCACCATCATCTGCTCTGCCTACTCCACAAGTGAACTCCAAAAACTAACTCAAATCGCCTTCTCATCCACAGAAACATGGATGAACAATAATCACCCAGCCCTAACTGCTAACAAAACCAAACTCCTTCAATTCATCCGTAAAAGATCCACCCCCATAAACAGGTCAGAATTTACTATTCAGTCTCAGAACAGCACTGTCATCAAAGTAGTGCCCCACACTAAACTCCTTGGAGTTACTCTTGATGAAAATCTCTCCTTTGACCTTCATATCTTAAACAACATCAGAAAGACCCACCAAAAAGTAGGCCTGCTTTACAGACATATAACTTACCTCAACAACTCAGCCAAAAAGCATCCTCCTTTCTTTTGCCATCTCTACTACATGGTGCCCCCCTGCTCACAAGCACTCAACGCTCTCTAAAAAAATAAACTTGAATCTTGTTACAATAAAGTAGCAAAGCTTGCCAACAATGCTACACATACCTCCCATCACTGTATATCCCTTCTAAAACTCAAGTGGCTTACACTACCTCACGTCCTAACTTACCTACAACTCACCACTGCACATAAAATCATAACTAAACCAAAAGATTGCTCATCCCTAGCCTCACTAATGTCCCCCTACAAACCCGCTAGATACCTCAGATCAGAAAATAAATGTCTTCTAAAGGTAGAATTACCCAACCTTACAGCTGGCCGAGCTCTTTACTCCATTGCTATAGCCAAGGTGTGGAATTCCTTACCCGCCATGGTCAGAATCACTTCTAACCAAACCATTTTCAAGAAGTCTCTGCAAGAATACCTCTCCAAACTATGGCTCTGTACATGCCCAATAATTCTTCCAGAATTACATGAAACTAGAAACCTCTTCTAACAACTTTAACACTTTGAAATATCTATCTTTACTTAATTTACCGCTTCTCCCTCTCAAGTTTTATGCATCCTCACCTATAAGATGAAATTTAAAGAAAAGAAAGCCTAATTCTAATTGTATATCAACATGAAAATCATTGTTATTTTTGTATTTTGTAGAATGCTGCTTAGGTTCATAGGTTGGTACTAGACTATCGGCCCTAGGACCTATACAAGCCTAGCCATAATAATTCCCTGGCTATTTCTTCCCACACTATTTACTTCCCTGTACCCCTGTCTAGCAGGGCGACTGACGTGATCCCCGGGGTGAATTTCCTCTCTCTCATCCAATCGTCAAGGTTCCTTTTGAAGAGGGCCAAAGAGGCGCTCTGCTTGACATGTATGGGCAGTCTATTCCAGAGTCGGGGAGTCTCTGGGTCAGGAACCTATCCCTCCAGCATGTTTTGTTTATTGTGATGACAAGGTTTAGATCCCTGGAGCGTGTGGCTCTAAGGGATTGGGATTTCTTTAAGTGTAGCATGTCCAACATCTCTGGGTTTGATATGGCCTTGTATGGTAAGCAGAGATCACCTCTGAGTAGACGATATGCGACAGAGTATAGCTGGAGTTTTTTTAGGCGGTCAGCGTAGGGCATCTGCTTTAGGCTTGTGATTCTTTTAGTGAGGTATTTCTCCAGCCTTTCCAGTTGTTGCAGATGTCTTGAGAGGTACATACCAAATGGGGCATTGTATTCTATAATGGGTCTAATGAGGGATGAGTACAGTGGGACAATGACCTCCCTTTTTCTGGATGAAAAGCCCTTAGTGTTGAGGTGTGCCACATAGAAGGATTTCCTGACTGTTGTGGTGATGTGGTTATCGAAGGTGAGACCACTGTCCACCTGTGTCCCTAAGTCTCTTATCACACTTTTGGTGTTTAGTGTACTGCCACCTATGTGGTAATTCACGGGTATATGTTTTTTCCCAAAGGGGACAACTATACATTTCTTGGCATTGAGCTTGAGCCCATGGCTCTGGCACCAAGCATCTGTTTCTGGAAGGCTCTTTTGTAGAGTATCCACATCATTTGGGGATTCAATAATGGTTCCCAGTTTGCAGTCATCTGCAAACTTTGTTAGCCAGAGTCCCTTAGTGTTGGCCTGTACTTCAGCGAAATAGATGCCAAACAAGAGTGGCCCCAGGACTGAACCCTGAGGTACTCCACTTGTCTGGAGCTGGATTTGGAGTCAGCTACTTTTGCAGTGTGGGTTCTGTCAGTAAGCAAGTTGGCAATCCATTGAGTGACGTAGGGATTAATGCCCAGCTTAGTAAGTCTAGCTATGATTCCAGAGTGGGGGATGGTGTCAAAGGCCTTGGCGAGGTCCAGATAGGCTGTGTGGACTGCCTTACCCTCGTCCAAGGCTATGGAGATGGATTTGAAGAAGTCAATCAGGTTCAGGAGACAAGATCGGCCCTTCACAAACCCAAACTTTGTAGGGTCCAGTGTTTGAAGGTTGCCAATGTCTTTGTTTGTAAGTTCCATGATAATACGTTCCATGGCCTTGCAGATCAGGCTCGTCAGACTGATGGGGCGGTAGTTCCCAGGATCCAAGGTGGATCCCCCCTTGTGGAGTGGGATAACTGTAGCTGTGCGCCACTCAGTGGGCACGAAGCCTGAAGTGAGGCTATGATTAAACATGACACTTAGGTGAGGTGCCAGTTCATTTTGTAGTTCATGTAGTACACAGCCCGGGATGTCATCTGGTCCCATGGAAGCTGTATTCTTAGCTTTGGAGAGTGCGTTTTTTACCTGCGTGACCTTTATTAGCGGAATTTGGCAATCTTCTGGTACTGAGATGGGCCATTTAGGGGATGAGAGGGGGGTGAAGCTGGCACTGAATTATCTGCCAGGATACTGGCAATATCCTTGGGATCAGTATATTTAATGCCATTCTGTTGTAGCTCAGAGCAGATCTGAGCATTGCCATTTAGATTCTTGACATAGTTACAGAATGCCTTGTGGTTGTCTTTGGAATCTTTGCCAATTTTATTTTCGTAACTAGCTTTGGAGGATTTTATGAGGGATCTCAGCTTCTTACTGAGGCTGTTAAGGGAGTTTTTTGCATCCTGGGATTTTCCTCTTTTCTGCAACGTCTTCCTTTTGTTGTAAAGTTTGTTTATGGCAGGGGACCACCAGATTGGCTTCCTTTTTTTGGAGGACAGCATCTTGGTTCTATTTGGGATGGCACGATTCATGCATGAGTGGATGTGCTCATACAGTGCCTTAGTGTAGGATTCAACAATCGAACTTTCAGTTCCCATCTGTATGGGTGTCATGAAGTTTGTCAGTTCTGACTTGAATCTGTTAACAGCCATTATGTAACGTTATCTCATCAATGTATATGTAATATGCAGAGCTTTTCTCCCCAAGCCTCCACTGAAAATGGGCACTCCTAGGACAATCCTGGAAAACAAATGCAAATAATATGATAATAATAATAAATAAATAAATATAACTGCTTGTTTATCATAGTTACTTTACAGAAGTAACAGTGTGTGATACACTGGGAAAAAAAAACAACTGGTCCTTCACTAAAGGATAGCTTGAAAAGGACTGGTTTAGGACATGCACAGATTCAAGAGCTACACCATTACCCTATATGTAACTGAACAGTGGAAAAAGCCTTCAGTAGTACATACAGGGAAGGTAAGAAGTCACTACACATTTAAATGAAGGCTGGTAGAAATAAGCCAAATGGGAAAAGAACCCAAATGTTATGATTTACTGCTATGGTAACTATCCTCAAAGTTGTTTCAGTATGCTAGATTACCAAGTTCCATAACTGTGTCAAACAGAAAGAAGGCACACAGAATGAAGGCATTATACTGCACATGAAGTAGGGGTGACATCTCCTACTTGATAACGACCCTCAACAACTGAAGACACAAGAAGTCCTGGTTAAGACTACCAAAAAAAGAAGCCAGGGAGGGAACTACCAGCAACCAGTCATGCAGATACAAGAAAACATAAATGGGATTTTACTAAATGGCCTCCCACCACCAACAGCTGCCACAATTTGGTGGTGAAGAGTAATCCAAAGGATAGGATTTTCTGTTGAATGTTCTGAATAGTCAGATGAAAATACTTAAACCTACCAAATGATAATGTGCCAACAGGCATTCATCACGTTGTGACACCCGTGCCCTGGCCCAGCAATCAAGGAGCCTCAATCCTCACCACTAATACCAATGAGGGGCGTCTCATAAAGGAGGTAAAGATAACAAATACACACAGTAAAGTGCAATTTCCCTAAAGAGCACACAGACATCACAGCCAGTCCACGGCTGGTTGCTCCCTTACTCTCCAGGTCCCCAATAAGACTTCCCACTGGCACAGCTATAGGGTCCAGATCTCAGCCTAGTGGGCAAGCTAAAACCTCCAGCACCCTACCTGTCCAACCAGTGTTTTGTGTCCCTTCCCAAGTAGCTGACATGCACTTTGAGAAGAGTTTATACAACCACATAGACACTCCTGGGTAAGGCTGGCACAGGTTCTCCAGCTCTGCCCCTTTTCCCAGACTATACAATAGTACCAGCTGCCACCACCCACTAATATTTATTAGCTACTCAAAGGCCCTTAAAAGGGTGTCCAATTATTACTGTGCAATATTATTATCCAATTGGTAATATAGCCCAGGGCTAAAGCTATTAGAGTGGCTTTGTACAATTTTACCAAAGGCATGCAAGTACTCTAAAGATCTTAAATTATCTCTACAAAAACAGCCACAGCTGAAAGCGTTTAAAATATTTAAGGTTGCTTGTTGTTTGTCTTTCGGCTTTTCCTGGTAAGGGGTTGCCACAGCGGAACTCTGGTCTGCTAATGATTGGCAGTAGATTTTTCCGAAACGCCGAGGTGCCAGCTCGATGCCCAACCTTCAACGAAGGCACACCCATTTACACACGCATGTTTTTCGAACGCTACCCAACTGCGGGGAGGACATGCAGACTCCACACAGAAGGCACTCCCAAGCCCAGTCGAGAATTGGACGGGAGAACCTCTTGCTGTGAGGTAACAATGCTACCGCCGTACCACCACGATCTAAATATAATAAAACACAAGACAATACTTTTTATTACACAGTGCTAGTCAAGAGTTCAGAGATCACAGAGAAATACTTAAAATAATTCAGTAGTACAGTTCTGACATCACAGAAAAACACTTAGTGTAATCTTTATAGTTTCTACCTATTTCTAAGAGAAAACACAAGTCTAAGATAGCTTACATATAAAGCAATACAGTGCGGATGAGTTGGATGGTCAGGACAAAAATGCTTAATGCTCTGATTCTCACTGTTTTTAAAATCACATTCCTGGTTCACATTACATCATTCCAGAAACTACATTTACATTCTTCACCTCTGGGCAGAAACCAGAGCAATAAAGGACATTTATGCATGCAAATTCTGGCCATTAACTCTGGCCTTAAAACAATAGGCAGGATGCCCTACTCTAGACTTGCAGACTCCGAGTTTTAACATCAAAGGGTCACAACATGCTTTACTTGGTCAGTAGAGTGCGCCGTTGTTACATTTTTTTTCAGTTCCACATGTAACACTATTTTTACCATTTAAGACAACAAAGCCTGTGGTTTACATTAATATTTACAGATGACAGGACAGATGACAGAATTATCTCCAAAATTCTATCTGGCTAGGCTGGCAGCCTTCATCTATCTTCACCCAATCTTCACATATCTCCCCCCCCGGAGAATTCAAGCTAGTTTTTCAAGTGACCCTTGAGAAGTGCTGCTTGAGGGAGTTAGGTCTATCTGAGTATACCTTATCCCATTTCCTGTCTTGAGAGCCCATCTGCACTGACATTGCTAATCCCACTGCGGTGTTGCACGGACATATCATATGCTTGCAACCCCTGGCTCCATCGTAGCAACTTGGCATTTTGCTGGCTGGCTCTGTTTAACCATGTTAGGAGGTTGTGATCTGTCATAACAGTGAAATTCCTTCCATACAGATAAGGCTGAAGCTTCTGCAGTGCCCACACTATGACTAGACATTCCTTTTCTACAGCTGCATAGCATTCCTCCCTAGGTTGGAGCCTATGACTGAGATAAACCACTGGGTGCTCTTCTCCCTCTGAAGAAATCTAGCTAAGTACAGCCCCCACCCCATGGTTCGAAGCATCCACCTGCACAACAAATTATTTGCTGTAATCTGGCTAACACAGGGGGTCCTCCTAAAGCTTCTTTAAGCTTCTGGAATGCCTGCTCACATGCTGGGGTCCACACTACCTTATCTGGCCTGTTCTTTGTCAGGTCTGTGAGGGGAGCAGCTATGGTACTATAACTGTGGACGAACTTTCTGTTGTACCCTGCTGTCCCTAAAAATGACCTCACCTGCTTTTTAGTAAAAGGTGCAGGCCATGCCAGAGTGACTTCTACTTTGGCAGGTTCGGGCCTTATCTTACCACTCCCCACTCCATGTCCTAGGTAAGAGACCTCTGCCATACCCACCTGACATTTGCTTGGCTTAATGGTCAAGCCTGCCCTCTGTAGTCTGCCCAGCACCTCCCTGACATGCTGAAGGTGCTCTGGCCAGGAATGACTGTAGATGGCAATATCATCTAGGTAAGCAAGGACAAACCTTCCTGCTCCTGCTAGGATATGATCTACCAGCCTCTGGAAAGTTGCTGGGGCATTCTTCATCCCAAAGGGCATCTTTGTGAACTCATACAAGCCAAAAGGAGTCACACAGGCTGACTTCTCTCTAGCACTGAGAGTCAAGGGCACCTACCAGTAACCCTTGGTAAGATCGATAGTTGTAAGACACTTAGCCCCACCCAGCTCTTAGCCCCACCCAGCTGCTCTAGGGGCTCATCTGTCCTAGGTATGGGGTAAGCATCTGACTCTGTGTGAGTATTTAATTTCCTGTAGTCCACACAGAACCTGGTGCTGCCATCCTTCTTTGGCACCAGCACCACTGGGGATGCCCAGGGACTGTTGGACTCTTGAATTACCCCTAGTTCCAACATCTCCTGTACCTCCTCCCTCAGAGTCTGTTTGACTCGCTCCGGCACTCTACAAGGGGCCTGCCTAATAGGCCTTTGGGGTCCTGTATCCACCTGGTGCTGCCTCAGGTGGGTGCACCCTGATTTCCCAGTGAACATGTTCCCAAATTCCAGCAACACTGCTCTGATTTCTCGAACCTGGGTAGGAGACAGCTGCTGGGACATTGCTACCCCTTCCAATGAGATGTCAGCCCGAGCCTTACTGAGGAGATCAGTCACTAGATCTCCCTCAGACTTCTCCTGCAATCCACTGCAAATGCTCAACACAAGGGCCTCCCTATCACTGTAAGGTTTCATCATGTTAACATGGTACAACTTGTGCCCCTGCCTTCTGGCTAGCAGTTCCAGATGTAATTAACATCACTTACCTTTCTTACCACCTTACCGGGTCCCTCCCAAGCTGCTTGCAGCTTGTTGTGTCTGACAGGAATGAGAGCCATTACCTGCTGCCCCACAGCATACTTTCTAGCTCGAGCATTCCTGTCACACCACACCTTTTTCTGTTGTTGGGCTTTTGCCAGGTTCTTCTGAGCCAAGCCCATGAGTTCCCTGAGCCTTGTCCTAAGGTTTAGGACGTATGCCACAACAGATGCCTTGTGAGACTCGCACTCACCTTCCCACTCATCTCAAATTAAATCTAGAGGTCCCCTCACCCTATGCCCATACAGCAACTCAAAGGGTGAAAAACCTGTGGATTCCTGGGGAACCTCTCTGTAAGCAAACAAATGGGGCAAATATTTGTCCCACTCACTCTTAAACTGATCTGCAAATGCCCGTAGCATGGACTTAATTGTAGAGTTTAAGCTCTCAGCAAGACCATTAGTCTGGGGATGGTCTTCATGTGCTTCACCCCACAGGACTTCCACAGACAAGTAAGCAGGTGTAACATTGAAATTGGCACCTCTGTCAGTCAGTATTTCTTTTGGGAAAGCTACCTTGCTGAAAATCTCTAACAATGCATTTGCCACCTTCTCTGCCTCAATGGAAGGCAAAGCCACCGCCTCAGGGTATCGTGTAGTATAATCCACTACCACTACGATATACTTTTTCCCTGTGGAACTTGGGGTACTCAGAGGACCCACAATATCCATAGCTACCCTCTGAAATGGCTCCTCAATCACAGGCAAAGGCATCAAAGGAGCTCTCACCTTGTCTCCTGTCTTGCCTACCTTTTTGGCACTGCTCAACAGGTCCTGCAGCACCCTGTTACATCTCTGAAAATTCCAGGCCAATAGAAGTTCTGCATAATACACCTCTTTGTACGTTTTAAGCCCATATGACCTGCAAAGAGAATATCATGGGCTATGGCTAGAAGCACCAGGTGGTAGGCTCCAGGCATTACCAACTGCTGTATTCTCTCACCTTCTAGCCCTCCCTCAGGGGTCCACTCTCTGTATAGTAACCCTTTGTCCCAGTATACAGATTCCCCCTTTCCTTGAGAACCAGGTGCCTCCTTAGCTACCTGCCTCAGATCTTGCAATGTAGAGTCTGAGAGCTGAGCCTGCCTCAACTCTCTCCTTGTAACCCTTCCCAGATCCCCTTCCACAGGAAGTCTGGCATCCTCTGACAGTGGTACCTCACTGTCAGCCTGGGTACTACTACTCACCTCTACCTTTGCAGTCACTCTGTCCAAGAGATTGTTTAAAATTTCTGCTTTGCTACCTACTTTTCGGTGTTTTTCGGCTTGCTAAAGTTGATATCTGTATTAGAAACAGTATTTAGAACACATCTAGAGCCTGTTTACTGCATTTCCTGTGTTGCACTTAATTTAAAATTGTTTTTCTTTCTTAAAACTGCATTTTACCTGACTCTGGCCTAGCACTCAAGTGTGGGGTCATTTATTGCACTGTTATGACTAGTTTGCTACTTGTGTATCTCTGCTACCTTTAAACTAAAACAAAAAAAAAAAAATCTTGCTTTTTTCCCACTTTCTGAAATTTAAAAAAGTTCAGTTACAGATTTGCTGTTCAGAAATGTTTGTAAGTTTCTTGGAGGCCAGTGCTTGCTTGGGCTAAAGGGAAGTCTCTGTGTTCATCAGTGGCAGTGATTAACACTGAACAGCCTGCCTGCCCCTGTAGGAGTGGTTACTGCCTAGAAACGTTTTGGGCTGATTCCTAGCTCTTTTCAAGGTCCCTGCCTTGAAACCCACTTTTGAGCGATTTTGTGCATAGCGCAGCATCGGGCAGCGCCGCATAAAAGGGTTTAAACTATTCCCGGCTCCACAAGGTCTGCTCTTCACTTTTCCCCTTAGAACTTTTCTAAATCTCAAAGTAAGCACTCTATTTTCAATCTAAAGCCCTGCACTTGATCTTAATAAGTAATCTTATAAGTAAACACTAACTAACTAAAGCACTACACCCTCTTATACTCCTTATAAGTACTTGGCTCCCTATTGGTCCTTTCTGATCAGTCAAAAAACTATTCCTTATACTTTTCTGGCATGTCCAATAGTCAGTTTCGGGTTTACTCTCCAGTCCAGCTGGTGAATCTGGGTATGTTGAGGCAATGTTACAACTGCCTTATGTACACAGACTACCTTCTCCTCCTCCCATCAAACTCAAATATATGTGAGAGATGAAACTATATAGTCAAACTGGAGGCTGAACTCTCTCAACCCAGCACTGGCAGTCAGTCAGGAGGAGAAGGAAACCACATACACCACAATTCCAGTCTCACACAGACCTATCACATCAGCAAACCAAACACAAACACACAAAAGCATACTCGGAGGCTCTAAATAAAAATCTGCCAAAGCAGCAGAGACCTCCAAAGCAGACATCCAAGCAACCGCTATCCCGCAACAATACCCATGTATCACATATTTCTCAAAATCAGTGTGCCACACAGCCACAGCCCTTAAGGCTAAACAACACACCTAATACACTTATAATAGGGGACTCTATTGTCAGACACACTGACGTCCCACTCACCAGACTGAACAAGGAGAAGGTCACTGTAAGCTGCCTGTCGGGTGCCAGGATCCTCCACATAACACAAGACTCAGGTCACTCCAAAGCAAGTACAAATATGACTCTGTTATTGTCCATGCTGGTGTGAATGACCTGAAACGTACCTCCCTGGACTACAAGAAAAGAGACATAGAGGCGCTCTCTGATCATGTAGCTCAGACCGGTATGACCCTGACCTTGAGTAGCATCTTGCCCTCACCAAGAATGATGCCACAGTATAAAGACAAAATGATCAATTTTAACAACTGGCTAAAGTATTGTTGCCATTCTAAGGGGATTCAGTGTTTGTCAGCCTGGGATGACATGCTCGACAAGCCACGTTGCTTCACTAGGGACAACTTGCACCTGTCACCCCTGGGCTTTCGAATACTGGCTAAGGCTCCTGCCACCCCCATAGTGCCTTTTTTAGGCAAGGCTTAAAAGACAAACCCACCTCATAGACAACACAAGAAAAAAAAAAAACTAAGGATAATGCTGCTCAACCCCGGAAGTCTAAACCTCAAGATGCACGCACTCAAGGCTCTCCTCAGTATGGAGAATATTGATATCTGTGCAGTGACAAAGACCTGGCTCAAGGCTCCAGAGAGCACCCCAGCACTACCAGGTTATACCTCATACCATGCTTTTCGGCCCTAAAACTCAGACCGAACCACAAAAGGAGGGGGAGTATCCATATTCATCAACGATACCCATACCTCCAGGTTAGTGGCACTTCACGAAGCATCGGAGACCATCCATGTACAATTAACAGTGGGCAAAACTGCTTTTCAGTTTGTAGCCTGTTACAAACCACCCTCCCAAACTCAGGAACCCCACTCGGCCTTCATGAGAACACTGGAGAATATGAAGGTTTCTCCAAACACAATAATACTGGGTGACTTCAACTACCTGAACATCGACTGGGAAAACTACTCAAGCCCCAACACCCTTGCCCAACGGTTTCTAGACTTTATAAACTCAAATGCTATGGAACAACTGGTCACCACTCCCACTAGAGGAGATAACATATTGGACCTGGTCATCACCAACATGGGGACTCTATGTTCCACACCACAGGTATGTCCATCATTGGTAAGATCAGACCTTAAATTAATCTCACTGGACATCCATATCCCATCCCCACCCCCAGTCAAGGAAATCATGGTGAAAAATTTCTCAAAAGCAAATTTCACACTTCTCAAAACCGAGGTGGAATCCTTCAAAGCCACCGGGCCAGTGGAAAATACTACCCCAACAGCAGAATCCTTTACAAATGCATTCTATGGACACCTACAGGAATGCATGGATCGTGCTATCCCAAATAAAACCAAGATTCACTCCTCCAAAGGCAGGAGACCAGTCTGGTGGACCCTGGCCATAAGTAAGCTATACAACAGAAGGAGGAAGCTACTACATGATAGAGTAAAATCCCAAAAAGGGAAGGCAACTCTGATCAGTACTAGCAAGAAACTACGATTCCTCATAAAATTATCGAAGGCCAGCTTCAAAAGAAAAATTGCGCAAGACACTAAAGATAATCACAAGGCCTTCTTTAGTTATGTCAGGAATCTGGGGGGCAACTCCCAGATATGCTCTGAGTTAGTACAAAATGACAAAAAATACACTGATCCCACAGACATTGCCAACATCCTGGCAGACAGGTTCAGTGCAAACTCCCCCCCCTTCCCCCCCAAAAGACCAAATGTCTATCCCAACAGAATGTAGCCTCCCTGACATCACAAATGCACAGGTGAGAGCTGCCCTCTCCAAAGCAAAAAACACAGCATCAATTGGACCAGATGGTGTCCCGGGCTGCGTCTTACACGAGCTCCAAGAAGAACTAAACCCTCACATAAATTCACTGTTCAATCTCAGCCTTACTACAGGATATGTACCCAAGGAATGGCGTACAGCAACAGTGGTCCTGCTCCACAAAAGTGGTATCACAACGGACCCAGGAAACTATCGCCCTATAAGCCTGACTAGTCTGGTCTGCAAAGCTATGGAGCATATCATCATGGAACTCATAAACAAGGACAATGGTAACCTCCAGACACTGGATCCTACCCAATTCGGCTTTGTTAAGGGCAGATCTTGCCTCTTGAACCTGGTCGACTTCTTTGAAACAGTTACCAAGGCCATAGATGAAGGGAAGGTAGTACACATGGCCTACCTGGACCTCGCAAAAGCCTTTGACACAATGCCCCACTCAGGCATCATAAATAAAAAAAAAAAAAAAAAAATCATAAATAAGCTCACCAGCTTAAATATCAACCCCTATGTCACAAGATGGGTTGCAAACTGGCTCAGGGATAGAACCCACATGGTCAGAATTGCAGGTGCCATGTCAGACTCCAAACCAGTTACAAGTGGCATCCCACAAGGCTCAGTCCTGGGACCTCTCTTGTTCGGTATATACTTCTCTGAGGTATAGGCTAATACGAGAGGACTATGGCTGACCAAATTCGCAGATGACTGCAAGCTGGGCGCCATAATCAAC
The DNA here is from genome assembly GCF_019279795.1 of Protopterus annectens. Taxonomy (NCBI): domain Eukaryota; kingdom Metazoa; phylum Chordata; order Ceratodontiformes; family Protopteridae; genus Protopterus; species Protopterus annectens. The sequence goes on along the minus strand of NC_056746.1, from coordinate 361,188,807 downwards.
TCTCCGGCTGACACAAGCATCCTCCAAAAGGGTCTCACAGAGATGGATAACTGGTGGCAGAGCCATGGCCTTAAGCTAAATGCCAAAAAGTGCACAGTCATCCCCTTTGGGAAAAACAAAGTGTCCACAAATTACCACATAGGTGGTAATCTATTAAGTACAGAAGAAGTAATTAGGGATTTGGGGACCCATGTAGATAGAAACCTCTCTTTTGACAATCACGTTGTCAGAGTGGTTAGAAAGCCCTTCTATATAGCCCACCTTATCATGAAAGGGTTCACATCTAGAACAAGAGAGGTCATTGTGCCCCTCTACTCATCACTCATCAGGCCCATAATTGAATAGAATGCCCCATTTGGGATGTACCTTACCAGACACCTGCAGCAACTGGAGAGGCCCCAAAAGTACCTCACCAAGAGGATCAAGGGACTCAAACAGATGCCCTATGCAGTTCGGCTAAAGAAACTCCAGCTCTACTCTGTTGCTTACCGCCTACTCAGAGGTGATCTATGCCTGACATATAAAGCCATGTCCAACCCAGAATTAATGGACATGCTCCACCTCAGGAAATCCAAATCCCTTAGAGCTACACGCTCCAGGGACCTAAACCTCAGCACAGAAATAAATAGGACATGCTGGAGGGACAGATTCATATCCCAGAGGCTGCCCTCACTCTGGAACAGAATCCCAATCCATGTTAGGCAGAGCCCCTCACTGACTCTCTTCAAGAGAAATCTTGACAAGTGGATGGGAGATCGTAAGTTCACCCCTGGGATCTCTTCTGTGTCCCTGCTAGACAGGGGCACAGTAAACTAACCTTAAAAGGGCTATCTTCTGTGACCTACTCTACAGAGGCACAGTCAACCAATCTACAAGGGTGGAGAAAGCCAAATGTACTGGCTAGGCTTGTAAATGCCCCAAGGCAGATAGCCTAGTATCAAACTATGAACCTATCACTACCCCAAGCAGCTGTGGGTCACCTTCAGTCTCACTGCTACAGAGTAGCTCCCTCCCTGAAGTAACCACCTCACCAGTCCTGGCTGCAAGTATGCAGTCTGTCTGGGTCTTCCCCAGGCTACCAGACCCACATGCTTGTCTCCTAGTCTGACTGCGTGTAACTGCAAAAACACATGGTACTGCCTCATCCAAATCCTTCCCTATCATGACATCTGTAGGTATATCTTCAAACACACCTACTTGCTGGCTTCCTCTTCCACCCTCCCAGTCAAGGTGAACTCTAGCCAAAGGTATTTGGAATGGAATCCCTCCTAAAGCCCTGACTGGAGTAGAATGCCCAGGCAAGTAGTGTTCCTCTGTAATCATTGCAGGCTTTACAATGGTTATATCGGAGGCTGTGTCTCTCTTGGGAATGGTCTCTTTGCCATTCATTACAATAGGATATAACCTCCGGTGGTAGTTTGGTACACTTGTTGTCCCAACACAACCTACTATTGGCATTTTGTCTTTCCCACTTACTGGCTCCCTCACCTTTTGTTCCCCACCTTGCCTCCGTGGACACCTGTATGCCACATGGCCCCACTGGTTGTATTCAAAACATTTAACCCTAGCTCATGGATGTGTACCTGGACTAGTGGCTTCCCCTGCTACTGGCAGATTCTGTTGGGGCAGTCTGTGCTGCCCATCATGGGTTCCTTTAGACCCATGAGCAGTACTGGGGGTCCCTTTCCTGTACAGGGCTGCCCTGCTTGCCAGGTATAGGTCTCCCTTCTTCCCCAACTCATCTGAAGTTGCACACTGACTATCAGCTAACCAGATCCTCATGTCTTCACGCAAAGTGCTAGGGGCTTGTTCCCTCACCAAAAGATCTGCCAGCCCTTCAAAAATGGTGACCTCACATCCACTCACCCACCTATGGAAATAAGTGCTCAGTTCAGCAACATATTCATACACACTTTCATCTGCCTTACGTCTATACTCGCAAAGCTTTTCCTATACGTTTCAGGTGTTAGCTTAAACAATTATAACAAGTAATTTTTAACAGCAGTATAACCAAAACATGCAATGTCAGACATTTTTGACAAAACAGTTACAGCTTTACAATGGAGTAAGGGGGTCAGGAACCGTACCCAGTGCCTTCGGTCAACACCATACTGTTTGCATACCCTCTCAAACATATGAATGAAACTATCAAAATTATCCCCCTCTTTAAACTGCGGAAGAAATTTACTGACCTTTTGTGCTTCTGGGGTCTAGTTACTCCCTTCCCCATTAACTCCATGACTCTGGCGAAGAGTCAGCATTTCCTTCTCATGCTTCCTCTGCCATTCCTTTTCCTCGGCTTCCAGGCGTCGCAGTTTCTCATTCTTCTCAGCCTGTAGACTCCTCAGTCTCTCAGCTGCTTCTATCTCCAAACGCCTGTCCTCCAACTCAAGTTTCTTTAACTCCAGATGGAGTTTTAAGTCCTCTGCAGAAAGGTTGAGCTGTCCATTCTCCGAGGGTATTATATCTCCACTGCCAGTCTGATTGCCTTCCTGGATGTTTTTTTCTGATGCAGCTGTAACCAAGGCTGCAATCAGGTCTGCCTTAGGTTTCCATGCACCTGTCCCCTAGCCTGGCATATCTCAACCAGCTGGTTCCTTGTCAGCTTTCCATACTCCACTACTGACATGCTGCCTGCTCACCCTAACTACAATAACAAAAGAAATAAAACAATTGTGATCTGAACTCTGAGTATTAACTGCGTGGCTGATTTAGAGTACAAAACACCTTTCAGAGCTCACTATACACAAGCTACAGGAATACACTCTACTCACACCACTACAAGCCATTAGTATTTACCAACCAATTAATATGTAGTGTGGATATCCCACCACTGCCAAACAATTAATATGTGACGGCCGTGCCCTGGCCCAGCAATCAAGGAGCCCCAATCCTCACCACTAACACCAAAGAGGGGTGTCTCACATAGGAGGAAAGGATAACAAATACATACAGTAAAGTGAAATTTCCCTTAAGAGCACACAGAGATCACAGTCAATATGGGTCTGGTCGCTCCCTTGCTCTCCAGGTCCCCAATAAGACTCCCCACTGGCACAGCTATAGGGTCCAGATCTCAGCCTAGTGGGCAAGCTAAAACCTCCAGCACTCTCTCTGTCCAATCAGTGCTTCGTGCCCCTGCCCAAGTAGCTGATACACACTTTGAAAAGAGTTTATACAACCACACAGATACTCCTGGGGAAGGCTGGCACAAGTTCTCCTGCTGAACCACTTTTCCCAGACTATATGGTAGTACCAGCTGCCACCACCCATTAATATTTATCAGGTGCTCAAAGGCCCTTAAAAGGGTGTCCAATTATTACTGTGCAATATTATTATCCAATTGGTAGTATAGCCCAGGGCTAAAGCTATTGGAGTGGCTTTGTACAATTTTACCAAAGGCATGCAAGTACTCTAAAGAGCTTAAATTATCTCTACAAAAACTGCCACAGATGAAAGGGTTTAAAAATATTTAATAATAAATAAAAACACAAGACAATACTTTTTACTACACAGTGCTAGTCAATAGTTCAGAGATCACAGAGAAATACTTAAAATAATTTAGTAGCACAGATCTGACATCACAGAAAAACAGTCTAATCTTTCTAGTTTCTAGCTATTTCTAAGAGAAAACACAAGTCTAAGATAACTTACATATAGAGCAAGACAGTGCTAATGAGTTGGATGGTCATGACAAAAATGCTTAATGCTCTCTGATTCTCTCTGTTTTTAAAATCACATTCCTGGTTCACATTACATCATTCTTCACACTTCCCTGGGTTCCCAGGCTAACAGAAACTGCATTTACATTCTTCACCTCGGGGCAGAAACCAGAGCATTAAAGGACGTTTATGCATGCAAATTCTGGCCATTAACTCTGACCTTAAAACAATAGGCAGGATGCCCCACTCTTGACTTGCTGACTCTGAATTTCAACATCAAAGGGTCACAACATGCTTTACTTAGTCAGTAGAGTGCACTGTTGTTACATCTTTTTCAATTCCACGTGTAACACTATTTTTACCATTTAAGACAACAAGCCTGTGGTTTACATTAACATTTACAGATGACAGAATTATCTCCAAAATTCTATCTGGCTAGGCTGGCAGCCTTCACCTATCTTCACCCAATCTTCACACACGTCTAATGAACTCATTCAAAATCCCTCTAGAAGCACATGTTTCAGAGCTTACACCATGATCATATGCCATTTCAAAGGGTGAACTTGACAAGATCCACAACAAGATGAAACTCATCAGATTTCTTACGACAAGAAAAACAGTAGAATGTAGCCCATCCCACCTGCTTCTCCTGCAGTTGAACAGTCATAATCACCCCACTCCGCTTCTCCTGCAGTTGAACAATCACCCCACTGTTTAAAAAGGACTTGAGCTGATCTGTCAAGGGAAGATGACTCAAGGATAAAAAGACCAACTCTACAGGATGGTCCTCGGTGATGATGACAGAAACTGTTTTGGCCTAAGTACTGGTCCTCTAAACTACAGAAAACTCGGAGAACCAACCTTCTAATTAACAGGTTCTTGGAGAGCAGTCAGGACTGCAGCTGGGCCTGATGATTCAAAGACCTCTGTGTGGACTTAGTAGGAATACCCTGGTTAGGTGGGGCCTGGTAATTATGTCACATTCTATCTGGATGACTTCCTCCCATGGATGATCACAGGCACATTCTCAACAGTGGACTGATGCTTACCCCTCCTTGCCAACTTCATGGAGAAGAGATTTAAAGCCTTGACAGCAAGCTAAACAATAAGGATTCAGCCAGCTAGGTAAGCAGTGGAACAGCCATCCACTGAAGGTAGGAAAATACACACCATCCTTTGGGAGTGGCAGTATGTAATGTTGCAGTATGTAATGTTGCACTGGTTACTCCTGGGGAAGGCAAAATGACACCATAATTTACTAGGCTGAGCAACTTGCTCAGAACTGCTAAGCACTGTTTGTGCTGTATCCAGGGGCAGTACTTGTGTGGAATTATGGAACCCCCGGGGGTCTAGCACTGCGGTCCCCACTACAGCAGCACACTTGGACATTCAGTGGAGCGGAGTTAAGCAGCATACAGAAAATCTCATAAGTATTGCCAGTGCATTACCAAGGGTGATAACACACACTGGGATTAACCCACTTTTGAATGGACAACTTAATCAAAAGCATAGCAATGATGAGGTGAAAATGGCAGACAACCTGGCTGCAAGGTGTTTGGGGGAATGTGACTGGGAAGTGCAGTTCCTGCATAGGGTGGCACAGTGGTACAGCAGTTAGCAATGTCAACTCACAGCAAGAGGTTCTCTGGTTTGATTCTCAGCTGGGGTGCCTTCTGTGTGGAGTCTGCATGTCCTCCCTGCATTCACTTGGTTTCCTCTGGGTGCTCTGGTTTCCTCCCATATTCCAAAGACATGCATCTGGAGCACTTCTCCCTGAGCCTCAGCTGAAAATGAGCACTGTCCCAGTCAGACTTTCCCAGTAAACAAATGCTAAATAAATAAAAATAAATAAATTCTTTTCAGTACCAGAATGTCGGTATAGAAATTTACTTCAGCACCTTGTGTGTGGTAAAGAAGCTGTAGTAACAGTTAAAAAGTGGAAGTCTATTTTTTTTGCTCTGAAGTGCTAAAGCTCCTCCAGAATAAGGAAGCAAACTTTTTAAGGGGTGGGACACCAGATCAGGAATCCGCACCAGTGGGGTTAAAAAATATGGCAGAGAAAAAATAAACCTTTCACCTCTCCTACAGAAATTATAGATAATCTCCTGGGTGGGATACCCATACACGACCTCACCTTGAGAAATGGCATTCAGAATCTTTGAAAGGGAAGAGTGAAACATTTAAAGCAAGGCATCCCTGTGCAGAAAGGTTCCAGTTGTGTGTACACTGGACACATCCTCCACAGTATTCAGTCCATGATGGGGTTAAATAACAGCTCAACTTTGAGGTTATATACAATATCCCCTTCACGCATTTTTTTCATGATAGCCAGAGCTAAAATTCAACTCATCCAAGTCTTTGTCCATCAGAAAGATCTGTAAAGATCTGAAAATTTGAACACATGGCACAGTTACTTGAGGGATGTGAGATCTAAGGAATAAATCACCATTTTCACATTTGTTCCTGGCATTAGACTTCTTATCCAGAGGAAAGAGGGACAAATGCTGTAGCTTCTGATATATGCTGCACAAAAGAATGAAATAATTCATTTTAAGATGTCAATAAATCGACTCTGGTGAAGGCTGGTATAACTGGTCAGCCTTTCAAGGCATTGAGAGCCCAAGGTCTGGGTGCTTCCATTCCACAAGAACAGCATTTTTCAAAAAAACGTCTAAAACAAGAATGACTGATGATTTCTCATGTTCTACCCCAAAGGGGTGTTGAAATACTTTTTACAAGATGAGGAAAAGATTGCTGGGCAATTCAGTGTAAATTTTCACAGACTGAGGCACTTCTCAATGGAATTATTTTTCAGGCAGACAACCAATGGAGGAAGATGACTTGTGGCCAGCCTCCAATGAAACTGAGGGTCAAACGTCTGGTTGTTTCAAGTCCATACAAGCAATAGCCTTCAGAACAGGTTCCAAACAGGGAACTTACTGATAACTGATCCTATTTAACCTGATGAAATGTTTCTTAGAGGATGAGCAAAAGATCATTGACCAATCCAGAGATTTCTTTTTTTAGGTGCAGAACAAACCAACCAAAATGACTTCTTGTAATCAGCAGCAAATCCTCCAAATCTTTAACATCAGTGGAAAAATCTGGAGAAACGGACAACCCTTTCTCTTTGATGTGATTTAAATTCCATTGTCCTGCAACTGTCATGTGATATGTGTGGAGGAGGAAAAGAACCTTAGCATGACATGCTGGACACGCGGTGAAGAAATGACCATCAAAAAGCTGGCACTGACCTCTATCACCAGCACTAAAGAAATGTGAATAAAAATCTTGGCTAATGGCCACTACACACTGCATTGGATGGGACTGAGGAAATAACAGTGAAGATGCTCTTCAAATGTCATGCTCTGATTCAAGCAAAACAAGCAACTTCTGTGGCGGTCTGATATCTGTACATGATGACAAGACTCACATATAGAGGGCCTATAACACTGAGGAACCAAATGCAAGAAAATTCCCAAGTCAGCAACACCAAAATAGAGAGATAAAGTGTACAAGCAGCTGGAAAGAGTTTGGATGTGGCATGTCCCTTAATGCTGGTGCAGAAATGTCATTCATGGGCCAAAGTGGTCACTCACACATGCATATATGGACTCAAGATTTTTAGAAGAGTTTCACAAAAGGATACAGAATGGATGGACTCAAACACTGATCCCACTGCAGAGAGTCCCTTAAAATATCCTGAGTGTACTAATGTGCCAACAAACCCTCTCCCCCAAAAAGTCTTCATGTGCATCACATGATTCCCTCCCTGAAATTAAATATGAGCACTCCAAGGTCATAGAAAGTGTTCCAACTAGTCCCAGTGTGTGATGTTTCATCAGTCTGTTATGTTTCATCTCAGAATGAATCAGGAAAATACAAGTAACTCCACGGAGTTAAGCTTCTGGAAGTTTTAAAAAAAAGTGTGGTGGATTTCCCAAGGTTTTGTTCAAGAAATGACAGGTTTTACGTGTGGTCTCAAAAACACAGCACATCAAGCGTTGTCCTTCAAGTAGCAACAAGGCTACCTATCATAGTATAATGTGCCCTGGCAAGCTTTAGAGAAACTGCCAAACTTGAATGTGCCCTGGCAAGCTTTAGAGAACGTGTCAAACTGGATTATGTGCACTTCTACAAATTAAAATTAGAACTTCTCTTGCAACACAGGCTATAAACTTGGGAATTCTAATATCAGTTGTAACCCCCCAGTGTTGAAAAGCAGAAGTAGAAATTTGTGTACTAACAGAATAAGTCAAATATTTTATTTTCAGTTCAGAATTTCTCAATGACTTTCAGAAAGTCCACCCCAAAGGTCTACTTTATATGAAACAAATAAAAGAAGGTCTAATAAGGAACAGTCTGAATCATAAAAAATGTGTTATTAAAATAAAAATCTTATGTTCAGTATATTGAGGGGATGGGTCTTAAAATTACATGTAAAATGGGTTAGAAATACTACTAGTAATGAACACAAATTATGAACATACGACTCCTACCTACATTTTGAGAGATGAAGAAATGCACAAAATGGTGTAGAAGGCTGTACTGTTGCTTCACCAGGCGCACTGCTGGCTCAACCAGCGCCTTGCCCCCACAGCTCTGGCACTGAAGAGAAAAAAAAAAAAAAAAAAAAAAAAAAGCACTTTATTGTAATAAGCCAATTGCTACACTGTAGCAATCAGCTTATTACACTTAGATCCATGGCCGTTCCTTCTACTGGCACACCAACTAGGTGACCAGATACATAACACAAAACCCTCTCGCCTACCCAAACTATTCAGGTTACATTTCCATGCCCTGCCCCCAACCCTACTTCTGCACATTTTATTAAAAAAATAATAATTTCTTCTCTTAAACTGTAACAAACTGCTTGGTACAAATGTAACAAGCAGTGGCAACAGTTTATACTCTGCCTGCATGGAGCAGTATGGACTTCACGTTTTAGCTAAAAAAAAAAAAAAAAAAAATCTTCTTTTTAAACTGCAGCAAACTGCTTGTTACAAATGTGGCAAATAGTTGCTACAGTTTATATCCTGCCTGCATAGAATGCTACAGAGCTCAGGTATTAGTTAAGAGATTTTCTTTTTTACTTATAGCCAACTGTTTGCTACAATGCAACAACCAGTTGCTACAGTCTAGACTACACACAGAACGCTACAGCACTCAGGTTTGACTGTGAATGCAATGTTGGCTTTTAAAAACTGGTATTGCATTAAAGAGATATCTGGATTCGCTGATTGCTTCCCCCAACACTTTGCCACCGGGGCAGCTGCCTTCTTGCCCAGTCCTAGTTACACTACTGTGCATCTCAGCACCTGACTTCTGGTTCTGTTCCTGGCTGGACTCCCTCCTGCACAGAGTGTGCATGACCTTTGTGTGGGCTTTTACTGGGGTTTTGTGCAGAGTGTGTACAACCTTTCTGTGGGCCTTTACTGAGGTATCAGCTTCTTTACAAATCTCAAAGACAAAACCCTAGGTTAAATGGCAATACTCCACTCCACACTGTCCGCAGGTGGCTGCATGGTGTAAATGCGAGTGTCTATCCTGTAATGGAATGACAGACTAACATACCATCCAGGACTGACTTCTTCCCTTACAATTATTACTTTCTGGGAATAGACTGGCTCCCAAACACCCAGAAGTATATAAAGCAGGTATGGAAAGAGGACAGACGAACAAAATAAAATCACATTTGAAAAAAAAAAAATGTAAAAACTCCAGAATGCTGACAAACAAGTGGCACTTTTAACTTCACTTTGTACCTTGCAAACATGCGTAGGTCCTCAGGATTCTGGGCAGCTGGAACATTAAGTATGGCTTCCCGCTCATATTCTGAAAGGCTAGCAAGTAGATTTTCTGTCATTCGCTTGTTTAATGGTGAATCGCCACCAGGTATTAGCTCAGCACTGGAGTTGTCCATACTGGGGCTGGTTAGAGTCATATCATCACTGCTAGCTGTAGGATTAAAGAAAATAAAACCACAAGGTAAACAAATGTTACTCTACCAAGATTTTAGCAGAGTGTGAAGTCTCTACGGTTTTAAGGGCAGACACGCGTTATATTTTGCATATGCTTTTAAAATAAAATGTTTAAAATTAATTTGTCACTAAGTAAATTACGTTTTTATCAAATATATTACAACAAGAAATAGAAAAAGATCTTCTGTCAATTAAAAATACAAGCTTGGTTCAATATGGGTCAAATTCAAGAACCATTTGTCCCTCTGGTACTGTTGTTAAAATATGAAAGAAAACTGATCTAGAAAATGTGTACCATTGAACAGCTGCAGGGGTATTTCACTGAAGTTAAGTATCTTTTGTTTGTTGTTAAAAGATGACAGAACCACTCTCTCAGACAAGACACTGGCCATATTAACAGTTAAACAACTGGCATAACTAATTCATCTGGTACTAAGTGCAAATAGTATTTCAGTATGCATGAAATGGTAAAATTATGGCTTAATGATCTGGTGGACAAAATACTTGAAACAATGTAACAACTGAAAAATGTATAATATGTTATCAGGTATCAATGCAAAGTGTAACAACTGTGCACAACTGGCATTATTAACTGAGGAAAGTGTGTAACTTAACCAAGAAAAATGGTACACAAACTAAAATGGTACAGATTTCTTTTTCCAACAGAGGCCAGAACCATCAATGGAGGTACAACACAAGGGGGAATGTGGCCAGGAAGGGGATGGACAATCACAACAGGTAAGTTGTTAAACCTACCATTTTGGTTAACATGTGGGGATTTTAAAATTTACAATTTTTCGAGTTTTGAAATTGAGTCAGATGTTTGTGACATTTTTTGTAAAGTTTTGACCTTTGTACCCTCTGAACATTTTAAGCTGGCTGAAACATTGGTTGACCTAAAACTTTTTACACGGAAACACAATCTGACTTTACTATTGGTTGGTAGCTGTCAACCAAGTGATCGGCTAAGGGCAACCCTTGTAACCTACCTTATCTTTGAGTATGTGTGAGAGTTTGATTTTAGAAACTTGCACAAAAATTGTAGGGGTCAGAAGTCTGGTAACTTGACTACCAAGGAGGTGGAATCCTTAAACATGTTAAAGACTCTGCCTATTCGAGTCACAAAACCTGATAAAGGAGGTGGATTGGTGATTGTGGACACCAGTGACTACAATAACAGAATGCAGTCTGTCCTGAATGGTGGGACATATGTAGTATCCAGTATCAATGAGACGAATATTGCATACAGAAGGATCAATTCCTTCATTAACGATTTATTCATTGAAGGCACTGTTGACCTGGATGTTTTTAATTATTTGATAAACCTTCACCCCAGGACACCCTCCTTATTCGGTTTACCCAAGTTACATAAAAACCTCCAAGATCCTCCTATGAGAGTTTAGTCAACACCAGGTCTTCCATCATGTATGCAAGTGCAAAATATGTCGACTATTGAAAAAATATGTGGCTAGGGAAGACCAGATTTGCAAGGACTCTTGGGCTTTCCTAGCCTCAATAGAGCATTTTGGGTTTGATGTAAACATTATGTTTATCACCATAGATGTAGTTGACTTGTATTTTTCTATCCCACACGAGGTGGGAATAGAGTGGGTGGTTGAAAGGTTGTTGTATCATGGTGCTAACTGTAGAGAGATTAGATTATTTCAAGAGTTAATGGACATCATATTAAACAACAATTTTGTGATGTTCAACAACAATATTTACAAACAAGTGGTGGGTTAGCTATGGGTTCATCGTGTGGAGGGAGTTACGCTAACTTGGTGATAGCTCACTGGGAACACCAGACAATCCTAGGTAACAGCAGGATTATGCAAAAGGTCAAACTCTACACTAGGTTTTTAGACAATGCCTTTATTTTGTTTAAGGGCTCAGAGAACGAAGTTCAGGAGTTTGTAGAATATTTAAACAGTTCTTGAAGTTGACACATGTATGTAATGAAAATGCTATCACCTACTTAGATGTAGATTTACGAAAAGATGTAGCCAAAAACCGGTTTGTTCAAGAATACACCGTAAAACCACATACTCCAACACACTACACTAGTTGTCATCCGCTGCACCAAAAAAGATCAGTTTTGAAAGGTCAATTGGTGAGAGCAGCAAGAATGACGACTGATGAGTTTAGTTTTTTGGATGAACGTGAGATCTTGAAAAACATGTTCATTAGTCGGGGTTACCCAGAAAGTTTAGTACTCGACTTGATTGGTGAAGTTCAGTACAAGAGAAGAATGGGTATGTATAGAACAATCTTTCATATGAACATAGGGGTATAGACGTGGTTTCAGTTCCTGGTGAACCGGTTGAAGGTACAGAGATAGAAGTAAACTCCCTGGTACATGGTAGTAACCAAAGTCACGAAACAATAAGAAGTTTTATCACAATTTACAGTTTAGAGGTTGGGAAGCTGAGGAGTATATTGAACAGGAATTGGAATATTTTGCTCAGGGAGAAGGAATTGGTGGAAAGGCTAGGCAGCCACCCAACCGTGATCTTTAAGAGAGGTAGGAATTTAAAGAACATCATAGAAATTGAGAATAAACACACACACACAGAATTAATGGGACTTATAAATGTGAATCATGTAATTATTGTAAATTTATTTCAACAGGTTCCAATTTCAGCATTAATGGTAATGAATTTAAGACCAGGGGTAGGTTCAACTGTGACTCAAAATCAGTGGTTTACTTGGCCTCCTGCCAGTCTTGCCCCACGTTTTACATGGGGAAGACTGACAGGAGGTTCAAGGAAAGGATTTATGAGCACATTTAAAATATCAGGAAGACATACTGTCAATGCATTGGCTAGGCATTGCAGTGCGAATCCTTCCCATATTTTTTTGTTCAGAGTGATCGATCAAGTAGTTTTGGACTCAAAAGGAGGTCCTCATCAACTGTTGTTGGAAAAGCGTGAGTTGTTTTGGCAGCTGAGGTAAAACTCTTACAATGTCCCAGGTTTGAACGAGATTGTTTCCCTGATGTGTTTTAAAACTTCAAAGTTTTTTGCATTAAAAGTTTTTAAAATTTTTTAGTGTTAATGTAAGTTTTAACCTGTTTTATATGTAGAAATGTTTTTCACTTTTAACATATTTAATCTGTTTGTTTTAGTAAAAGGGTTAATTTAATTGTGGGAGGTTCAAGGGTATTGGCGGCATTTTTGATTTTGGTGGGTGGATTATGTGTACTGTTTCATCACTTGAAATGTATTTAAAGCACTTATTTGTTTAACATGTTTGTCTGATGAAGTCTACCTATTTGTCTTGGTAGACAAAAGCGCTTTACCTTTACTGCATTAAACTTTGTGTTGGGACCCTCGCTTGATGGAGCCTTTTAATTTTTCTCTGAGTTTGTTTCATTTGAAGTTTTAATAAGGAAAGCTGTCAGGATACCCAGAAACAAGGCCAAGGAATATTATGTAGGTAAGAGATGCAGGCAGAACAACAAGAAACAGGAATCAGGTAAATAATGTGAAGGAAGTGATAAGACAACCTGGCAAAAAGGTCATAGCAAACTGAGAAACAAGCACAGGCAAGAGAAACAAGCACACACGCAGGAAAGAGATTTAGTACAGAGGGAAGATATACCTGTATCAAGTCCCAAGAAAATAAAGGAGATAATAATTAGCCCTGTATCTGCACAAGCACCTGCCCCTAGAATATTAATAAATGAGCAGAATTATCAAATGAAAGTAGACACCATGGCAGATGGTGTTGCTAGAAATAATACAAGGCCATGGAGGGTACAGTATAGTCATAGATTCATAGGTTCATACTAGGCTATCTGCCCTAAGGCATTTATAAGCCTAGCCAGAGTATGTTTGGCTTTCGCCACCCATTTTAAATTAATTTTGCTATGCCCTTTTTCGAGGTTAGTATACTGTGCCTCTGTCTAACAGTGACACAGAAGTGATACCCGGGGTAAACCTACAATCTCCCATCCACTCATCAAGATTCCTCTTGAAGAGAGTCAATGAGGGACTCTGCCTAACCTGGACTGGGATTTTATTCCAGAGTGAAGAAAGCCTCTGGGTTATGAATCTGTCCCTCCAGCATGTCCTATTTATTTCAGTGCTGAGGTTCAAGTCTCTCGAGCGCGTAGCTCAATGGGATTTGGATTTTCTGAGGTGCAGCATGTCCATTAATTCCGGGTTGGACATGGCTTTATACATCAGACACAGATCGCCTCTGAGCAGGTGGTATGCCACTGAGTAGAGCTGGAGTTTCTTTAACCGGGCAGCATATGGCATCTGTTTGAGCCCTTTGATCCTCTTGGTGAGGTACTTTTGGGGTCTTTCCAGTTGCTGCAGGTGTCTGCTAAGGTACATCCCAAAAGGGGCATTGTACCCAATTATGGGCCTGATGAGGGATGAGTAAAGAGGCACGATGACCTCCCCTGATCTAGATGTGAATCCCTTCATGATTAGGTGGGATATATAAAATGTTTTTCTAACCACTTTGGCCACGTGGTTGTCAAATGAGAGATTGCTATCAACTTGGGTCCCCAGGTCCCTAATTACTTCTTCTGTACTTAATGGATTACCACCTATGTGGTAATTTGTGGGCACTTTATTTTTGCCAACGGGGATGACTATACACTTTTTGGCATTTAGCTTGAGGCCATGGCTCTGACACCAGTTGTCTGTTTCTATGAGGCCCTTTTGGAGGATGCTTGTGTCGGCTGGAGAGTCGATTATGGCGCCCAGTTTGCAGTCATCTGCGAACTTGGTCAGCCACAGTCCTTCCGTGTTGGCCTGTACCACCGAGAAATATATACCGAACAAGAGAGGTCCCAGGACTGAGCCTTGTGTGACGCCACTTGTAACTGGTTTGAAGTCTGACATGGCTCCAGCAATTCTAACCATGTGGGTTCTGTCCTCGAGCCAGTTTTCAACCCATCTAGTGACACAGGGGTTTATATTTAAGCTGGTGAGCTTATCTATAATGGCTGAGTGGGGTATTGTATCAAAGGCTTTTCCGAGGTCCAGGTAGGCTGTGTGGACCACCTTCCCCTCGTCAATGGCCTTGGTGACTGTTTCAAAGAAATCAACCAGGTTTAAGAGGCAGGATCTGCCCTTAACAAAGCCGAACTGGGTAGGATCCAGTGTCTGTAGATCCCCAATATCTTTATTTATGAGGTCCATGATGATCCTTTCCATAGCTTTGAAGACCAAGCTAGTCAGGCTTAAGGGGCGATAGTTTCCAGGATCCGTTGAGGCACCACCTTTGTGTAGAGGGACCACTGTTGCTGTACTCCACTCTTTGGGTACATATCCAGGATCCGTTGAGGCACCACCTTTGTGGAGAGGGACCACTGTTGCTGTACGCCACTCTTTGGGTACATATCCTGTAGTAAGGCTGAGATTGAACAGTAGTTTTATGTTTGGGTTTAGCTCTTCTTGGAGTTCATGTCGGACGCAGCCCGGGACACCGTCTGGTCCAATTGATGTTGTGTTTTTCGGTTTGGAGAGGGCAGCTCTTACCTGAGCATCTGAGATGTCAGGGGGGCAGCACTCTGCTGGGATAGATATTTGCCCTTTTGGTGTGGAGGGGGGGGGGAGAAATTTGCGCTGAACCTGTCAGCTAGGATGTTGGCAATGTCTGTGGGTTCAGTGTATTTTTTTGTCATTTTGGACCAATTCTGAGCATATCTGGGAATTCCCACCCAGGTTCCTAACATAACTAAAGAAAACCTTGTGATTATCCTTAGCGTCCTGTACAATTTTTCTCTCTAAGCTGGCCTTAGACGATTTTATGAGTGCCCATAGTTTTTTGCTAATACTGATCAGAGATGCCTTCCCTTTTTGGGATTTTGCTCTATCATGTAGTAGCTTCCTTCTTCTATTGTACAGTTTGTTTATGGCTGGGGTCCACCAGACAGGACATCTGCCTTTGGAGGATTGGGTCTTGGTTTTATTTGGGATTGCATGATCCATGCATTCCTGAAGGTGTTCATAGAATGCGTTTATAAAGGATTCTGCGGTCTGGGCCATATTTTCCACAGGCCTGGGGGCTTTGAAGGATTCCACCTCAGTTTTGAGGAGTGTGAAATTTGCTTTAGAGAAGTTTTTCACTGTGGTTTTCAGGGCATGAGGTGGAGGCGGGATGTGAATATCCAGTGAGATTAGTTTATGGTCTGATCTTACCAGTGAGAGATACACTTCTGGTCTGGAGCATAGAGTCCCCATGTTGGTGATGACCAGGTCCAGTATGTTTTCCCCTCTTGTGGGAGTGGTAACAAGTTGTTCCAAAGCATTTGAGTTTATAAATTCTAGGAACCTTTGGGCTAGATGTGTTGGAGCTAGAGTAATGCTCCCAGTCTATGTTTGGGTAGTTGAAGTCGCCCAATATAATGGTGTTTGGAGAGACTTTCATATTTTCCAGTGTTCTCAGCAAGGCCGAGTGGGGTTCCTGGGTTTGGGAGGGTGGTCTGTAGCAGGCTATAAACTGGAAGGCAGTTTTACCCACTGTTAGTTGCACATGGATAGTCTCTGATGCTTTGTGCTGTGCCACCAACCTGGAGGTGTGGGTATCTTTGACGAATATTGATACTCCCCCTCCTTTTGTGGTTCGGTCCAAGTTTTGGGGCCGAAAAGCATGGTATGAGGTATAACCTGGTAGTGCTAGGGTGCTCTCTGGAGCCTTGAACCAGGTTTTTGTTACTGCACAGATATTGATGTTCTCCATGCTAAGGAGGGTTTCGAGTGCGTGCATCTTGAGGTTTATACTTCTGGCGTTGAGTAGCATTA
Organism: Protopterus annectens; assembly: GCF_019279795.1. Lineage (NCBI taxonomy): Eukaryota > Metazoa > Chordata > Ceratodontiformes > Protopteridae > Protopterus > Protopterus annectens. Next base: position 361,172,406 of record NC_056746.1, on the reverse strand, counting down.
CTCTTAGTTTCTTATCCCTTGTGATACCTATGGAGGTGGGTTTGTCTTTTGAGCCTTGCCTAAAAAAGGCACTATGGGGGTAGCAAGAGCCTTTGCCAATATCCGAAAGCCCAGGGGTGACGGGTGCAAGCTGTCCCTAGCGAAGCATTGTGGCTTGTCGAGCATGTCATCCCAGGCTGACAGGCATTGGATCCCCTTTGAATGACACCAATACTTAAGCCAATTGTTGAAATTGATCATCTTGTCTTCATATTGTGGCATCATTCTTGGTGAGGGTAAGATGCTACTCAAGGTCAGGGTCATACTGGCCTGGGCAACATGCTCAGAGGGCTCCTCTATGTCTCTTTTCATGAAGTCCATGGAGGTACATCTCAGGTCATTCACACCAGCATGGACAATGACTGAGTCATATTTGTACTTGCCTTGGCGTGACCTGAGTGCTTGTGTTATGTGGCGGATCCTAGCGCCCGATAGGCAGCTCACCGTGACCTTCTCCTTGTTCAGCCAGGTGAGCGGGACGTCAGTGTGCCTGATGATAGAGTCACCTATTACAAGTGTATCAGGTGTGTTGTTTAGCCTTAAGGGCTGTGACTGTTCGGCACACTGGCTTTGTGAGCTATGTGCTGCACATGTTTTGTTTTGGGATAGTGGTTGCTTGGGTGTCTGCTTTGGCGGTCTCTGCTGCTTAGGCAGATTTTTATTTAGAGCCTCCGAGTATGTTTTTGTGTGTTTATGTGTTTGGTTTGCTGTCGTGGTAGGTCTATGTGAGACTGGAATTGTAGTGAGTGTGGTTTCCTTCTCCTCCTGACTAGTTCTGCCAGTACTGAGTTGAGAGAGCTTTGCCTCCAGTATGGCTATATGGTTGCATCTCTCACATGTGTTGGAATTTGTTGGGAGGAGGAGAGGGTTGTCTGTGTACATGAGGCAGTTGTAACATTGCCTCAAGATTCCCAGATTCACCAGCTGGACCGGAGAGGAGATTGACAACTGACCTTTGGACATGCTAGAATAGTATTGGGAATTCCTTTATAACTGAAAAAAGGGCCAATGGGGAACAAGGTACTCAAGGGGAGTTTGTGAGGGTGTAGTGCTTTTAATTTTTTAGTGCTGATTTATATAATTGCTTTAGTGAGCAAGTGCCAGGTATCTTAAATGCAATGTGTTACAGGTAACTTAAATGCAAAAACAACAAACAGTAACTTTCTTTCAAGTGAAACAAGGAAATAAGTACAGTAAGCAATGCAGATATCACTAGGGATCCACAGAAGCGCTGAAAAGCCGTGTTTTAGGTGGAATTAGCGTTTCAGGGAAATAACAAGCATACAAAGCTAGATTCAGCAGGCCTGGATCTATTCTATGCTACAGCAAACAAGGTGTACCAATTTCAGTAAGAAACCGTTCAAATATGCAGGCACTATAAGCCTTTAACCAGAAATTCCCAGCTCTGAAGGGCAGCGTCCAGCCTCTCCTCCCACAAGAGTGCAGACCACGAACCTTCTTAATGTAAAATAACTGGCCTGAAGCCCAAGTGCTTAAACCAGAATTAATATATTTTTAGAATAACAGACACTGAGCCCTCAATCAGCAGTTCCCAACTTAGAAGGATGTAAGCTACCTGTCCTGCCACCACAGTGCAGGCCACAAACCTTCCTAATGTAAAACAACTGGTCTGAAGCCCAAGTGCTTAATCCAAAAGACTTAGAATGATAGCTACACTTTAATCAAGTTACTATCAAGCAGTAATAAATACAATTGAATACTTTAAAGAATGCCTGGATTAGTGCTCAAGTTATACAAACAAAGCTAGATTCAGCAGGCCTGGATCTAGTCTATGCTACAGCAAACAAGGTATACCAATTTCAGTAAGAAGCAGTTTAAATATGCAGACACTATAAGCCTTTAACCAGAAATTCCCAGCTCAGAAGGGCAGAGTCCAGCCTCTCCTCCCACAAGAGTGCAGACCACGAACCCTTTTAATGTAAAATAACTGGCCGGAAGCCCAAGTGCTTAAACCAGAATTAATACACTTTTAGAATAACAGACACTGAGCCCTCAATCAGCAGTTCCCAACTTAGAAGGATGTAAGCTACCTGTTCTGCCACTACAGTGCAGACCACAAACCTTCTTAATGTAAAACAACTGGTCTGAAACCCAACTGCTTAAACTAAAAGGCTTAGAATGAATTACACCAAGCAGTAATAAATACAATTGAGTACTTTTAAGATGACGCAAAAGCAAAATAAAGTAGGAAGAAACACAAATACAGTAAAAGCAGATAATTTTTTTTTTCCGAGTGAGCAAATGAGATGGGCCCAGGAGTTACAGGACAGAAACAAGTGCAAATGCAGGCCTTCAAATCAGAAAGTTGAGAGAGATGGAAGACCGCCCAAATGGCCAATAACTACAAATTCTGGGCCAGAACCACTCCTTATGTGGTAGACAGGTTACCTAGTGCTTACCACTCCCACTGATAAGCTAGAAGGCTTCCCTCCAACACAGAAAGGCTTGGGGGCTCAGAAGCTTACAAATAGTCCTGGATACAGCAAATCTGTATCTGGAACACTAATTACAGGAAAGGTAGGAAACAGGCTTACAATTTTTTTTTTTTTCAGAAAAGTAGCAAAAGCAGTAGTAAAAACAATTCACATGCAGTGCAAGCTGGCACACTTGAGTATGTAGCAATATTAGTCCACACACAGTTTGAAAAAATTTAATTAAATTAAAAAGGACTAAAAGCAAGTGCAGAAAGGGTTTATTAGGTAGAATGCGGTAAAGAGATGGGACTGGGGGAGTGTCCTAGATCAAATCTACAGTGGGGCGGGCACTGAAAAAGCCACCAAATTTAAACTACAACCAAGAACAGGGAGGGGGGATGGGGAAAAGTTTCAACAGAGATGTGAGGAATCAGAGTGCAAATTATAAAACCAAAAAATATATACTGATCTCTGTATATTTGCAGAACAGTAAGACAACAGATATCTAAGCAACAATTTAGCTCTATAATACAGAATAATATACTCAGCTCTATATATTTGCAGATAGTCTTGTAAGGCTGTCTTTCAACACACAGGTTCCACTTTAAAATGCAGATAATGAATATTTGTTTCCTCCTCACATCAAAGAACAGCAGCAATGAGGCTGAATCAATGAATGCCTAAAGGCAGTACAACAAAGTGAGCAACACACAAATGTATTACTTGTTTCCTCCACTAAGCAGACCAATGGGAGTGTGTGCAGCACAAATTCCTCACTAGTCACAAGAAGTCATTCATTTTCAAATATGAAGAATAACTACCAAGTTTTCTTTATAAGTAATTCAATTTTGAGAAGGGTGTGTAACCTACTACCTACCTAGAATAGATAGATTTAAAATGGCAGTTTTATGCTTAATGGTGTGCTATACATATATATATATATATATATATATATATATATATATATATATATATATATATATATATATAAAATCAGAAAGACTCTGCACAAGCTATTCCTTCATTCCACAAAATATAACAAGGCCATAACTGCTGTGGGTATTAATGAGATCAGAAAAGCAAACAACATTTTGAAAAAGAAATGGATAGTACAATACATTTGGTAAAGAAAGTTGGTTTTCTATTATATTTATTGATATATCTGTTCCAAGGTCAGGACCATTTAATTAAATTTAGCCAGTAAAATGAACAGTGCACTTTACAGACAGTGCCTGAAAACATGGTTATCTAAATTGCACCTACTCATAATGGTTGTTGTTGTTGTGCCTTTCGGCTTTTCCCGGTTAGGGATCACCACAGCGGAACTCCGGTCCGCTGATGACTGGTAGTTGATTTTTACGTGCTGAGTTACCAGCTCTGATGCACAACCTTCACATAATGGTAGATGCTTGAATTTCTTACTATTGCAGTTGCCTTTAGGCTATATAGGTTATGTGTCACCCAAGAAACAACAATCAGCCAGTTTTCAAAAGCTCTAGCTCCCCCCAGCACCTTCACTCTGACTAATGAATGGACATCCCTGAGGAGGCAAAATCAGCAGTGTAAGTAAAGAAGCTTCAGGATTTCCTTGCCCAAATGTAAAGCATTAGAGTATTTATCCTGAACCACTAAAACAAGTAACAGCCAAAAGTTTTATACCCCAACCAGTAACTATAAGGGTGAGGACAGCTACTGCAGCAGTGAAGAATTTGAACTACGTTCATCGTTCTCACTGCTGCAGTACACTACGAGCAAACTACCATAGCTTATCCAAACTGGGAGGAGGAAGGAAAAGGGTCCAGGAGACCCTGGAGAATGGTCATAACAAAGCCTGCCCTGGACGTGGAAAAGGAATCCGTTTTTTAGTGCTTTGTAAATGTATGGACAGAGGACCAAGTTGCTGCTTCTAGAATGTTTCTAGGCTCCTACCTCTTTTCAGTATGCCATCATAGAAGCTAAGGCTCTAGTAGAATGTGCCTTAACACTGCCTGGAATGGATTTGTCAGGGTAAGAGTAACAAAACCGAATAGCAAAAGACAACCACCCAAAATAGTCCGTTCAGACATAGGTAGACTCTTCTTAGTCCCAGAACAGGAAACAAATAGCTGGTTAGCTTTCCTGAAGGATTTAGTTCTGTCAAGACACAACTACCTGAGTTGCCTATGCACATTCAGAGTGTGTAGAATTATTTCTCCCTTGTTTTTAGGATCTGGATAGAAAACAGGGGATTGATGGCCTGATTCAATGTGAAGTATGAAACAACCTTGTGTATGAAAGAGTGGTTTGGAAATAGGGTGGCCCTGTCTTTGTGTAAAAAAAAAAAAATCAAAAGAAAAACAGATAGGGTTCTCCCATCATGACAGCTTGCAACTCAGACACTGTACTTGCAGATGTCAGAACAAGAGCAGCTTTTTAAGTGATGAACTTTATGTCAACCGGATAGTCAGTTTCAAAGGGTGACATAGTTTTTCTAGCACAAAACTGATATCCCAAGGTAGAGGAACCTAATTACAAGGAGGTCTTAGTGTAAAAATCCTTTTAGCAACTGTTTCACATCAGAGAAGCAAGATGAGACTCCAAAGGAAGACAGGTTGAAATGGCTGCAATATGAACATTTATAGAGGAATGAGAGAGGCCAGAGGATAGTAAATCAAACAAATATTTGAGGACCAGTGGTACAAAATCCCTGATGGGTCATTGGCTAGGAACCAAATAGAGAGTCTATTCCACTTGCCAATCTATGATTTTTCTAGCAGCAGGCTTTCTTGCCTCCTTCAGTACCTGCTGCAAATCCTAATGAAAGAGGTGTCCAACATGTATCAAAATTGAATCATACAGACACAAAGTTGTTTCATGTCGAGATGTATCATATCAAACTCCCCCTTGTACTGTGTGAGAAGATCCAGTCTGGGAGGATGTTCGGGGCTAACTGCATCTGTCCATTTCCATAAGAAGGAAGAACTAGTTTTGCCTAGGTCAGAAAGGAGTCACCACAATGATTTTTGGAGAGCCTTTCTGAATTTTTAGAACCATCTTGGAATCAATGGAAAGGGTCGGAAAGCATACAGGAACATTCCTGACCAGGTTATTGACAGAGCTTCTCTTTCCGAAAGCTGATTGCAGGGAATCCTGGAATGGAATCTGTTCAGTTGCCTGCCTTAAAAGAAGGCATACAGATCTACTGAGGTGTTCCACACATCTGGATCAATCCCTGGAAGATGTCTTTGTTGAGTTTCCACTCCTGAGGGTCTGCCTAGGACCTACTTGGCTTGTCTGCCACTATGTTTTGCTATTACTACTGTAAGATGCTAAAGAGTTAAGGACTGCTGAAGACCTAACTCCCAAGCTATCATTTCCAGTCGGTACAGAGGGTATAACCTGGAGCCTCTCTGTTTGTTTATATACTACATCACATGGTGTTGTCTATAATGATGTGGAGAAGATCTGGATCCCAAAGATAATGAAGAGACTTTGTGATATGAATCACATTGGACATTTCTTACATGTTAAAATGCTTTGGTCTGTCTAACTGTCCCATTGTTCTTGAGATGCTTTGGTCTGTTTGAACTGTCCTGCAGTCCTTGCCCTTTTACCACTTTGAAACTGCTGCCCAAGCAAAATCTGAGGAATCAATCAGTTCAATCAGATTGTCAAGAGGTTGGTGGAGTAAAAGGGAGACCTTGACTGTGAGCCATCTGATCCCTCCACCAATGCAGTTCTCATTTAATAAAGTCCATGACTGGAATTTTGAAACTTAAGGGAATGAGAGTGTTGGGTCCACATGTTTTTGAGGTACCACTGAATCTTTCTCAAATGTAGCCTGGCAAAGGGAATCATAGAAGCCACAAGACCTAGAATCCTTAAAAATTCTCTGGCAGTAGCTTGAGATTGATGAGAAAAGTTAATGAAGGCTTCCAGGTAAAGATCCACCTTCTCTTGGGTAAAGAAAGAGTTCTGCATCACAGTGTGCATCAGGCAACCTAGAAACACAATCTAGTGTAACAGAGGAGAGGTGATGTTTGCATATTTATCTAGAATCACACATGGATTAGGAGAGAAGATACCTTTGCTAAGCACTCCTGACAACTGGAAAAAGACTGCAAAAATAAGCAAGTTGCCTAAATAAGGAAATGTGGATACCCTGCAATCTGCAGTAGGTCACCACTGGAGCTAGACAGTTTGTAAACACTCTTGGTGCAGGAGATAGCTGAAAGGGTAATACAGACAGTTGATAATGTGACTCAAACACTAAAACATAGAAATCTCTTGAAATTGCTTGCTACTGGAATGTGATGATAAACAGCTTTGAGGTCTAAGGATACCATAAAATCCTGATCTGGGAACTATAGCTAACAATGTTAGCACAGTCAGCATCCTAAATTACGGAATCCTCACAAACAGATTGAAAAGAGATAATCCAAAACTGGTCACCAAAGTTCTCCTCCTTTGGAACCAGAAACATTCTGGAGTAAAATCTTTTCCCTATTTGTTGTGCAAGAGCATGCTCTATGACTCCTGCTTCTAACATGTAGCAGCACTTTGGGAAGCAACTCTGTTCGAATAAGATGGTGGGGGTGGAATCCCCCTGAAGGTAGTGGGCTTTTCCATTCATTGGCAACTATAACCCCCCACCTTCAAAACCCATTTGTTTGAGACAATCTATTGCCAAAAAGATGGAAAGAGAGGCAGATTCTGTGAAAGAAGATCAGGCAGGAGGGGGAGGGTAGGAGAACAGGTTTCTGGCATAGTCAGTCAGATGGGGGAACCTGATCCTTTTATGGAAAAACTCCTTGCTTTTTGGGATTTTTATTTGCCCATCATGCCACCTCTCCTTAGGTGCCTGCCTGTGAGCAGGAGGCAATGCTTGCTTAAAGGGAGTAGAGGGTTTGGATGCATTAATTTGCCTACCTTGCCCCATTGCTTGAGGACCTACAGAGCAGAAGGCCCAAATAAAATCTCACCATCTGGGGGTGGGGTTCAAAATTTCTGATTTTAAATTATCAGAAAATTTTTGATTATGTACCTAGGTAAATCTTCTCAAGACTGCAGCTGACACAGAAGCCCTGGACATGGTATCAGCACAATCATACATGTGTTTTAAGGTATATTTTGAAACCTGAGACAAGTAAGAAACACTCTGATTCAATTAAGACGTACTTTCAGGGGGCTTGAAAGCAGGACACTCTCTCAAACTACTGGCACCTTTCAGCATAAACTTCCACATGTAGCTCTGTTATTTAAGGCTAAAGAATAGGAAGAAAACAACTCTCTTACCCAGTCTGTCCAGCATCTTACCTTCTTTATCCAAATGAACTAGGTTGGGGTGGTGAGGAGCCTTTTGCAGCAGGAGCAGTAAGAGAAATGGCTGCAGGATCTACTTTAAGATGAGAAAAGAGAGTTGCATTAGTTTGAAAGACTTTATACAGTTTCTTTGCCTTTTTAGATACTGATGGCTGAGAATATGGAGCGCTGCAGGCAACATTAAAAGCTTCAGCCAATGCTGGCCGAATGGGAGGAATGGATGCAGTAGGTGGGCCTTCTTGCTCTACTAAGTTGTAGTATTTCCACAATTCAGAGGAAATCCCAAGAAAACACATACTTCAGTCTAGAGACAATCTCAGTAAAAGAGAAGACCTCCATTTGTACAGTTTCAGGCTCACTGTCTAAAGTGTCAGAGACTTGGGCTATAGAACCCTCAGGTGACAAAACCTTGCCTTTATCTATATCAGAATCATCTTGAAGTACATCCTCATTCTTTTGAGTGGAAGAATAAGAAATAGGAGGAGGCATTTGTTACCCAGCACTGATAATCTGCAACAAGCTCCTGGCCAGGGTAAGAACATAATTTTTACACAAAGAAATAATTTGTCTCTTATCAGAAAGATAATTTTTTTGCTTCTTTTTCAACTGAGCATCCTTGGAGGAAGACCAAGAGGGGAGAAAGCATATCATCTTGAGCAAGAGTTCTCCCAGATAAGACCCTCCTGGAGTGTCTTCCACACCTTAAATGGATGGTTCTCACATGCTCACATCAAACAATTAAACAGCCAAAGAGTATATGTCTGCTCTCCAGTGCATATTGGCTTGCAATGCTACACCAGAGGGATTCCAGGAAACCAGTGAGTAGTCTGAGGAACCAGCAATAGGCACTAAAGTCACCTACTCCTAAGGTATTGACTGGACATGCACTGAAGGCAAGGGCTAGTCTTTTTTTTTTTTTTTAGGTACATTGGAAGAAGGAAAAGCAGGACTGCAGTAAGTATCCATACTGTAGCCAAGGAAAAAATCTGATTACCAGTAAGCTACACTGGTAGGGGGTGGTCAGAAGGTAATTTCTCACTTAGTGCACAAAAGCAGTACACACCCCTTCAAAAAAAGTTCCAATTTGTTAACACAATTTATACAAGAAGCATACAATTCCCTGTCAAAAACAGAAAAACTTTCCCCAAAGTGAACTGCACAATAAAATTGAAACAAGTTGTCACAAAGTGTACATATGCATTCATGCAATACACAATTTCTGCTGTTAAAATACACTTTCTAACAAAAATCACTAAATTATCTTAAAAAAATCATTAAGAAAGCATCAAAACCTAGACAGACAAGTTATACCCAGAAAGCAATTCCTTGAGGTAAAATAGAGGTATTTGAGGAATGTCTACCGGCATTACTGAAAAGCCAATATTTTTAAAGTGCTCCTTATGACTATAGACAACAAACCCAAATGTTTGAGAACACTGAATCCACGGTCTCTTGAGACACCAATAATTCACCAATAAAGAACAAACCACTGGTAGTTTGACTATACTGCAACTGTATACAAATACTCCAACCACTCTGTTAACATTAAAATCTTCAATTTAATGAAATAAATTGTTAAGCGCTTTCTCCCGCATAGATACGGGCTTCATCAGAACATCTTTAAAATGAAACTGTTGCAATTTAAATACAGCTTTTGGCGCCAATACTAAATGAATTTAAAGTGACATATGCCCCCAACAACTCCATACATTAAAATAAATCATTCATACATTAGATATAAATTTCTTGTCGAACTTTTGCTCATCAAAAACATAATATGTATGCAAAATGTTGAAATGTAGAAATATAACAATATTTGAATATGTATAAATGAACATTTTAAATCTTTTGATCCCTTAAAAAATATAACTGCCTGTTGCTGACTATATGATAACATCTGTAAACTAAGACAATCTTCCTTTAAACTATAAGACTAAATATTTTTTCTCTATAACTAGTGCAAAAAGTTTTGTATATGGCTCACAAAACTACAATTAATGAGGCTATGACAGATGATGTAGTACCTATGTCATAGATAAAAGTGGTTTGATAGTTACATAATCATTAAGCCCTGGTGGTGTAGAGGCATCAGTAAAAAGCTGCCACCATAATTCTTTGTAAGACAAAATAGCCTTAATATTACCCCCTCTAGGATCAAAAACAATGTTTTCCAAGATGGCAAATTTAAAATGGTGCCTTTCCCCATACTTTTCAACATGCCTGTATAGGACATCATTTACATCCTTTTTCCTAATGCTGTATAAGTGTGCATAAATATGTTTTTTTGAAATTTCTTTCGGTCTTCCCTATGTAATATCCTGAACATGTTTCACATTTAGCTAGATATATAATGAATTTGGAATTACAATTACCTTGTTGAAACCTTATTCTAGTCCTGTTAACATTATTCAAAATGATCCCTTCTTCTTCATTTATTACATGACACTGATTACAACTACCACATTTCTTGGTGTGCTTCTTGTCACTGTCAACACCTCTAACCATTGTCCTCCTTTCCAGATACATCTTAACATTGCACGCCATTTTATAAACAAATAAGGGTTTTGGTCCCAACATTTTTGCTATATCTTGGTCAGCCATCATAACATTCCAATGTTATGATGATGCAAGGGGCTCTGGTGCAAAAATCTAGAGTTGCTGTTTAGAGTGGAGTGGACAATCTGAAGAAAGACCTATGCGTTTAAAATCCATTCATGAAGATCTGCTTTGGATCTGCTCAAGTAGTCTGCCACTGTGCTTTGTTCCGATGGAATGTCAACAGCCTGAAGGAAAAGGTAGTGTTGTACTGCCAGACCCCAGCAAGTTTGCAGAGGGGATAGAACTTTGCTACACCCATTTGTTGATATACCAAAAGGCACTTGTACTGCCACTATTTGAAGAGGTCCTAGGTTTCAGAGATGATGGAAAGTTTGAAGAGCATAAATTAGAGACATCATCTCTTTGATGTTTATATGTTTTTGTCTTGGTTGGACCAAACTCACTGGACTTTGACAGTTTCTGAACAGGTTCCATGCAAAATTTGATGCATCGACTACCACAGTCTGCTATGGAGCTGGGGTGAGAAACAGAAAGCCAGGATTGATTACCACCTAGCTGATGCACTAATAAACTCTTTTTTTTCATGAAATGCAAGAGTGGGAGGGATGGAAAAGGCCAAGAGGATGACAATGTTGGGCAAAAACTGATTTGAGGTATCGCTTAATTTTCCTTGTATGAAAGTTGCCACAAAGAATCATTACAATGGTTGATGCCATAAATCCTAGGGCTCTCAAGATTTCTCTTGCTGAGATCATTTGAAGATTTTTCAGGGATAGGAAGACAGTTTTCAAAATCAGAGCTATCAATGGAGGCTGAAATGCCATTCTCATCCAGGGCTGACTTCTTGACATTCAGAGTAAAAAATAAGTGCAGAAGCTAGTTGGTTGAAATATATACACGGTCTTTAAGGTCTCTTGTTTCAAAGCAGCCTGAATTAAGCAGTTGCCTAAACAGGGATAGATGTGGATGTCTTGCAACTTGCAAAAAGCTATGACAGGGAATAACAATTTGGAGAAAACCCTTGGGGCCATGGATAAGCAAAATGGCAAATAAGTAAATTAAAACTGATATATTTTTTATTTATTAAACTTAAGTAAGATGATACAATTATTGTTTGAAGTTAATATAATTCTGTAAAATCAAAAACAACTTTGTAATTATTTACAGGATATGTAACATGCCTGACTTTTTTTTATAGAAATTATAAATCAAAAATCTTGTAGTGTAAATGTTTTATTATGGTGAACCAATTATGCATGGAAAACAAAGAGTAATTACAGTATTTCAGCTTTAAGAGGAAGAGTTATGTTGAAATATATCAATAAGCAACAGCACTTTAATCCAAGGATTTTCAGCAAGAGATTTGGAAAAGATTCTGCTTTCTTTTATTTTGATCTCTTTGGTGGCAGTTTCTTTTAAGGAAGTCAGTAATTCTTCAAACTGTGGTGGAGTAGTTCTCCATTTCTTGGTTATATTTTTTCTTGCCACTGCTAGGATTGCCATCAGGAGATAATAATATTCATCAGTCATTTTGTGATGTTCATGTATATTACGTAAAATTAATAACTTAGCTAGATACACTGTATCAAGCTATAATGCTTTCAAGAATTCCTCTATTTTGATCCAATGCAATTTAATAGAAGGACAATCAAAGAAAATGTAAGCTCAATATACATTACAAGTCTGTGAACATCTCCAGCATTCTATTTTTCTATTACTAATTTTAGCAATTCTATTTGGTGTTATAAAAGATCTATATATACACTTCCAGGTGATACATGTCAATAAAGAATCCAAGATGTGTTCTGATAGATTTCAAGAGTTGAGATTTTTTCTTAACGGATAGAGACATATTATGGCCAAATGTAATGTGCTTCCAAAATTTATTTAGGTTATTGTTGGATTTTGAAAAAAAAAATTAAAGCTTGGAAATTAAGTTCTCTATTTCAGATTTTATTATATACTATTTCATAAAAAAGTTTAATTAATTTTGGAGTTTCTTTATATTTGTGACTGTGTAAGAATAAGATACTTATCTTGAGCATACATTTTTACGTTTTGCAAATATAATCAGTCTTGACGATCTGGATTAGATATAACTTGCAACTATATTAAATGCATTTAAAAGTAATTTTATCTATTTTATTTTCTTGTCCTTAAAACAATGTTGCCAGCAGATGATTTTTTTCTTCCCAAGCAGGTTTTATCAAATAAATTTGTCATTCTGATAGGGATAATTGTCTCAAACCAGAGTCTCAAGCCTATATTACCAAAAATGTACTTCTAAATGCTTTTAGAATGAGTTTTATATACATAGATGAACAGAGGCAGACATATTATATTGAATATAATTATAAAGGAAGCACCAGAATAAATAATTTGTAGTACTATTGTTAATATTTATTGTAGGTTCTTTTTTGTATTGAAGAGTGTTAAATGTAAAGTTTTCCAACTGGAATTGTAGTTAGGGTCTAGCCAATTTAATATTATTTTGAAAATTGCTGGTTTGGCATAAGTGTCTAGGTCTGGAAAGTTTACCCTCCTAAATTCCAGTGTTTATAGTGATGCTGTAAGGCTATTCTTGATTTTTTGGGGGTAAGAAAGGAATTTAAATACTATCTTATTAATTTCTTTTGTTTATGATTCTGAAGGAAGGGATATGGTTTGTATGATATGTAATATTTTTGGGGAAAGGACCATTAAATGGAGTCCATCTTCAAAGGATAGCATTATTTTATTCCATTTATAACTGAGATTTGATATTATTTCAATATGTTTTATAGTTTATACTTCTTGTTTCTCCTCTACTGTTCCCTTTATTGTAATGACTAAATATTCCAATGTTGATGTTAAATTACCCAGAATGTTATTTTTACTTACCTGCAACTTTCTTTTCTTGTTTAATAGCAAATACTTTGTTTTTCCTACTAAATTGGAGACCTGAATATGACTGAAAATGTTAAACAGTGGAATCTAATTTTTGTAATTTTTGTCTAGACTGATGAAAACAGCTTCTTCATTTTATCATTTATAATGTCCAAAAAGGTAATTCATATTCTAATATCATCATGTGTTTGGCTCTGTTATATAAAATCAGTCTGATCCTTTCTGATTAACTGAGCTAAAGGTTCTTTCAATCTATTTGCAAAAATTGACAAACATTTTGTAATACTTGTTTAGAAGTAAAATGGGTCTATATGAAAAGTATAATTGAGGGGTTTTATTTTCATTAAGAATGGGATTGATTAAACAATATTTCCAAAGAGGTACTGGAAAGAACGAGATAATATCCATGGAAAATAGTTTATATATCTCACAAATTATGTCAATACCTTGAACTTTTTTAAGTTTGAGTTGTTTAATTTTATTTAACACTTCATTATAAGTGATTTGTTTTTAAGATTCTCTTTCAATTATCATGAAATCTTTTTCAGGACCAAGTGGTCAATATTTACATTTAAGTTTGTATCAATATATTCAATTTCTTGATTTAAGGACATATAATATTGTCAGGACAGGGCAACACAAGTTGTTTTTGGATTTTCCATTACCAGAGCTGTTTTGTGCAACAGGATATAGTACAGTTTTGTACCTACCATAAATATAGATGTTCGAGTGCTAATACAGCTGCAGTCATAACAGATGGGTTATCCTGCCGTCAGGCGGGTCCTCGGTCGGCCGAATTCCAAAGTCTAGGTCCGGCGTCAGATGTCGTCGCTTCTTCCCTGACGTCAGTGCGGCAGGGGTATAAAAGAACCAGCCAACGCCATTTTCTTCAGTTTTTCTTGCCCCAGATGTCAGGTGCCCCCAGAAGGAAGGCAAAACATAAATTTATGTAATAATGCAATGCAATATAATCAAAAAACAGTAGTTGCAAGCAAATACACCATAAAAGAATACCCCAATCAGTTTGTATGAGGAGGTGTTAGCCATTAGGCCTGTCCCACGAGGGGAAGGAGGGAGGGAAACCTCGACTGCAGCTGTATTAGCACTCGAACATCTACATTTATGGTAGGTACAAAACTGTACTATGTTCATCGTGCATACAGCTGCAGTCATAACAGATGGGTAGAATCCCAAAGCTAAAAAAGGGGTGGTAGGCACTAAGTGTAACTAGGAGGAGCAATGATGCCCTGCAAGACTGTAGTGGCAAAGCCCGCTCTAGATTTGGAGTATAATGGTAGGTGATAGTGCTTGGAGAAAGTATGCACAGAACTCCAAGTGGCTGCTTCCAAAATATCCTTGGTAGGAACCCCCCTGAGGAAAGCTGCAGAGGTAGCTGTGGCCCTTGTGGAGTGAGATCTGATGCCTGTAGGTACAGTTTTACCATGAAAAGAATAACAAAAGCGTATGCAGTGGGCTATCCATTTTGAGAATGTCTGTTTGGAAATAGCCTTCCCTTGAGCACCTGTAGCATAGGACACAAAGAGTTGCTCTGATTTTCTGAATGGCTTTGTTCTGTCCAAGTAATAACAAAGCTGTCTGTGAATGTCCAAGGAATGCAGTAGTCTCTCCCCTTTGTTTTGTGGATTAGGGTAAAAGGTAGGTAAGTGGATAGCCTGATTCAAGGCTACACTGGATACTACCTTTGGCATAAAGGAAGGGTTGGTTCTTAAGGAAACTCTGTCCTGATGGAAAATGATGAAAGGCTGCACAGCCATGAGGGCTTGTAGTTCCGAAACCCTGCGTGCTGAGGTGATAGCCAGAAGGAAGGCTGTTTTCCATGACAAATATTGCAGTTTTGTTGAAGCAGCTGGCTCAAATGGAGGCAGGGTCAGTTTTTCTAGAATGAAATTGAGGTCCCAAGCAGGTACTGGTTGCTTCCTTGGGGGTTTTATATTCTTAGCCCCTCTGAGGAACTGTCTTAAGAGAGGGTGAGAGAATAAAGGAGGATCAGTGTTGTATTGAGCAGAAATGGCCGAGGCATGGATTTTGATGGAGGAGAATGAAAGTCCACTGCTTAGCATCTCAGCTAGGTACTGTAATATTTGAGGTAAATTAATTATTCCAGGATTCTGTCCCTTTTTCTGATTCCAAGCACAAAACCGTTTCCATTTTGCGGAGTAGGCTTTTCTAGTAGAAGGCCTTCTGGCCTCCAAAATGACATCCTGCACCTCCTTGAAGAGGTGGGTCTGTTGTGAATTTAAGGAATCCTCCATGCGGCTAGATTGAGTGTTTTCAGCTGACTGTGAAGAGTTTTGAAGTTGTGCTGGGTAAACAGAAGAGGCATTAGAGGCAGGATCCATGGTGGGGAATGCGTCAGGCTCCTCAGGTACCAGTGTTGTCTTGGCCAGTCTGGAGCAATGAGAATCATCTTTGGTCTGTCTGCTCTGGCTTTTAATAGAACTGTGGGCAGCAGAGGAAGAGGTGGAAAGGCATAAACTGTCATTGTTGTCCAACTGAAAGAGAGTGCGTCCACTTTCCTGGCCGGTGGATGATAGGGTCCTTGAGCAGAATTTTGTCAATTGGTAATTTCTGTGGGTAGCAAAGAGATCTATATCTGGCCTTCCCCATGCTTGAATTATCTTTGTAAAAACTTGAGGATGCAACTTCCATTCGTGTGGATCTGTCATATTTCTGCTTAGGTTGTCTGCCAGTGTGTTTTCCTTGCCTGGCAGGAATTATGCTTGAAGTTGGATTTGTAATTCCAGAGCCATGTTCCAAAGAGACATGGCTAGCCTGCACAGGGGATATGAATGGGTTCCTCCCAGTTTGTTTATGTACCACATCACTGTGGTGTTGTCTGTCCTTATCAATAGCTGGCCTGGATGCAGTAGGTCTTTGAAGGCCATAATAGCATTTTTTACTGCTAGCATTTCCTTTTGATTGATGTGTAGGTGCTTTTCTTTTTGGGACCATTTGTCCTGAATGCACTGATCTGTCATGTGCACCCCCCCAGGCGTAGTCTGAGGCATCTGTTGTGATGATTTGATTTGCTTGAGGCAAGCAGAATGGGAGACCTATGTTTCTTTGGCATGCTTGAGCCCACCACAGAAATTCCTTTTGGAGGCATGGAATCAGTGGTATAATTGTTTCCAAACTGTGGCTGTGTTGAGACCATAAGTTTTTTAGGTACCATTGAAGTTTCCTCATATGCAGCTTTGCACGTGGGATTAGCAGGATGCAAGATGCCATGAATCCCAGAGCCTGCAGGATTTTCCTTGCAGTCAGCCTGGTGAAGGTTGCCAGTTTTCTGAAGTATTGAGATAGTTGCCCTTGTTTCTCTGGCGTGAGGTGGGCCATCTGGGTGTTTGTATTCAAGCTGGCACCCAGGAAAATTATTGCTTGAGAGGGTATCAGTTTTGATTTCTTTTTGTTGACTGTGTATCCCAGTGAGTTCAACAACTTCATTACAAATGCCAGGTGTTTCAGAAGTATGTGTTTGCTGTCCGCTTGGATCAGGCAGTCGTCCAAATATGGGTATATTTGTATCCCTTGAAGTCTGCAGAAGGCAATTACTGATGCCAGAGATTTCGTGAACACTCTGGGTGCAGTAGATAAGCCAAAGGGCAATGCAGAGAATTGATAATGGGTTGAACCTGCAAGAAATCTGAGGTATCTTCTGCAATCGTGTCTGATAGGGACATGCAGGTATGCCTCCTTGAGGTCCAATGTTACCAGCCAAGACTCCTTGCTCAGCATGGGAAGAAGCTGCTGCAATGTGAGCATCTTGAATTTTGGTACGAGTAAATATGTGTTTAGGATGGATAGGTCCAAAACAGGTCTCCAATCTTTGTCCTTCTTTGGTACCAGGAATAGTCTGGAATAAAAACCTTGACCCTGTTCTTGTGCAGGTACCTCTTGAATAGATTTCATGTCCATGAGAGCTGAAATTTGTTTTTGTGCCTCTGCCCTTTGATTTTGTGGCAGGTTTGGCATGCCTCTCATTTTTGGAAGGGTGTGAAAGTGGAATCTGTAGCCTCTGTCTATAATGTCCAGGATCAATTTGTCTTTTGTGACAATATGCCAATTTTTTTGAAAATAATGCTAGTTTTCCGCCTAAAGGTGCTGCCATTAGAGCTTTGCTTGGCATGCAAAGGGGAAAGTCATTGGTTCTGCTTTCTGAATGGCTGTGATCTATCCTCTCCACCTCTTGGTGTAGGTGCTTGCCATTGTCTGCCTCTAAATGATCCTTGAGATTGCCCTCTACCCCTCAGGCGTCTGTATCTACCTCTTTGAGGTCTGTCCGTGGCTGGAAAGGACCAATTTTTTGAAGGCCAGTTTCTACTGAAACGTGGAGGTTGTACCTGTAGGAAATCTTTCACTGTTTGCATTGATTTTGCCTTTTCCTCCATTTTCTTTAATACCTCCTCAGCTTTAACACCAAACAATACATCTTTTTGAAGAGGTGCATCTAGTAATTTAGCTTTGACATGATCTGGTAAGGTTTGCTCTTTGAGCCAAGCATGTCTACGTATGACTGACCCTGTAACAGCAGCTCTACATGAGGCCTCTAAAGCATCAAAACCACATTGCAAGGTATGTTTACCCACTTGTTCTGCACTATGCAACAAATCCTGCAACTCCTTCAAGTCCGGTTGTTCAGGTTGTGACATTTTGCTTTTCAACTGAGATAACAAAAACTGTTGATACTTTAACATATGGAACTGACAGTTTAATGCCCTCATGGTTAAAGTGGCCGAGGTGTATACCTTTTCCCCCCACCTTTCTAATGCTCTGGAATCTCTCTCTGAAGGTAATGGATTTTTGGCAGTGGAGGCCTTAATTCCCTTGGGACTCTGTGAAATAGTTTCTGGGTCAGCAGCATGGCTTTTGTATAGGAATTGGTGTGAATCAGGAACCCAGTAATACCTGTCAGGCTTGACTGGAGCTGGTGGTAAAGAATCTGGGTTAAGGCTGGCCTCCGAATACACATCATCTAGTATGTCTAAGACAGGAGGGATAGCCAGAGGCCTGTGCTGAGGGAGCAAGAGGAAATCCCTGAGCCTTTTCTTGGAATCTGAGTAATCTTGGCCTTCCCAGTGGAAATGTTCCCTCAAGGTATGCAAAGTTTCCCCAAAAGAATAGTCCTCAGGGGGGGAGACAGAGGGAATGGACTCCTCTGCATCAGAATCTTCAAAAGGGGAGTATGAATGTTCCTGGTCTTCAGAATGTTCTGAAGTAATGGAGGCCTGGTCCGAGGAAGGGAATTCTTCCTCCACTCTGGGCCTTTTGTCCGAGGGGGGTTGAGAGCCCCTGATAAAAGTAATCAAATCCTCAGCCATTTTGAGCATCTGTTTTTTAGGCATTGGGGCCTTGAGAGGGGCCCTGTGGAGCTTGCCTTTTAGTTTGCATGGCTGCTTTAGATTTAGTGAAAGCCTTAATGGAAAAAGAAGAAGGCGGCCTGAAGACACCTTGAGAGGTGGCAGGCCTGTCTAAACTCTGAGTTTCCCCGCCAAGAGTGGCGTCGGTATCTGTAATCGGGGTGTGGGTCGAGGAGCCTGCGACCTCGGGCACAAAAGACACCACTAAGGAAGTGTCATCGGTAGTCAGGGGCTGCGTACGTGCCTCGCTGAGAACCGGAGCACCTGTAGTCGCACCTGTAGTCGGCATTAGTGTGGTGTCGGTAGAAGTCGCGGACCTCGTATGTCGGTCCTTATCTTTGTGTCTTTTACTCAAAACTGGAGTCGGAGTATCCAACGACATAATGTAATTAACTTTTTTGCCAAAATAGTGTTGGGCGAACTCCGCCCGATGCTTAATAGTGCGTTTGTTGAATCTAGCACAAAAAGGACAGGCCAAGACGTCGTGGTCTGGGCCTAAGCAAGGAATGCAGAAGGAATGTAAATCCTTATGCGGTATTTGCTTCCCACATGAAATGCAATTATTAACTTTGTCTGACATCGGTCTGAGGCAAGAAAAGTTTCCCCAACGGGGTACTTAGCTTTCAAGAAGACTTCGGTTGAAAAATATTCGTAATTTCAGGAGCTGGCCGACAGGCACTTGCGAACTGCTTCTGCTTCGGAAACCGCACGGCAAGAAAGACTGAAGAAAATGGCGTCGGCTGGTTCTTTTATACCCCTGCCGCACTGACGTCAGGGAAGAAGCGACGACATCCGACGCCGGACCTAGACTTTGGAATTCGGCCGACCGAGGACCCGCCTGACGGCAGGATAACCCATCTGTTATGACTGCAGCTGTATGCACGATGAACATCTGCACATTTTATTTAGTCTTCTATTTCTTTTACTGTGGTTTTATCAGTGGTTTAGAGGTCAGCTTTAGTTCTAATTCGATATTCACTAGTTCAGATTCCCATTATTTAAATGTTTGTTTTTACCAGGTTAAAGATTTGTCAAAAATGTATGCCTTTAATGAGTCCTATACCATGATTTTTTAAATCTACTTCAGAAACTAGACAAGGGTTAAATTATTTTAGTTTAGTTATGTAATAAGGTATTCTAGTTAGTAATGGCATTTTAAAGGTTATTTCAAATTTTAAAATAACAGCATTATAATCAGATATATGGTATAGGGCAATGTTAAATTTTTATATTTTTGAAAGTACATCTTGAGATATTAATATTCTATTAATTCTGTAATTAAAAGAATAATGAGTAAAGTCCAAAAATCCCTTGTCTCACATACTAAATGCATCTTTTAGATAGATTAACAATCTCTATCCAGTTTTTAAAGGCTTTAGCGACAGAAGTCAGTCTCAGTTTTTTGCCAGTACTAGGGACTAAATCATTTAGTATACAACTGAAATCACCACCCAATATTAAGTTGCCTTCAAGACTGATGAGTGGCATATCCAGATGTTTTAGCTAAATTTTAACTCATTCCAGGAAACCAGTAAAGATTTGTTAGGGTCTATATTCTACTGTTATAATTTGTTACTATGAGAGACAATAGACCTTCTTGGTCTAGTGTCTTGATCTTCATATCTGTGAATGATCTGTGGAGCCAATAGATTCTTTTTCGACAATATCATAACTCATCTTCTTTTACTTTTGAATGTAGATTGCACCAATATTTTACATTTATTGGGATTCAAAATATCTTTATATGAAAATTTAATGTGTTTCATGGAGAAATATAACTTGCGCATTATTTGTGTTTAGATACTGAAGTAAATTTGATGTTTTCCTTGGATTATTTAATCCACTGATGTTTAATGATAACAATGTTAAATCCAGAGCAGAGCAGTCGGGGAACTCCTCAGGGATGCTGCGCAGGCCTGTCCGAGAATGGTTCTCGAGAACCAAAATTCCTCAGACCCCCTTTGCCCCTGGGCCAGCATCTGTCTTGACCCCCCCCTCTGCCTCTAGGGGAAGACGAGCCCTGAGCGTCCCAGGAATACTGAGACTTCCGGAACCACATCTTCTTTTACCCTCACTGATTCTGAGAAAGGATCTTTGAGGGTTCGAGAAGCGGATCCCGACGGCAGATAGTGTCTTCCCGTCTTTCCTCCTCTGGACCAACGTGTCATGGACAGTATTACCAAAAAAGGAAGAGCCTTCATAAAGGGCATTCGCAAAGGACGCCTTAAAGGGCTCAGAGAACTGAAACAATCTAAGCTAGGCATGACACCCCATGGCAATGCCGGACCCAGTCACCCTAGCTGCTCCCTCGGTGGCATGCAAGAGGAGGTGCATGGACGTATTTGGCCATCCTCAAGGAGAATGTATTTTTATCCTCCTGCGATGTAGACCCAAGGGATGACTCAGCAAGTTCCTTAAGGTCATGCTATAGTCGAATAACATGGGCCAAGTAGTTCAGCGCCCTTACAGAAAAGGTTGCTGACGCATACACGCTTCCCTAGGTGGTCCATCATCCTTGACTCTCGGTTAGGGGGATAGACTGTGGAACTCTCCTGAGCAAGTTCCTTCTTGGTGGCCACTGCTACCACCATAGCGTCTACAGGGGACCCTTTATTCCAGGCAGGTCTGTCCCAGAGGGGGCTTAAAATTTTATCAGGGTGCCCTGGAATAGACTCCACAGTTTCTGGTTCCTTCCAAGCCCGTGAAGTGATTAAGTCCACCAAAGGATCCGTGGGGAGGGGAGACACAGGAGGTAGACGGGCCCGTGCCGAAGGGCTCCAGGAACACCAACTCGTCTGAGGAAGGTTGTGGGACGGACCAGCCTCCCTGCTGGTGTAAACGTTCTCTGATGTCTCCAAAGGAGACATCCTTGGGAGGTGATCTGGGGGAACGTTGCCCTTCCTTCAAGTCGGTATCCTCCATGAGGGACTCCGGGGAGGAGTCCAAATGCCTCCTCTTACATGTACGCTTGCGAGGGATCTCTCCGGTGGGGCTGTCCGGAGAGGGCTCGTGAGCCACCTGAAGTTCTTCAAGGGGAACCGTATGGGGCTCTTCGAGCACGGGCTGTCCCTGTGGTAAAATGATGGGAGTCGCACCCAGACCAGAGGGAGCCGAGGCGTAATCCGAAGAAATAGTCAGGGGGTCTCGATCCAACAGAAAGAGCTCTTTCCACTACATCGAACGCTGAGGGAGAGTGAACTTCCTGGGACCCTAGCAAGGCAGCTGATCTCCCGGGGTCTGATGAGGGGATCGGAGCTGGTCCTGAAGGAGATTTTGTGCTGAGGAGATGGCCTCGACCTAACAAGTTCGGAGCTGATGGGAAAAATGCCACCCCCTTGATCGGACGCCCAGGCTACAGCTCCAAGAGCCACTCGGATCTGAACTAGTCGGATCCGATGTGCTCAAGGTAACTGCCAGCATCAAGGTAGCAAGTAGTATCGGCGCTGACCCCTTGACTCCGAAGCTCCTCAGATCCAGATACTCCAAAACTGATGGACGGATCAGAGAAGGAGAAATAGGTGAAAAGAAGGGACGCAAGCTACCCCCTCCAGAGAGAGCTGGTAAGACTCCCATCTGGATCTGCATCCTAATAAACCTCCTCATAATTTTATCCATGTCAGATTCGAATGGTTACAGGTGGACAGCGACGAGCCTATGGACTCCGACCTAGCTGGTCAGAGTACCAAAGCCCTGGAGGATGACCTAGGCTGCTCTGGCTCAGGAGAAAAATTAGGTGATCAGAGCCAAGGGGAGGTAGGTTTGGAAACTACATGTACCTTAGGAGGAGGCCCTGCTGGGGCAGGACGATCCAGGGTCCTCTTTCTGTGCCTGTCACCTTTGTGCTCTCTCACTTTTTTCTTCTTTACAGAGTCCCCATCCCCAGGTCTAGCAGTGGGAGATTGAGTCCTGGTCTTGGAGGGAGAGACAGAGAGAGCGCGGGAACTACCAAGACCGAAGACGCGGTCACACCCGTGACAGTCAAAGAAGTGGCCGCCTCAGAAGCAGGGAGAAGGCCCTTAATAATCAGCTTAGACTTGCGGTCTCTCATGGCTCGAGGGTTAAAAGCCACCCATGCACTGCAGTCTGTCAACAGGTGGGGTGCATCCAAGCAGACAACACACAGAGTGTGGCCGTCTGCAGGCGACAATTTACAGCAACACTCTGTGCATTTCCGAAAAAAGAAGTTATGTACCTACCATAACGTTCCATGTTAGTTGTCCTTCATCTCGCCTTCCTTCTTGCTGGATGGGTTCGGAGTATTTCCTCGACTCCGACTCGGCCACTTTCTATAGCTCGAGAGCTCTTTACTGGCTCAACGCTATCCCTTATTCCAGAATGCCCAATGTCAGCTACCCAGATCTCGTTTGAGATAGCTCACACTAGACATAATCATAGAAGATAATTCATTATTATTAAACCTGGATATACAGTAAATTGTCATGGTTTGCTTGGGAATCAACTAAGAACAACACAAGTTAGCCAGTGAAACCACTGAAAAACTCCTCTCAATCCTCGAGGAAGAGAGAAGGAGGGAGGGTCACAAGAAGGAAGAGATGAAGGACAACTAACATGGAACTTTATAGTAGGTACATAACTTCTTTATGTTAAGTTGTCCAATCTCACCTTCATTCTTGCTGGAAGGGACATCGTCCCTAGCACCTCAATCCTGGGTGGCTCATTGGAACAGACTCTTCAGAACCATGGAACCAAAGGAAGCCCTGCCCTGGGAGACCACATCTACTTTGTAATAAGAAATAAATGTATGAGGATCTGCCCAAGTAGCTGCTGCACAAATTGAATCTATGGGCAATCTAGATTGAAAAGCTACCGAAGTAGCTACTGACCTGGCTGAATGACCTTTGGGTCTTGCTAGAAGATCTTTTTGTCGCAAATGGTAAGTATAGGCAATGGTGTCTGATAACCATTTTGACAAGGTTACTTTAGAAACTGGAAGGCCTTGTTTATTGTTAGCAAATGAAAGGAACAACTGATCTGATTTTCTCAGCTCTTTAGGTCTATGGAGATAGAAATGTAGTTGTCTATGCACATCCCATTGGTGTAATCTGCATTCTGCCTTGTTGGAATGATTAGGGAAAAAGACAGGAAGTTCAATGGATTGATTCAAATTGTGTTCTAAACAAACTTTAGGTATAAAAGATAGGTTGGTTCTCAGAGAAACTCTGTCTTTGTGAAAAAACAGGTATGGAGGGCGAACACATAGAGCATGGAGTTCTGAAACACATCTGGCAGAAGTAATAGCAACTAGGAAAAAAGTTTTCCAAGAGAGAAATTTCACAGAACATGATGCTGCTGGTTCAAAGGGTGGCAGTATCAAGGGAGGCCAGAACCAAATTGAGATCCCAAGGTGGAAGGGGCTCTCTCACTGGGGGTTTAAGTAGAGATGTAACTCTCATGAAGGCCTTACAGAGTTTGAGAGACATTATGCTCGAGTTAAAAACTCCGATGTGAAAATATGAAATGGCAGCTAATTGCACTCAGCTGCAACAGATTGAAACAGTTCTGCTAAGAAATCCAAAATTTTGTGTACAGGAGCTGTAAAAGGATCTAAATTCCTGGATTCTGCCCAGTAAGAGAATCTTTTCCATTTGTTAGCATAAACTTTCCTTGTAGTTGTCTTATGGGAGGAAACAATAATATCATGCACTGCTGGGGAAATATTGGGGAGCCTGGCTAAGATTGGAAGTGGAGTAACCAAGCTGTGAGCTTGAGAGATTGGAGGGATTGGTGTAACCTGCCTGACTGATGAATCAAGATGTCCGGCACTGGGTCCAGAACCCAAGGCTGGGCTAGAAGGTGGAAGTGAAGGAACGGAAACCAAATCTGTCAAGGCCAACAGGGGGCAATGAGGATTATCTTGCAACCCAACGATTTTGCTTTCTGAATGACTTTTGGAATTAGGGGGAAGGGGTGAAATGCATAAGAGAGTCCCTGAGGCCAATCATGGACTAGAGGGTGTCTGACCTGGAGGAGGAACAAGGGAGAAGTAGCTGCTGCATTTGTTGTTGAGGGGAAAGGCAAAGAGATTGCGGCAAGGCTGGCCCCATTTGCGGAAAATAAGATCCACAATTTCCTGTTTCAGAACCACTTGTGCAGCATGAGGATAGCCCTGCTGAGCCTGTCTGCTATTACGTTGGATTTCCCAGGGACATGTACTGCTGTCAGAAAACGTTGGGAGGAAATCGCCCATTGCCACAGTCTGAGGGCCTCCCGGCACAAGGGGTAAGACCTGGTTCTGCCCTGTTTGTTGATGTACCAAACCAATGACATGCTGTCCACCTGTATTGCAATAGTCTCGGCAGGGAGAGAGTTTTGAAGAGCTTGCAATGCTAGGATCACCACTCTCATCTCCAGGACGTTGATATGCAAGTGGTACTCGTGAGGTTGCCACGTGCCTTGGACTGTCCTCCCTAGATAATGTCCCCCCCCACCCTATGAGGGAAGTGTCTGTAGTCACTGTGGCAACTGGATGGGATTCCATGAAAGGTCTGCCCTGAGTCACTAGTGGGGAGACCATCCACCAGGAAAGGTGTCTTTTGCAAGATTCCGTAATTAGCATCATGTGAGACATGGGAAATTCCTGGAAGTACCATTGTGTGAAAAGAAGCCACTGAAGGATTCTCATGTGAAAGCGTGCTAAGGGAACTAGAAGAATGGCTGCTGTCATGGACCCTAGAGCTTGAAGGACATATTTGACTTGAATTCTTTTGGTCCTCGGGAGAAGTGACACCTGTTGTCGAATGGAAACTCTTTCCTGAGGCAATTTTACAATCATTTTTCTTGTGTCTAGCTCTGCTCCTACGTATGCAATACATTGATAGGGCAACAAGGCAGATTTTTCGAAGTTTATTGTGATGCCTAGTTGAGCACAGGATGTGGTGGTGTAATCTCGTGCCTCTATAAGTTGTTGCCTGGTAGTAGCATTGAGGAGCCAGTCGTCTAGATAAGGAAACACCTGGAATCCTAGATGTCTCAGGTAAGCCTTGCCATGCATTTGGTGAACACCCTTGGGGCTGTGGTGAGACCAAAGGGCAGAGCTCTGAACTGGTAATGACTGGCCCCTAGCTGGAAGCATAGAAATCTCCTGGACCATCTGTCCATTTTTATATGATAGCATGCGTCCTGAAGATCTATGGAGCACATCCAATTGTCCTGACCCAGAAAGGGGAGAATGGACTGCAGTGTTACCATCCGGAACTTTTCTTTTTGTACCAATTTGCTTAATCTGCTGAGATCCAGAATTGGTCTCCAGTCCCCTGTCTTTTTGGGCACTAAAAAGAGTCTTGAGTAAGTTCTGGATCCTACTTGGTCTGCGGGGACTTCCTGGATGGCTCTTTTTTCAAGCAGTCTTGAAACTTCTGTGATTGCCTGATCCCAAAGATTGGGTAGAACATCTGGGATGGATTTTTTTAAAACAAGAAGGGGTTGATGGAAGGGAATTTTGTAACCTCCGGATATAATGGATAGTACCCATTTGTCTTTTGTAATATTTTGCCAGATGATGGGGTACAATGAAAGCCTTCCTCCGACTGCCTCCAGAGTTGAGCAGTTGGGCATCCCTTCAGGGATGTTGATAGGGTTTGGAAGAGAACGTATCTTTGTCACCCTGATTTTGCGGACCCCCTCTACCATGTGGGAGGCGTCTACCCCTGTTATTGTTTCCCCCTCTGCCCTTGGGGGAAAAATCGCCACGTGCATCAGGCAAGCTCCCAGGGATTTCTGAAACCACATCTTTCCACCCTTCTGTCCCTCTGGGTATAGTCTGGTAGGAGTGGAAGGATGGACTCCCACATCAGAGAGCCTCTTGCCTTCCTGCTGGCACCTGGTAAGCGTGTCTTTCACCTGAGGCCCAAAGAGAGAGGAGCCATCAAAGGGGGTATTAGTGAAGGACGCTCTGAAAGGTTCCGCAAACTGAGACAGCTGCAGCCAAGAATGTCTCCTAAGAGCCATTCCTGTTCCTGCAGTTCTGCTCGCTCCATTGGTTGCGTATGAAATAAGCTTCATGGAGGAGTTGACTAATGAATTTAAAGTCACCAGCTGGGTAGCTACCTTGGCTGAAGGTCCCTCAGCTGTGGGATCTAGTAGGGTATCTCCAAGCTCTTTTAGGAGATCCCTCTGAAGTCTAGTAAAATGGGAAAGATAGTTCAGGGACCTAAGGGAGAAGGTCGCTGATGAAAATATTCGCTCATCGTACGTGACTCTATTCAGTGGATGGACAGATGAGGAGGTTTCAGCTAAGTCTCTCTTTGTGCCTGCTGCTACCACCATGGCATCAACTGGGACACCTTTAGTCAGGAATTGTTCGTCTTGGGGAGCTGTGATAAAATTATTAGGTCTCCTAGGGGCAGGTTCCATGGAATCTGGAGCTGACCAAGCCTTTTGAGACACTACGGACATGAGTGGATCAAAAGGCGGAGACACCCAGGAGGTGAAAGGTCGGGAACCAAATGTGTCCAGGTATACAGACTCATCCTCAGAGGGGGCTAGGGAAGTCCAGCTACGCCTCTGCCCAAGAATCTCAAGGATGTCCAAAAAGGAAACATCTTCAGAGGGGGACCTTGGGGACCCCTCCTATTCATCCAAGTCTGTATCTGAGGTGACAGACTCAGGGGAGTCCTGGTGCTTCCTCTTGCACTTTTTCTTCTGGGAAGCCTGCTCAGAATGCTCTGGGGAGGTTTCGGAAGAAGAGGGTTCGCCCAATGGGGTGTCCTGGGGCATAGGTTCCCTACGCTTTGGGACTGGAGAAGGAGCAGAGGTTGGCACAGTCACCGAAGGGGACGGAGCCGATGGGACCGATAGTGGGGCTGTCTGTGGGGACAGCACTCTCCACACGACCTCGAAAGCATCACAGTCTCGACACAAAGAGGGCTCCGGCTCCGAAGAGACAGGAATCCCACTCTGTGCCGAGGGCGACGGCTCCAAGGCCGATGTGGGAGCCGGGCTCAACTGAGCCGATGCTCCGAGAGGGAGAGCGGGGTCGGACAAGGGTCCAATTCCACTTCCCCCATTGGAGCTGATGAGAGAGCTTCGGCGCCCAGATACCTCAATGGAAGGAAGAACCGAGGTAATCGGAGCCGAAGAGGATTTCATCGGAGCCGAGGGAACCACTATCGGAACGTTCATGGACTCCAGCTCAGAACTAAGCATAGTTGGAGGAGAAATCGATATCGAAGCGGATGGAGCCGAGGCCTGCTGAGGTGGGCTCAAAAGCAATTTTGCAAGGGCCTGTGAATTCAGCAACCTACTGACCACTCTTTCCACATCCTGATCTGATAACCTTGAGGATCAAGAGGAATGGGAAGATGAGCGATGACTGGCTGTGCTCTGAAGTACGGGTGATTGTGGCACCGAGCGAATCGGCTCCAATGAAGGAGACCTAGCTCGTTTGTGGCTCCAAGACGGCTTCGAGGTAACAGTTGGAGCTGACGGAGTAGTCTTGTCTGTGCTAGAAGGCACCGACACACTTGGTCTGTCAAGCTCACAGGTTGGTTCCGAACATGGAGCCGACGGCTTGACTGACTTCAAAGATTTCACTGGCTGAGATGCTTTAGCCGGAGAATCCTGTTTTAACAATCCATGGAGGATTAGCTTGTTATTCCACTCCTGCAGGACCCTTGGACTAAAGGCATGACAAATAGAGCAAGAGTCCTGCAGGTGCACAGCCCCCAAGCAGTACACACAACTAGTGTGCCCATCTGTTAGAGACATCTTCTAACAGCATGAGTCACACTTTTTAAACCCTGAGGTTTTAACTTCCTTAGACATTATGAGAAAAAAAAAATAAGTACCACAAAAAAGACACACGACAATAATAAAAAAAATATATTGATAAACATCTTAAAGGAGAGCCTCTAACTTAAACGGTTGTCCTTAAGGGGGGGACTCTCTAACTTAAACGAGTTCAGGGAACAACAGAAGGCCTAGCGACTAAGGGGCGATGGCCAATACAGCACAAAAACACAACAAAGGACAAGATAAGGGGTTTGCGACTAAATAAACTTGCAAACTACTATAAACAGAGAAAAAAATACAAACTTTTCAAGTAAATTATTTAACTTTAAACAGAGAAAAAAGTTATATTAAGCCGGAGCCAGTACTGACGCAACCTTGCAGCTAAAGCGGCAAACGAGATCTGGGTAGCTGACGCTGGGCATTTTGGGATAAGGGGTAGCATCGAGCCAGTAAAGAGCTCTCGAGCTATACAAAGTGGCAGAGTCAGAGCCGAAGATCATCTCCGAACCCATCCAGCAAGAATGAAGGCAAGATTGGACAACTTAACATCACCTGTTTCTGTTGATCAGCCATTTTACAAAAACACAAGGGCCCAAAATTACCCTCAAGCAATACACACACACACACACACAGATAGCTGAGGCAAAGGGAGAACTAACTTTCTTTTTTTTTTTGAAACACGACGCACCAGCGAGGCAGAGGGAAGAGGAACCTATACCACAAGCTAACCCTACACACACTAATAGCAAAAAACTCTTGCCAAAAAACTCTCATTTAACTTACAATACACAGAACTCAGAGATCATGATACAAATGCAAATGCGGCAACGAGATCTGAGGGAAGTGAGGAGGTGGTGGTGTATTATGGGTACGGGGAGGAGCTTGGAGCTCGAAGCAGATGGTTGTGAAATCTGCCGGCTGGGATCAGAGTCAGATCCGTAACCCACAGGTTAAAGACCAAATTAAACATACAAATGACTGTGTCAGAGCTGAAAATAATGAAGAAAATACGCAAAAGTGGTGTATAAAATCTTTTACTAGTACTTCCCGGTACCTCGGCTAAACAGCCATAGCTCTCAACCTTCCATCTCCAAAATGAGGAACACTAGCCCTCATAATATGGAACAAATGGGCAAAATGTGGAACGCATTCTAATGACTTATTAACAACTTCAACTAGGAAGGTCATAGGATGGTTAAAATATGCTGGTTTTACTTATAAAGAAGACCTTTCAATGAATTAATATGATTAATTTCTATTTACCATGGATTTCACTTTAAGTCTTTCAATGTGGAAAATTGAGGAACTTCGAGGAACATGAACTTTTTAAGACCCCAAATGAAGTGCGTTCCTCGTAATGAGGTACACTTGAGAGGTATGTCAACAGCCTTTCAAAGGAATAATTTTTGCACCAAAATGCAACAAGTTTAAATGCACATTATGAGGCTAATTAGCACATCATCATTCAATTACAAGAGTGTTAAGCATTGAAACATTGCACATTAACCCTTTCCAAAAGGTATTCACATCCCACTTTCCATATACAAAATGTAAAAAATACAAAAGTAATTGAATGAGAAGATATTTAAATCAGGAATTCAATATCAATGTTTGTATTAAACTCTTTGTGTATCAAAATATCAAACATTTTGTTAGTATTCAAGTTAAAAAAGGTATTTTCTGGGAATGTTCTTTAGGTGAGCATTTCCTGATATTTTAGTATTTTTGAGGGCTTGTGTTTAGAACAGTCATTTAGCCTTACTAACATGTGAGTGTGCCTTTATTTCAGCATAAATGTCTTTTTTTCACATCTAAAGGAGATTATTTATGTTTCAAAAGGTCAAAGAATTTTCATTGTAGACTCTTATTATATTTATTATTATTTATTTATTTTGCATTTGTTGACCGGGTTAGTCTAACTGGATATATGTCCATTTTCAGTATAAGCCCGGGGAGATAAGCTCCGAGAAAGCAAAATACAATCACTTACACAAAAAATTAATGTGTACAATGAACACTGCAGGTACAGAACAGAGAATAATCACAGAGGTCGTTTGTTCATAGCATAGTGCAAAATATATATAGATACAATTAGTACAATACAAATGTAGTTGCAATACATGTAAAAAGACAGCAGCTGAGTTATACAATATACTAGTAAACAAGTTGTTATAAAGAAAAAGTAGGAGCTGAAATATACAGTATATGAGTAAAGCTGGTCTCCTTAATGAAATTCTGAGGATGTGAGTAAAAATATCTAGAAGGTCTAGGTCAGTTGTTTCTAAGAAAAGGAACAAGACTACTGAGAAGAGGAGGGTAGGTAGTTCCAAGTAAGAGCACTAGTAGATTAGTCAGGTTTAGTACAGGGGCACAACCAGTGTGTGCTGAGGAAAAGTTTCGGTTTGGTTTTAAAGAGTGATATAGAGGGGAAGAGAGGAAAGTTCGCTAGGAAGGTGGTTCCAGGATTTTCCAACAGTATTAGAGAAAAGAGAGTCCCCAGCCCTGTTGTTTGATTTACAAATATTTACAAGAAGTTTATGTGATGAACATAAGGTCTTTAGAGTGTTGTAGGGGATAATGAGAGGGATAATGAGAGAAGATAGTATAGGAGTATTGGTAGGATGGTAAAGGGTTTTGTAGGCAATGCTAAGTTGGTGGAATTTAAGCTGATTTTGTAATTCAAGCCATTCTAGTTGTTTTAGATTAATACAGTGGTAGGTTCTGAAAGGATTACCTGTAGCAAATCTGGCTATGTTATTGTAGGAGTTTTCCATTTTATTAAGGTTGTTTTTAGAGAGATTAGTATATATGGGTGAGGCATAGAGGAGAGTAGAAATTAGATGAGTGTGAGTAATAGTTATTCTTGCTGCAGGAGAGAGGAAGGGTTTGATCCTGTAGAGAGAGCCTAATTTTCTATTAACAGATTTTAGGGTATTGCTAATATGGGTGTCAAATTTAAGGTTGTTTATCTATGGTAATACCTAGTAGTTTGGTAGTTGGTCTGGGGATATGGGAGTACTGGTATTGGATGTTGGTGTGAAGTCTATTGGGGGGAATTACAAGTAGGAGTGAAAAGGAGGAGTAAGGGAGTGAAGTTCAGATGTAGATGTGGCTGAGCATATAAGTGTGGAATCATCTGTGTATTGTATGCATGTAGCTTGGGGGATTGCTAGGTGAAGGTCGGTGATAAATATAGAAAATAGGAGAGGTCCTAATATGGACCCTTGAGGGACACCTAAGTTAACGGGCAGATGGGTAGATAGAGTGTTATGCCAAAGCACGGCCTGTTGTTTGTTGTCCAGCTAGGATTGGAACCATTTTATAGCTAATGCATCGAGTGACAGAGATTTAAAGATATTTATAAGTATCTGGTGGTTTACCATATCGAATGCCTTAGACAGATCTATAAACAGATCTATAAACAGTGCAGAGGAAAGCATATTAAGGTTAAGGTTTTGTTGATACAGTCAGTGAAGGAAAGGAGGGCAGTAGTAGTGCTGTGGGAAGGTCTGAAACCATGTTGAGAGTTGGAAAGTAAGTTATTTTGGATTAGGTGGTCTAGCAATTGTCTATGGATGCATTTTTCCACGATCTTTGCTAGGGGAGACAGTAGGGCAATGGGACGGTAATTGGAGAGTTCAGTACAGTTTCCTCCCTTATGAAGGTGGATAATATGGGAGACCTTCCATATTCTAGGGATGTGTCCTTCACTGATGGTTCTACTGATAAGAATAAAATGGGGTAGGCAATAGATTTGGCTGCCTTTTGTAGATATTCAGCGGGTAGTTGGTCTGCTGAAGGAGTGCATGGTTTTAGCTTTTGGATAAGGACAAAAATATATATAATTGGGACTGGTTGGACGAGAAATGGAGGGGGTGGGTTAGTGATAGGGTTGGATATAGATAAGTCCTGAGTGGATAACTGACTGGCAATGGTTTGAATGGCCTCAGTGAAAAAGGTATTAAAGGCATTAGCAGTCTGCTTGGGATTCTCTTGGTCTGTGCCTTATTATAGAGTTAACAGTCATTTGTATGTCTTTAATGTACATGGGTATGTTTTTAATATACATGTGTATGAGTACATACGTCACATATCCTGGGTGTTTTTACATTTATCATCTTCTCATTCAATTACTTTTGTATGTTTTACATTTTGTATATGGAAAGTGGGATGTGAATACCTTTTGGAAAGGGTTAATGTGCAATGTTTCAATGCTTAACACTCTTGTAATTGAATGATGATGTGCTAATTAGCCTCATAATGTGCATTTAACGTTGTTGCATTTTTGTGCAAAAATTATTCTTTTGAAAGGCTGTTGAGCTGAGGTACTGGGAAGCACTAGTAAAGGATTTTATACACCACTTTTGCATATTTTCTTCATTATTTTCAGCTTGGGACTCAGTTGTTTGTATGTTTTATGTGACTTTTGGTGCTTTGGAGTGCTTTGAGTGATTTTTTGTTGCTTGGGCTTGAGCTGTATTAGCTGGCTTGATATGGCTGGAACCGAGGATGATTTCTCTTCTGTTTCCGGTCCCGCTTCATTGGCAGAAATATGGAAGGAAAGGGATGCCAGAGCAGCTTCAAATGATCTCTGGTCCTTGGGGGAGCTGGATTCGCATGAGGGAGATTTTCTACATTTAGAATGGCTACTCAACAAAGAGGTAATCTTATTTTATGACACTGGTCTATTGGAGAAATATGTAAGCTCGGATTTGACCCCTAGGGGTCATAGAATAGACAAGTTACTTTCTTCTGATTTCTCTGATGAAGAGACTGATTTATTTGAAGAGTGGAAGTGAATTGCTTTAACGTGTACT
Organism: Protopterus annectens; assembly: GCF_019279795.1. Taxonomy (NCBI): domain Eukaryota; kingdom Metazoa; phylum Chordata; order Ceratodontiformes; family Protopteridae; genus Protopterus; species Protopterus annectens. The sequence continues at coordinate 361,139,241 of NC_056746.1, read as the reverse complement.
GTGGGTTGGTTGAAAGTGCTTATTAAGAGAAATGTGAGAAAACGTACTAAAGTGCAAGAGGAGATTTTGCAGTTACAGGAAAGCTTAAGTAAATCTGTTCCTGTTTTATCTTTTAATAACAGAATCAAGGAGATCCAGGGCCGTGTCAGCAAGGTGGATGAGGTGGTGATTACACAAAAGAAGGGGAAGTTAGAACGTGACATTAGGGATTACAAAAATGGCACCATTTTCTCATAGCAAAGAAAAACAAGAAGGGGAAGATCCAGGAGTGCTCGTAATGGTAGTAAGTCCCACATATTGCGAGATTCCTCAGCTTCCTCGGCTGAGACGGCATCCAGTAGCAAAAAGAATGTTTTGTTTGAGGAGGTTACTCCAATTGAGGGCACTTTAGAAGAACAATCCTCCTCGGTACAACAAGTCAAAACTCGGGGTCGGAAATGGCAGGGAACTAACTCGTACGGCAGTGGTGATAACAGAAGGAAGAATTAATGGCAGTTGTACTGATTTTATTGTTAACTCTATTAGTAATATTAACACAGAGGCTTGTATTACACCTAGGTATGTGGCAAATGAGAACATTCAGGGTGATCGGATGGACTTAAAAATTGTTAATCTTTCTGACTTAAATGTAAATAGTGATGTTTGTTATTGAAGGGAACACAATTTGTTCCAACATTTTTCCGACTTTAGCTGATATCATTTTGGAAGCAAGTCATTTTTTGTAGAAAACTGCATTTAAAAAAGTTTTTTCAAAATCGTGCATTTAAAGTCAATGATAATGCTGGGGTCAGTAATGAAAATGATGTGGACAATTTATGTATTTGTTCTGATGACTCACTTTTGAATATTTCTTTGCATGTTAATGAATTTTGTGACCTTTTGGTTGAGTCACCTGAGGGGGAAGCACAGGCCATTATGGTTAGTCATGATAGGGGTTTTTGCACAGGATATGGCAGGTTAAAAGTTCCACAAGTCCCTCATCGTAGTGGCTTTTTTCCACCCAAATTGTCAGCAATGGTACATCAATTTGAACGTATTCTGTACAGAGAGATAGAATCGGAATATAAAAAGTTTAGACAAAGACACAGAACATACAATATGAATAAAAATGAGTGGCTAGCTTTAAATAATTTAAGAGACATGAATGACAACTATGCTTACACTCAGGCTGACAAAGGTGGGAACTGGGTAATTTTACCTAGAGCAAAATATAATGCCATGGCAGAAGAATTGTTGAGGGATCAATCTGTCTATACTATGGTGTTGGGAGATGTGGTCTCCATTTATAATGGTGAATTATTGGAACTTTTGGAAAGGGGTGAGAGATTGGGATTTTTTACCTCTATGGATGTTAAGAAACTTTATGTGAGGAACCCCAGAGATGCCATGTTTTCATTATCCCCAAAATTCATAAATGCTTACGTAATCCACCCGGTAGGCCGGCAGTGTCAGGAAAGGGGTCTTTTTTGAAAAATGTGGGCATTTTTCTAGATTATCAGTTAAAGGCATATTTGAGCAAAGTTCTGTCTCACATTAAAAATGGTAAAGATTTATGTGATTTGATAAGAGGCATGAAGTGGAATACTGAATACTATTGGGCAACTGTGGATGTAAAAGCTCATTATACGAGTATTAAAAATATTTGGGGTTTGGAAGCAGTTGGCAAGCTGAAGGGGGAGGGTCCACGTACAACTTTTATTTTACAGTTATTGGAATTTTCTTTAACACATAACTGTTTCAAGTTCAACAAGCAGTATTTTTTACAAAAAGAGGGCACTGCGATGGGGCCTTCATATGCCCCCTCCTATGCCATTATCTTTATAAATCATTTTGAAAATTTGTTCATTTATAGTACTGAATTTTTCAGACGTCATGTGTTCATCTATAAGATATATAGATGATTTGTTTTTCATTTGTAGTGGTAATCTTTTAGAGTTTCAAGAGTTTGTGGATAGCTTCAGCAATAACAACTTGGGTTGGAATTCACATATAGAATTGATAGGGAAAGGGTTCAGTTTCTTGATTTAGAGTTTTTTGTGACAGATGATGGAGAAACATCTTTCAGGCCTTTTAGTAAGGAGACAGCTGTTAATAATTTTTTATCAGCTGATAGTATGCATCCCCCCTCATTTATTGGCTGCATTACCCCATGGTGAATACAACCATATTTTCAGCAACACTTGTGATAAGCATACTGTGAAGGAGGAGTTTTTGAAAGTTAGACACAAACTGTTGGAGAGAGGCTATACTTCACAGGTTTTTGATAAAGCTGAAAGTAGGTCTGGGGATTCTTTTCCAATGAAACACAATTCCTTTAAAAATACACCAGGTGTTTTTAGGACAAAATTTAAAAATGTATTCAATGAAGACAGTGAGGAGAAATTATTTTTGTTTCTAAATATTCCCCTTTTTCTAAGAGCTTAAGGATGGTTGTAGAGAGGTTTTTTGCCTGTGGTTGTTATTGAACCCACCCTGGCAGGCTTATTCCGAAGACAATAACATTCTCTTATAGTAGATTTTCAAATGTGAAGGAACTGCTCAATATGAAGAAAGTTAAGGGAAATTGGGGACACACGGGATGTTATTCATGTGGATACTGTAAGATATGTAGTAGAGTTTGGAACTTTTATAAATGGTAAAAAGTTCAAGGCCATGGATTTGTTCAATTGCCGGTCATGTGGGGTTGTTTACATCATAGGTTGTGGATGTGAACCCACAAGGTGGTATATAGGACAAATTAAAAGAATGGCAAAAAATCGCATTATGGAGCATTTGGGTGATATTAAACATGGTAGGGTTGAAAATCCTGTGGCACATCATTTTCAGGTAGCCTATGCTGGTTCTGATATTAGTTTGTTTTTCAGCATATTGGTCAAGCCTCTCAATAAACAAGGTGATGATTTTCTTAGTGGGTTATTAAAGTTAGAGGCAAAATTTATTATTATTATGGTACATTATTTCCTAAGGGTTTAATTATTACATTATTTCCTAAGGAATTCAGTATCAATGTTTCTTAATATAAACTCTTTGTGTATCAGAATAGCAAACATTTTGTTAGTATTCAATTTAAAAAAATGTATTTTCAGGGAATGTTCTTTAGGTGAGCATTGTCTGATATTTTAGTATTTTTGAGGGCTTGTGTTTAGAACAGTCATTTAGCCTTACCAACATGTGAGTGTGCCTCTATTTCAGTATAAATGTCCTTTTTCACATCTAAAGGAGATTATTTATGTTTCAAAAGGTCACAGAATTTTCATTGTAGAATCCTATTACAGAGTTAGCAATCATTGGTATGTCTTTAATGTACATGAGTATGTTTCTAATATACATGTGTATGATCATATACGTCATATATCCTGGGTGTCTTCTCATTCAGTTACCTTTGTATTTTTTTATATTTTGTATATGGAAAGTGGGATGTGAATACATTTTGGAAAGGGTTAATGTGCAATGTTTCAATGCTTAACACTCCTGTAATTGAATGATGATGCGCTAATTAGCCTCATAATGTGTATTTAAACTTGCTGCATTTTGGTGCAAAAATTATTCCTTTGAAAGGCTGCTGAGCTGAGGTACCGGGAAACACTACTAAAAGATTTTATACACCACGTTTGCATATTTTTTTCGTTGTTTTCAGCTTGGGACTCAGTCATCTGTATGTTTTATGTGACTTTTGGTGTGCTTTGGAGTGCTTTGAGTGAAGGGCAAATTAAGTCAACTACTTCAGATCCTGATATCATATACAATCCCAGTGTTCTTACTAGTAAATTGTTTAGATTTGGCAACCCTCTGACAAAGAGTGCAGTGTCCGCAAGGGACACAACCCACAAGTAGATCACCAGTCAAAGTTCTTTGTGTAGGGTCCTGATTATTCCTGGGGCTATGTCTGAAGTGACTAAAACGTGAACCCAAAGTTCTTCCTCTTCAAAAGGAAAAAAGGCATCTGTTCTGTAAAAACCCAGGAAAGCCTGCTATCGGCTAAAAGAATGTTCCAATGTCTTTGGACACTGTTCAGTAACACTTTGGTGTTTCGCCCATACATAGTTACCAAATGAATAGCTGATCCATTCCCTTGTTGTTTTTCTTTGTACCTCAAAAGATCACTTCTATCCAATGTTGATACCCAAATTCTAACACGGAGGATGTTGCCCAGTTGATAACCCCTATCTTTAAATCTTGTCATTAAATCCTCCTTGAAGTGTTCATATGTGGCTGGATGTGAGCAAGTGCGCTTCATCTGCAGGAATTGAGATTTAGTGATGTTCCTGGAAATGTGTGGTGGGTGGAAGCTAGAGGCATGAAGAAGGGAGTTAAATTGTGGGTATTTATGATAAACCTCTGTTTCTAGGGTATGATCAACATTCCTAATAACTAGAACATCCAGAAAAGTAATTTTCTTGACCTTATAACTGACTGTAAAGCGTATACCCCATTTGTTGTCATTAAAGTACCCCATAAACTCCATAGGATATTCATCAGATCTCCATACCAACCGTTGTCAAGATAGTGCCTCCAGATGTCAATTTCATCTAAATAAATGTTGTGTGTATTGTCATAAATGAGATGTTCCTCTAAATGGGCCATAGCATAAATGGGGGCAAAAGATGCCCCCATAGCTATGCCTTGAACCTGCCAATAACATTTATTTTGATAATAGAACACATTTTCAGTCAAAACGTGTTCTGCAATGCAGATAAAGAAGATACTGAAACCTGGTGGATAAAGTTCCGATTTATAGAGCCAATATTCAAGTGCTTGTAACTCAGCCCAGTGAGGAATGTTGGTGTACAATGCTGAGACATCTAGAGTGCATAACAACCAGCCTGGTTCCAATTGCATCTCTGAGATAATTTGCAGGAATTCTGTGGTGTCCTGAGTACTCGAACAAACCCATTTTAATAACAGTTGTAAATACTTTGTCAGGAATTGTGAAAGGGGTTCCGTATTGGAGCCCTTCTCTGAGACAATGGGCCTGCTTGGTGGATGATAAAGATCTTTATGTACTTTTGGAAGAAAATAGATGTATTGACTCTTGGGATTGGACACCATTAAATGGTATAAAGTTGTATCCGTTATAATGCCCTCCTCCTTGGCAGACAACAGAAATTCATTAATCTGCTTCTTAAAAGTGAAGGTTGGCTCTAAAGGCATACATATATAGTAATGACCATCCTTCAATTTCCTGTCCGCTTTGGCATTATATTTTGTCCAGTCCATGACAACCACCACCCCACCCACAGGTAAAATGACCAAATCTATTTTCCAATTCCTGTATAGCCTTGTGTTTGTTCTTTGAGAGGTTGTTAGGCTTAATCCTGAATTCCCTAGAATGAAAGTGTAGATCTTTGAGAATGCATGTTTGAAACATTTGAACACTGTGATGCATAAGAGGTATAAAGTTTGATTTATGATATTTAAATACATCCTCATGTCCAGAACTAGTAGATGACTGAAAATGCAACCTTAAATTGACTAATCGACAAAAGGATATAATATCCTGTGCAAGTGTGTCCTCAGAGACGAAAAAGTCAGGCATAAAACTTAACCTCTTATTAAATACTTGTATCTTGAGTTTGTAACAAAAGTGATGATGAGATGTTTAATACATTGTTATTAACAGTTATTTCTGAATCATTAGTCTGAGCAGTCCTTCCATACTGTCTAACCTTGGAGTGTTTCTTCCCTCCCCTCCTCTGTCTACCCCTAAAGGGTTTTGTGAATTCCTACGTTTGGAAACCGGAGAGTCTGGGGTGTGCTGTGTATCTACATCAGTAACTGATGAGGAGTCATCCCCTGATGTATCATGACCAGAGGATGTCAGCCTCTTGAGGATCGACCTGGGTCGTTTCCATTTCAAAACATTATTGTTCACATTCTCAAACCTAACATGTTTGTTACTGCTAAAGGGGTTACCCCCTATCATAATCACCCAAATCTCTCTGGAACTTACGCATTTTCTTCTAAGTTGTTGTTCCAGATTGAGCAGTTCCTTACTAGGTTTATTTAAACATGTAATGTACGCTGGTTGCCCTTCAAATTTCTTGGTTTCCTCACACATATTGGCTACTTCGGATATATCCTTACCAATGGTCCGATCATAACAGGCAGCCAAAACCTCTACGAATCCCATAGAGGCTTTTTGTTGGGCTACGGCCCATTGTTCTGCCAGTTCTGTAGCCATATTGTTCACCAAGGGATGTATACATACCCTAAGGCCTCTGGGTAAAATTCCATTAGCTTGGTAGGCCTTAAAGAGTTTGGAATGCCAAACATTGGTCCGTAAGGACCTCATGCTTTTGGTTAATCTTTGAAAATGGGAATCACACATGTTTTCAGGTTCTGATGAATCCAAACCATTGCTCTGATTATTGGGATGTCCCAAACCAAAAATCCCCAGATCATCCCGATCCGCTGATAATCCCTGCAAAATCCTGGTTATATCCATGGGTGGTAAACTAATCAATAAAGGTTATAAAAAATAGCAATACATATATATATATATATATATATATATATATATATATATATATATACACATGTAACTCCACACCAATGGCCACCCCTTAAAATATAGGGTTTGTAAATCTATTTGTATGTGTAGGGGGTATAAAACCCGCAATATAGAAAAACTGAATGTGCCCAGATATATGTAAACGTCCAAGAGAATGGATCCCAGTGTACCCAATATTGGTGTCAACCACTAATAATCATACAATACCAGACACTGTTATCACTCTGTAAAATGGTGAGCCACAAATTGTTAATTAGGCCCCCATTTAAAACTGTATCAAGGGGACTGTTCACATGCACAGCAATGCTATGTTTGTTTCTATGATCCAAAAAACCACACCGGAATACAACGTCAATGGTCAAAAATAGACAATAGTAGCCATTGCTGTACCATCCCTTAAAAAGATATATTGAGTTAAACTCTACCCCTATATATATATTTTTTACTTCAGATCGCTATTCAGAGATAAATACCAACACCAGCAGTACTACGTCCATTTACATCTGTAAAGTCATGGTTAGATTAAACTAAACTGCTTAGAAGAGCATTTAGAAAGAAATGAATTGAAATGATAGTTGATTTTAAATGCTTGTAACCACCCCGGTTTAAATGATTTTTGTTCCATTAATTCTTTACTGAAATTGAAGTATTATGATATGTAAAGGGTTAATATATATTTATGATGTTTTTAATTGTATGAGTGGTTTTGTAACATGATTTTTTACTAAGGGGTATAAATGGGTGCGTTTTTTAACCTTAAAATGGTTCTGATGAAGTTCTTATGAATGAAAGTGCTTAACCAATAAATAATTCTCTGTTTTGGAAGTGGTTCGTTGTTTTTTGTGGTTAAAAAAAATCTTTACTTCACGATATGAGAGTCTTCTACTTTAATAAGAAACATGAACATGCGTGCATCATGACCCCAACATGGATCTAAATACATTCTTCAGTCCTGTGCATGATTTAAGCCAGCAGTTCCTTTAAGAAATGAGTTGAGTCCATATGTCCGCTTGCGGCAGTTTGGTTTAGAAAGAAGGTAAGAGTATGCATGTGTGTATCTGTGTGTAATTTAAACCGTTTGTTTCTGTATGAGAGAGAAAGTGTGTGTGTGTGTGTGTGTGTGTGTGTGTGTGTGTGTGTGTGTATGTACGTGTATGGAATTTAAATTAGCTGTTCTGTTTGTATGAGATATAGAGTGTGTGTGCATTACTGTGCGAGAGTAGAGGTGTAAATGGAATTTAAACTAGCTGTTCATTGCTCTGAAAGAGAAGGTATGTGTATGTGTGTGCTGCTGTGTGAGAACAGACAGAAGGTAGGTGTGCGTGTGTATAATTTAAACTAGTGCTTCAGTTCATTTCTGTATGAGAGAGAAAGTGCATGCCTGTGTGTTGTATGAGAGAGAAGAGTAGAGTAGGAGTGTGTGGAATTTAAACTAGTCGTTACTTTCTGTATGAAAGAGAAGGTATGTGTGTGTTGCTGTGTGAGAGAGTAGGTTCATAGGTTCATAGGTTCATACTAGGCTATCTGCCCGAGGGCATTTACAAGCCTAGCCCATAGTTTTGTGGCTTACGCCACCCCTTTAGTATGGGGAACTATACCCATTATTTTGCTGTGCCTCTGTTGAGCAGTGACACTGAGGTAATCCCTGGGGTATATCTGCGATCTCCCATCCATTGGTCAAGATTTCTCTTGAACAAGGCCAGCGAGGTGCTCTGCCTCACATATACCGGGATTTTATTCCACAGCATAGGGAGTCTTTGGGTGATGAATCTATCCCTCCAGCACGTCCTATTAATAGCCGTGTCGAGGTTTAAGTCTCCCCCCCTTGTGGCTCTGACGGATCTAGATTTTTTGAGGTGAAGCATATTCATCAAATCTGGGTTTGACATGGCCTTGTATGTTAGGCAAAGGTCGCCTCTGAGCAAGCGGTGCGACTGAATAGAGCTGGAGTTCTTTCAGTCGGGCAGCATAGGACAGATGTTTGAGACCCTTTATCCTTTTGGTGAGGAACTTTGTGGCCTCTCCAGCTGCTGCAAGTGTCGGGTCAGATACATTCGAATGGGGCATTGTACTCAACCATTGGTCTGATGAGTGATGAGTATAGGGAGACTATGACCTCCCTTGATCTAGATGAGAATCCCTTCATGATAAGGTGGGCAATGTAGAAGGTCTTCCTAACTACTTTAGCTACATGGGTGTCGAATGACAGACTACTATCAACCTGGGTCCCCAGGTCCCTGATAACTTCTTCTGTACTCAGTGGATTGCCACCTATTTGGTAGCTAGGGTAACCTTGTTTTTCCGAAGGGTATGACTATGCATTTTTGGCATTTAACTTTAGGCCATGGCTCTGGCACCAGTTATCCGTTTCTGTGAGACCCTTCTGAAGGATATCTGTGTCAGATGTGTTTTCTACTATGGCCAGTTTGCAGTCATCTGCAAACTTTGTCAGCCATAACCCTCCTGTGTTTGCTTGTACTTGGAAAAGTAGATGCCAAACAAGAGTGGGCCCAGGACTGAGCCCTGTGGTACACCACTTGTGACAGGCTTTGAGTCTGACATGGCGCCAGCAACTCTGACCCTGTGGGTTCTGTCACTCAGCCAGTTTGCAACCCATCTTGTGATGTATGGGTTAACATTTAAGCTGATGAGTTTTTCAATGATACCCGAGTGGGGTATTGTATCAAAGGCCTTCGCCAGATCGAGGTAGGCTGTATGGACTGCCTTTCCTCATCAATGGCTTTGGTGACTGTTTGAAAAAGTCAACCAAGTTTAGAAGGCATGATCTGCCTTTGACAAAGCCAAACTGGGATGGATCCAAAGTCTGCAAATTCCCTATGTCTTTATTTATGAGGTCCATTATGATCCTCTCCATGGCTTTGCAGATAAGGCTTGTCAAGCTAATGGGCCGGTAATTTCCAGGGTCGGTGGAGGCACCGCCTTTGTGAAGTGGGACCACAGTTGCAGTGCACCACTCCCTGGGTACGTATCCAGAGGTAAGACTATGATTAAACAGCTGTCCTAGCTGTGGGTGTGTGTGTGTTTTTAACATACCGCTCAAGGGTCTAGATTTATTATTATAATTTGTCTGTTTCTCATAAAATTTGTGGTTTTCTGGCAAATAAGGGAGGACTAAGTCACTAAATAATGACATGTGTACGAATTTCAAACTTCACATCCTTCACAAAATACATGCTAATACAAACCCTGTTATTCTAGCAACTTTCTAAGTTAAAAAGAGCACTACATAAAACTATCCCTATTTTTTCAGCCATTGCATCCACATTATTTTTGGCTTTGTCCAGATTTTTTGCACTAAGAGGTTGAAAGGTATGCATACCTTTCAGTTGTCCAGATATTTGCAGAATGTCCAGATTTTTGCCTCATATTTTTGTTTTTGTCCTATTCCTCATAAAATCTGAGGTCTTCTGGCAAATCACTGAGGATTGAAATAACTAAATGTCATACATTTGAGTTTCAGTCTTCATTTCCTTCAGAAAATGCCTAAGACAAATGCTGTTATTCTAGCAAATGTCTAAGTCTATAACAGCAATATTTATAATCTGTCCCTCTTTTGGGACCCTTGCCCCCCCCCCCTCATTTTAGGCTTTGTGATAAGAGGTTGACAGGTATGGAGGCATGGTACGTAATGCCCTAGTTGCCTATTATTTGGCACATTTTAAGGGGGGATAGTTGTTCTGCATACCTGAGTGTATCCTCCTTTGTACAAGATGCCTAGTAACTATGAACTTGTCAGTTTCTCAGTCATTCCCTAGTGCAGTATTAACAGCTTACCATTTTTTTAATGTAACGTAGGCAATTAATTCTTAAAGGGCAGCAGGCACTGAATTTGTAGATGAAACAGTGAAATGCAAAATTTGCCAGTAGCAGCCTCTTTGTTATTCACAAATCTCTTTACTGTAATGGAGAATTATTCCAGATGAATTTTACTTCTGCAGAGATTGTGCTTATTGACCGATACTGGTGGATTGTAATGACAGAAGACTGAGTGGCCTTTTATGGTTAAAATATTCTAAAATTAACACTTTTGCCATTATTGGGTCATGCATTTTGTTTCATTGCTTACTGGAAAATGTTCAAAACTACAAATTTAAAACACACACACTAACAAGTGGTGCTTTATTATACAAGGAATATAATTTAATACAATCAGGAAAGTGAATCAAGGAACACAAACATGTATGCACGGCCATAAAAATGTGTTCAAGAAGCCTACAGTTTTAAAATAGCCCAAAGGTAAACTTAATTCTTCACTGGCCAGATGCATTTTATTTGAATGCAAGTTTTAATGCTGTTTCAATGGTAGAAAAGTTTACTGCTCATGCTAAGTCCATTTTCACTGTGACACTGTACTGTTTTACAAATGGTGCTTGTGCATTTCACTTCAATATCTAATCACTGTAGAAGTACATAAGTAACACTATACACACTGATAGGTTTGAACAGTGTTCATAGTAACTGGGAAGAAATAGCCAAGTAATGTACCACTGGTATGGCTGGGGGGGGGGGGGCTGCTCAGGGGGCCCCACTCCATTATCCTGCCTTGGGTCCCATTTGACCATGATCCGGCTCAGCTTATAATTAAAGTATGAGAATAGTTTACATGGCCCCTTTAAATCTAAAAAAAAACAGTCCGTGGTGGTGGCGTCTTCTCCTTTAAGGAGGACCACGAGTGCTTCACATGCACACATGCCGACACGAGTAGTGGGTCATGAAAAATAACCTTTTTCAAAAGTGGGTCTTGGTCCATAAATGTTTGGGAACCACTGCTCTATACCATCTACCATACTGCTGACAGAAATGAGTGAGTTTCAGTACATTTTCAGGGAATTGAGAGTTGTAGTGCATTTTTAAGGGATTGTGATTTTCAGTTCAATTTCATGGAATTGTGAGCTTCAAAAGAAGAAAATTTACAGCTGCTCATGCTAAGTCTGGTTTCAATGTGCAGCTAACTGTTTTGTTTATCAAATGGCACACTGTGTTGCAGAATGTGAAAGCAGTGTTAGTAGCATAATTGCCTTTGATGCAGAAGGCTGTGGATTCTCCCACACCATGTAGATGAAGTGCTGATATTGCAGTACCCATAAAATTGCTGATTATTTAGTGCATTATAAGGAGGGATAGGGGGTCTACACTCCTGAGTGTGTTCTCCTGTATATGAGATGTCTAGTAACTATGAACTTGTCAGTTTTAGTCATTTCCTATTGCAGTGTTATCAGTTTACCAACTGTTTAAATGTAATATAGGCAATTAATTATTCAAGGGCAACAGGCATTGAATTTGTAGATGAAACATTGAGGTGTAAAGTTGTTTGCCAGTAGCAACCTCTTCATTAGTTAGATATTTCTTTAATGTGGAATTATTCAGATTATTTTATTTCTGCAGAGATTGTGTATTAAGTGATACTGGTGGACTGTAATGACAGAAGTCTGAGTGGCCTTTTATGGTTGAAATTTTCTGAAATGAGTGGTGGTGTCATTATTGGTTTATACATTTTGTTTCATTGCTTTATTAAAATAATGTTTAAAACTACAAATTTAAAACACATTCTGACAAGTGGTGCTGTACTATAGAAGAAATATAATTTAATACAATCAGGAAGATGAATCAAAGAACAAATACATGCATGCATGGCCCTGAAAATGTATGCAAGGAGTTTGTTTTGAAAACAGCCCAAAGATAAACCTAATCCTCGACTGGCCAGATGCATTTTCTATGAATGTGGGTTTTCATGTCGTTTCAATGGTGGAGAAGTTTACTGCTCATGCTAAGTCTGTTTTCATTGCGAGGCTGTATTGTTTAGCAAATGGCCATCTGTCTTTGTGCTGTTCTAGCTTAAGCTACTGTACACAGGGAGGAGAAAGGTTGCTATTCTACTTTCACTGAGCTCTAAGGTTCCCTCGACTACCTCAAAGTAAATTAAACTGTTTAGATTAACTTAAGCAACCCTTTGAAACAAGGCACATGGACTTCTCTTTTCTGAAGACATGACTTTTACAGTAAAATATGTGTGAAGGAGCAACAGATAAAGCATGTTTATTAAAGGAAAATTGCAGTTTAACTACATTACAGGGTATCTTTTCTTCCTATGCATTTAAAATTGAAGGAAATGACTGGAGTGGTTTTCTTGGGGTGTGACCTACCTGTGGGTGTGGCTTTTAGGGGGTTTTCATGAGTATGGTGTGGGTGGGGCTTTAAGGGAGTGCTACTTCACCTAGGGTGCCATTTCAGCTAAGGCTGACCCTGGTTACAACCGAGCAAATGGTCCTTAATCACCTGTAAGAAACCTTAAAATGACATTTTGAGAAGTAGTTCTACACAAAAATAGTTCATCAACAAAACAATTAAGCTAAAGAGAAGCAAATTACAAAAAGACATCAAGAAGAATTGTCAAATAAAAAAATTATCTTATTAGATACTCTTAGATTGGAATCCATCTACAATAAAAAGTTTGACATACATTGCATCATATGTGAATTTATGAGGTGGTAATAAGGGATTAAAGTCAACTAAGTCCATAGTACTAACGTAGGAAGGAAATAATATTTGGCAGATATGGCATCTAAATTAACTGTAACTTCTTATGTTCCAAAAAGAAAAGGGAAGAGATTTAGTACCGTGTAGCCTTTTAGTTGGCATGTTGGACACAGGACAGATTTTGGGGATGCGATTTCAGGGTGGTATGGTAGACAATCAGATTAAGTAGTGGGATCAAATTTCTTAGGCAGTTTCAAAAGGCTTTGAAAACAGGATGGAGAGACTTACTTTAGTGCACATTTGCAGGAAGAACAGAGAGAACTTGAGGCAGTTTACATTTGCTAGGGCTGCTGTTGTGTACAGTTTTAATAACTGTAGATACAAGGTGTGACGTACACAGGGAACATATACTGGAGTGAGGTATATTAATCACATGACAGCACTGACTGAGAGGAAATAGGGAGAGGGTGAATGAACCTGAAGTGGGATCTCCGGTAACAATGGGAAGAAGAGCAAGTAAAATGACTGCAGGATATGATGACACAAGTGGTTGAGGGAAATAGGAATAAGGACAAGAAAATAAGGAAAATGGAGTAGGACAGAGTCAATGCTGTCTGGAGAGTAGAGATTATGGGTGTCAGGGATCACATGAATAAAAGCAGGAGAGCTTACGTAAGGGAAATAACAGTTACATATTAACCATAATGCTGGATCTTTTCATCCACATTCATCCGATATGACTGACGGGCCTACAGGCCACTTTTTGGATCTGTGCCAGCAAAAACAGTGCTCCAGCCTCAAGCTCCTTAATTTAATTCCCATAATGCACCCACATCTGAAGTTACCTCAGATCAATTTTGTTGCAGAGTATAAGACAACAATTTTAAGATAAACTCACTGGAGAAGGTGTTGCACCATCCTTCAGGTTCTTCCTGTTCATCCGAATCCCACTGACAGTTCGGTTGTCCCCAGCTACAAGAACTCCTGGGTATTACTATGAAAGGAGACCCTTGAGGATAGTGACTCCAAAAGAAGCCCTAGAACTACAGATAAATAGAAGTTATGTTCTTACCATAACGTTCCATGTTAGTTGTCTTCTTCTCGCCTTCTTCTTGCTGGATGGGTTCGGAGCCGACCTCGGCTCCGACTCGGCCACTCTAAAAGCTCGAGAGTTGGTTCCACCGGCTCGAGGCTCCCCTTATATCCCACAATGCTAGGCGAGAGTTACCTCAGATCTCGTTTGTAAGCTAACCCAGCTTATATCAATAACAGTATAACTGTAAACAGAATCCACCTCTAACAGCAGGAAGAAAAGGGGTGACCTACATCCTGAAACAAGAAATATGCATAATAGCATATGACTAAGAAAGAGGTGGTAGAAAGAGAGGTCACGATCACAACTCCTCTAGGTCTGTCCAGGCCAGGGGAAGGAGGTGGGGCAAGAAGAAGGCGAGAAGAAGACAACTAACATGGAACGTTATGGTAAGAACATAACTTCTATATGTTAAGTTGTCTATCTCGCCTTCATTCTTGCTGGATGGGACCGCGTCGCTAGCACCTTGTCCTGGGTGGCCTAACGGAACAGACTCCTGAGAACAGTGGAACCAAAATTAGCTCTATGCCTAGAAGCTAAATCCAACTTATAATGGGAAATAAAAGTGTGAGGAGTAGCCCAAGTAGCCGCTGCACAAATGGTGTCAATAGGCAGTCTGTCTTGGAAGGCTAGAGAAGTAGCCAAAGCTCTGGTGGAATGGGCTTTAGGTTTATTAGGCAGTTTTTGGTGTCTAATCTCATAAACAAGGGTAATCAGAGATGTTAGCCATCTGGATAATGATACCTTTGAAACTGGAAGTCCCTTTCTGCTTTCCGCATAGGAGACAAACAGCTGATCAGATTTTCTGAATTGTTTCGTCCTGTCCAAGTAGTACCTTAATTGACGATGAACATCCAGGCAGTGTAATTTTGTTCAGACCTATTTGAATACTCTGGGAAAAGACAGGGAGGTCAATGCATTGGTTTAGATTTGATGTTGAAACCACCTTAGGCAAAAAGGACGGGTTAGTTCGTAAGGAAACTCTGTCCTTATGGAACAAGAGATAAGGAGAGCGACAACTGAGTGCTTGAAGTTCTGAAATTCTTCTAGCTGATGTGATAGCCACCAGAAAGAGAGTTTTCCATGATAATAATTTCAAGGAACATGAAGCTGCAGGTTCGAAAGGGGAAAGAATCAAAGAAGCAAGAACTAAATTTAGGTCCCAAGGAGAAGGAGGATTTCTTATAGGAGGTCTGAGAAGAAAAACTCCTTTCAAAAAGGCTTTGCAAAGTTTGTGGGACATTAGGGCAGATTCAGAAATGCCCACATGAAAATTAGAAATAGCTGCCAATTGAACCTTAAGAGTAGATGGAGATGAACCTGCATGGAAGAGTTCAGCTAGAAAATCAAGGACTAGTTGGATGGAAGCGGTGAAAGGATCTATGTCCTTTCCTTGTGCCCAGTATGAGAAACGTTTCCACTTACTCAAATAAATCTTTCGAGTGGAAGATTTATGGGAAGCTATCAATATATCTCTAACCGAGTGAGATAATTGAGGAAGCCTGGCTACGGTTGGAACTGGAGGAACCAAGCAGTGAGGTTCAGAGAGGGAGGGAGCGATGAAACTGACCCGATTGGTGGATCAAAAGATCTGGAACTAGGTCCAGACTCCACGGTCGCTCCAAGAGAAAACGATGTAGAAAGGGGAACCACACTTGTCGAGGCCAGTAAGGAGCAATGAGGATCAATGAGGCCTTCTGAGCGATAGCTTTCTGTATTACTTGAGAGATCAGAGGGAAAGGAGGAAATGCATACAGAAGTCCCCGGGCCAAACTTGGACTAGAGCGTCCCTGCTGGGTTGGCCTGGTAAAGGGAATAGAGTGAAGTATTCTCTGCACTTGCTGTTTTGGGGAGTAGCAAAAAGATCGCAGCAAGGCTGACCCCACTTGAGAAATATCTCTCTCACTACAGAGTCTTTCAGAGACCACTCGTGAGGCATGAGTATAGCTCTGCTCAACTTGTCCGCAATGTGATTGGACTTCCGGGATGTGCGTTGCTATCAGAAAACGCTGAGAAGAAATCGCCCATTGCCACAGTCTGAGTGCTTCTCGACACAGGGGTATGACCTGGTTCCACCTTGTTTGTTGATGTACCACACTACAGACATATTGTCTGTCTGGATTGCAATCGCTCCCAAGGGAAGAGAGTCTTGAAGGGCTTGCAACGCTAAAAGCACTGCTCTCATCTCCAGAACATTTATGTGCAAGTGGCATTCGCTTGGTTGCCATGTGCCCTGGACTGTCCTGCCCTGATAATGCCCCCACCCGATCAGGGAGGCATCCGTTGTCAGAGTAGCAACCGGAGGAGGTGGAACAAATGGTCTTCCCGACAGGAGCTGGGGAAGACATCCACCACATGAGATGCTTTTGCACGCTTGCGTGATCATAATGGTGTGAGACATTGGAAGTTCCTGGTATGACCACTGAGAAAAAGCATCCACTGAAGGATCCGCATGTGGTATCTGGCCAATGGGAGGAGAGGTATGGCGCTGCCATGATTCCCAACACCTTTAGAACTAACCTGGCTTTGGCTCTGTTGTTGTTGAGAAGAAGTGACACCAATTTGTGAATGTCTGATATCCTTTGGTTCGTTAGCGTTGCAGACATGTTTATAGTATCTAAATTTGCGCCTATGTAGGTAATAGTACGACAAGGCGACAAAACAGACTTTTCGCAATTTATTGAAATACCCAGTTTTTGACAAACGCGAAAAGTATAATCTCTGGCCATCAAAAGGAGATGCTTGGTGGGAGCTGTGAGAAGCCAGTCGTCCAAATATGGAAACACCTGGAATCCTTGTCGTCTCAGGTGAGAAGCTACCACTGCCATGCATTTGGTAAACACCGGGGCAGTGGTGTGACCAAAGGGCAGGGCCCTGAACTGAAAATGACTGGTTCCCAGCCTGAAGCGGAGGAATCTTCTGGAGCGTCTGTTCATTTTATGTGATAGTACGCATCCCGAAGGTCTATAGAGCACATCCAGTTTCCTTTGCCCAAAAGGGGAAGAATGGATTGCAGTGTGACCATCCGAAATCTTGTTTTCTTGACTGATTTGTTCAAGACACTGAGATCCAAAATCGGTCTCCAGTCCCCTGTTTTCTTTGGAACTAAAAAGAACCTTGAGTAGATTCCGGATCCTTGTTGGTCTGCTGGCACTAACTGAATTGCTCTTTTGTAAGCAGTTTTGAAATTTCCAAAGCTGCTATATCCCTTTGAGCGGTGGAACATCTGGAAGGGATTTTTGACTGATTTGGAAAACGAAGAAAGGGGATAGAATAGCCTTCGGAAATGATGGACTGTACCCATTTGTCTTGAGTCAGGGTTAGCCAGGCTTCTGGGTACAGTGACAATCTTCCCCCGACTGCCTCCGAAGATGGGCAGTCGGGCAACACCTCAGGGATGCTGAAAGGGCTTGTCAGGAAAAGCTTCCCGATTGCCCTGGTTCTGCGGACCCCCCCTGCCCCTAGGGCGACGTCTACCATTGTTATTCCCACCTCTGCCTTTGGTAGGAAAATGACTCTGTGCGTCAGGCGAAGTCCCTTGAGATTGTTTACGGAACCACATCTTCCCACCCTTCTGGCCTTTGGGGTAAGGCCTAGAAGGAGTAGAAAAATGGACTCCGACGGCAGAAAGGGTCTTGCCATCAGTCTCGCACCTAGTCAGGGTTTCTTTCACTTGAGGACCAAAGAGAGATGATCCATCAAAAGGGGAGTTCGTGAAAGACGTCTTGAAAGGTTCCGCAAAGTTGCATAGCCGCATCCAGGCGTGCCTACGTAAGGCTACCCCTGTCCCTGTGGCTCTGCTCGCTCCATCGGCCACATAAGAGAGGCGCATGGAGGAGTTGGATATGGAATTAGGGTAGCCAGCTGCGTGTTCATTTCTCTTGAAACCCGCAGCTGTAGGGTCCTTTAACATTTCACTCGCTTCCTTGATCAAGTCCCTTTGAAGACGAGTGAAATGGCACAGGTAATTCAGCGAACGCATGGTAAATGTCGCTGAGGAGAACATCCGCTTCCGCACCTATCCATGGACCTAGATTCCTTGTTAGGTGGATGGACAGGCACTGAAGGATCAGCCAGTTCCTTCTTTGTGGCGGCAGCTACCACCATAGCATCCACAGAAACTCCTTTTGATAAAAATTGCTTGTCTGATGGAGCTGTGATGAATTTGGAGGGTCTCCTGGGAGTGGGGTCCACTGAATCAGGAGCCGTCCATGCCTTCTTAGCAACCACCTGCATGAGGGGGTCAAGGGGGACACCCAGGAGGTGGAAGGACGAGAGCCAAACGCCTCAAGATACACAGATTCGTCCTCCGAAGGGTTGAGGGCTGGCCAATTTCCCCTCTGTTTCAGGATCTCCAGAATGTCTGCAAATGAGACATCTTCAGAAGGGGAACGGGGAACCCTCAGAATCATCCAGATCTGTGTCCGACGTGATAGACTCAGGTGAGTCAATGTGCTTCCTCTTGCACTTCCTCTTCCGAGGAGGCTCTTCTGCCAAATCAGGAGAGGCCTCTGAAGAGGATGAAATCCCAAGGGGGGCTCCTAAGGAGCTGGCTCTCTGCGGTCCGGGATGAGGGAGTGAGTCGACTTACCCTGAGGCAGCATAGAAGGAGGGGCTGACGGAGCCGACTGTGGAGTAGAGCCAGGCTCTAACACACTCCGCATGACCTCGAATGCACCCCTGTCAGGCAGAGCCAGAGGTCCCGCTCCGAGGAGCTAAGGACCCCTCGGCACCGACAGTGATGGCTCCGAGGTCGATGTCGGAGCCGAACTCACCAGCCGGGCACCGAGAGGAGAGGGGGTCGGACAAGGGTCCGATGCCACTCACCCCTCGGAGCCGACGAGGGAGGTCCGGCCGAGATTCCTCCAAGGAAGAAAACGGAGCCGACGACGGAGCCGAAGACAATTGTCTCGGCTCAAGTGACCACAGTCTCGGTTCCGACTTCACCCGGCTCCGAACTCAAGAGAGTCGAAGGAGGAAAGAGTTCATGCACGGGGTCAGGCACCGAGTGATGAGTCGGGCTCTGAAGCATCTGGGCTAGTGCCTCGGACTTAAGTAGTCGACTCACCACCCTCTGAAGGTCATGATCGGAAAGCCTCGATGACCTAGAGGAATGAGACCTTTGGCTCCATTCAGACAGCAGGGGAGATCCTGGAGCCGAATGAACGGAGCCAAGAGAAGGTGACCTAGACCTCTTTCTGGTTGTCGGCTCCGAAGATCTTGTCGGAGCCGACATGGGTACCTCGATAACCTCGGCTCCGGTCGGAGCCAAGGAAGCCACAGAAACTGTGGACTGAGTCTTATCGGCTCCAGCCGGAGCCGATAAAGGCAAAGGTTGAACAACCTGAGGTCTCGGCTCAGAAGCCGGAGCCGAAGACCTCGATGCCTTAGAGGGCTTCCCTGTTGAAACTGACAGGGAATCCTCTGGCTTCAACAAGCCTCTCAGAATCAACTTGTTTTTTCTCTCCTGCAGGACCCTGGGGCTGAAGCCATGGCACACAGCACAGGAGTCCTGCAGGTGCAAAGGCCCCAGACAATAGACACAAGAAGTGTGAGCGTCTGTCAGAGACATTTTCTGACAGCACGCATCACACTTCTTGAATCCAGAGACCTTTGCTTCTTTTGACATTTCCCTAACTGACAGGTGTACACCAACACACACCCAAACACACAGTTATACCCTGTCAGTAAAAATTAGTAATACTAAAAACAATAACAATTTTAGTAAAAATACTAATAATTAAGTACAAAATTAAAGTAAACTACACAAACACTCCCTAGGGAAGGGAAGGCCAAAGGCCGAAGGGAAGAACCAACGGTTCTTTTAGTAAGAAAAACGGGAAAATTTAGGGTCGGGGATAAGGATCTATGTTCTACACTAATTTAGGAAGAATTAAAGTTAAAAGAGGAAAAAAAGAGTAACTTTTTGAAGAAAAAGCTAACGCTCACCAGGAACCGGTAGAAGCAACCAACCTCGAAGCTGTAGCGGCAAACGAGATCTGAGGTAACTCTCGCCTAGCATTGTGGGATATAAGGGGAGCCTCGAGCCGGTGGAACCAACTCTCGAGCTTTTAGAGTGGCCGAGTCGGAGCCGAGGTCGGCTCCGAACCCATCCAGCAAGAATGAAGGCGAGATAGACAACTTAACATTGTCCAATTTGTAATACTTGACAAAATTGTACAACCTAGACCAAGTTGCCTCATCACAGATTTTATTAACTGAAGTTTTTAAAGAATTCTACAGAAGTGGTAATAGACCTCGCAACTCCCTCTTTTATCCCTATCTCATCTAGCTGATGTCCCAAACCTATGTATACTTCCCATCTATAATGTTAATACGATAGTCAACTGTACCTACAATGTTTTACCTTCTACTAAAAATGTTTACTCATCTGCCTCATCTCAATATATATAATGCTACTTTTATTTCTATTCTACTGTACATACAGTGTTTACCTTCTTCTTGTGAAAATGTTTAGTCATCTGCCCCTTCTCAATGTATGCACTTTTTGCATTTCTATTGTATTGCTATTGCATCTCTACTATATTGTTATTGCTCCTTTAATATTGCATACTATACTGCACTTACAATGCTTATAAAGTCTGTTCATTAGTCTGTAACTGGAGCTTTTCTCCCTGGACCTCTGCTGAAAATGGCTTCTTTCTGATCCAGTTGGACCATCTCAGTAAACAAATGTAAAATAAACAAATAAATAATAAATAAATCATATCATGTCTTCATAAATATGGGTATTGCTGAACCAGTTCTGTGTAAGTTCATAATTTATGGCTACAGACATTGTTTTACCTTCGTTAATTTTATATCCCGAAAAGACCTGAAACTGTCTCAAAAATTTACACCGCAATGAGATGTCCTTTTCTGGATTTATCAGGTACAAAATAATATAATCCTCAAATAAAGACAACTTTTTGATTACCATACCCATTATATGATTGCATTCCTGAGTCCTTCAGTTTCTTTGCCAATGGCAAAGGGGAAATAGGACACCCCTGTAAGAATCCTCTGCTCAAATATAACTTATTAGAGAGGAACTCTCCTACTTTAATTCTTGCCTTTGATCCTTCCTTCATATAACCTCCTAATTAACCTTATTACTGTATCAGGGAATGCAACTGCTTTCATTGGACTACTCTTAAAATCCAAGCTTACTCCATCAAATGCTTTCTATGTAACAAGATGCACCAACAAGAGAAGTATTTTATTAGATTGTTCTTATCTCTGGATCATTATTGTTCTATTAATGTTGTCAAATGTTTGCCTCCCCTCACAAAACCACATTGGTATTTATCTATCAATTTTGGCAACATCTTTGCCATTTTTTAGCTATACAGACATAAATCCTTTATGATTGTTGTTTAAAATTCAAATGGGTCTATATGAAGCTGTGTCTGATGGGTCTTTACTGTCTTTAGGTAATATAACTACCAAAGCTTTCTTCTAAGATGTTGGTGATTCCCTTCCTTTTAAAATACTGTTAAACAATAGTAGTATGAGAGGCAAGGGATCTTTAGACTTTACTCATCATGCTTTTAATTATGGCACCTAAACTAAATTTGATAGAATATTAATATCTGAAGATGTAATTTCAAAAATATTAAAAATTTAACATTGTTCCCTGACCTATATTTGATCACAATTCTCTTATATTAAAATTTGAAATAATCTTCAAACAATTACCATAAGTAACTAGAACACCTGCTTACATAACTAAATTAAAAGAATTTAAACCGTGGCTACTTTCTGAAGTAGATTAAAAAAAACACTGATGGAATAAGTGCAATCACGGTATGGAGCATGTTAAATGGTATACATTTTTGGCAACTCTCTTACCTGGTATAAAAAAATTAAACAAATGGGAATCAGAATTAGTAAATATCCAATATGAACTTCAAAAGACTAAAGCTAACCTCAAAACCACTGATAAAACCATAGTAAAAGAAATGGGAAAGTTAAATAAAAATATACAGATATCCTTGTCACACAAAACAGCTTTAGGAATGGAAACACTGAAAACAACATCTATTGCCATGTCTCCAAACATATGTATAACCTATCCAAAAGAGTAAAAGTACTTCATTAGCCTCCACTTACATCTTAGGTTTTATTAGTGCATGATCTGAAATAGCTGTTGGACGTGCGTTGAAACTTTCAATTAAATACACATGCTTTCCCTAGTCTGGCCCACTTACTGTACCTTGGGGAATAATATGTAAATTCTATCAGAGTTTCTACTTCTGCATTTACATCTTCCATACCAAATATTTTCATAATTTCTTTAGAAATCTACCCTCTTTTGTTATATTGTCCCTTTGAGGCCCCCCGATACATCCTCACTATTGCAAATCAAGTTCCACCACCTATAAGCAATCTCCCCTGCTGAAAGCTGATTTTTCTCCCAAAATTTTCTTAAGCTTCATAACAGTGGTTTTTGGTGGAATATAAATACATGCCAATGTAATCCTCCTCCTTTGCCAATAGCCCCTTACTACCATAAATCTACCATTATTGTCTTTTATCCTTCTTCTATCACTATTCTTCTAGCAATTAGTATAATTACTCTCTTTTCCTTTATCCCTAATAGTCTGTTGAATATCCATTCAGAAATCCATTTTTTTTTTGTAAAATGCACATGCTCATTTATTTCCAAATGCGTCTCCTGCAGCACTGGTTTTGCACTCTGCATTTTTTAATACAATTCAATAATTTCCTTTTTGTCTATACCTGTTAAAGGCCATTTATGTTCCAGGATAATATGGATAGAGTAGCTATTATAATAAAAAGCCATTGTTCCCACCTATTATACATGACATGTGTATTTCCAACTTTTGTGTTACATGCACACCCTAATGTTTTGAAGGCTGATCTTTATTAGTTTTCTTTGCACCTCTGTGTGGACCTATGTGACATTCTTCAAGACTTTTTATTTTAATGACAATCCACAAACAAATTTTTCACCACACCCCTTCCCTATTAATTTAGAACAAACACACAAAACATATGTATACCTTTAAACAATTAAGTTTAACTCTTCAAATAAGAAAATTGTTCCTGAGAGCTGTACCCACAGGCACTTCTTAACCTAAAATTAAGGTTATCCACGTTAACTGGAATGCTACAGCATGTATTCCCATTTACAAAGACTGCTGACTGTTCTTTTCTTAGCTACATTCCCCTCACAGATGTAAAACTCAGCTTACATACATTTAGAAAACATTAACTTTTAGCTCCAAGAAAAAGTGCACTGGCTATCTTTAAATGAATCTCAACTGCACACTTTTCTACTATATGCATTAAAATATTAAGTCTGCATTGGAGGCTGCTATCTTATTCACTTCCCATAATTTTAGACTTTATTTTCCACTGAATTAATTGCCATTGCTCCGTTAAATTTTGCATTTCCCTCACCAAAGAATGCTCAGAACTCCATAATGAATTGTTTACACGTGCAAACAGCTTGTCTCCATATAAAAGTATTCACTAATTAATTGTTGTCAGTTTCATTCAAAAAAAAATGTAAAAATGCCTTTAGCTGCAGACTTCTTGACTCCCACTAAACATCTGTTGATGGAAAAGAAAAAAATACAAGCTAATAAACAAGCTAATATATTTGTAGATTTATGAAACTAAGCATTTTCTACAGCTGTCATTATTTTGCCTTATTTTTCAAGCCTATTTGCTTACAAAAAAAAAAGAAAGAAAAAAAAAACTTAACCCAAGAGAATTAATCTAGATATACACCCTTGTAAAAATGAGAAAATATCTTAACTCTACATTTAATATAATCTGCGCATTTTTACACCCCACCCCAAAAGAACAAGATCATACCATATTTATAATAAAATTGCTTTTGCCAAGCTTTTCAGTTCTTGTTATGGTGTAAAGCCTATATTTCTCACAACTAAAAACACACTTGTTTACTTTAGTAACTTTAACACACAGCGCAGTCACTGAAATGACTTTCTCCACATTTAAAATGCCTACACCCTACAAAACTACTTTAGTGTACACAGTGTGCACATTATATCATTAAGTGTTTTATAGAAATACTAATAAGAACAAATTAGAAGTTATGTACTTACCATAACGTTCCATCTGAGTAGGTGGATTCATTTGTCTGCAACCTGTGGGTATGGATCCGATATCGGATCCGAACCGGCATGGTTTATCCAGCTATGGATCCAAGCTCCTAGCTCCTCCCCTCACCCATAATGCCCTGCTCTCCCTACATGACCTCAGATTGAGTTTGCCCTGCACCAACTACCCTAACCAAAGGGTAACACACCCTATGCAGGAAACTGACAAGGCCAGGGGGATAGGAGGGCGGGATGATTGCAGACAAATGAATCCACCTACTCAGATGGAACGTTATGGTAAGTACATAACTTCTAAATCTGAAGTAGGAGAATTCATTTGTTAGCAACCTGTGGGACAGAGTCCCCAGCTACCTGAATCTTGGGTGGCCATCATGGAAGGATATTCCGGAGCACCGCGGAGCCAAAGGATGCTCTACCTCTAGAAGTGACGTCCAGCTTGTAATGAGTAATAAAGGTATGAGATGAAGTCCAAGTGGCTGCTGAACAAATGTCATCCAGAGGAACCCTAGACTTAAAGGCCGCTGAAGTAGACACAGACCGGGTCGAATGAGCATGGACTCCCTCCGGTGCGGGCCTCCCAGAGGCTTGGTACGCCAACAGAATACACTGAGAAATCCAGCGTGACAAAGAAACTTTGGAAATTGGTTTACCCAGATTGAATTTGGAAAAAGAAATGAACAACTGGTCTGATTGCCTATGACCAGCTGTCCTATGAAGGTAAAAACGAAGCTGCCTGTGAACATCCAAGGAATGCAGCTTGTATTCGCCTTTGTTTTGATACTTAGGGAAGAAAACAGGGAGGTTGATGGACTGATTAATGTTAGCTTCCGAAGCTACTTTAGGAAGAAAGGAGGGATTGATCCTTAGGTACACCCGGTCCGGATGAAAAATCAAATAAGGCGGTTTCATGGACAGGGCCTGAAGCTCTGAAACTCTCTTAGCCGAAGTAATGGCTACCAAAAAAGCAGTCTTATAGGACAAGTATTTAAGATTGACTGTGGCCGCAGGTTCGAAGGGGGGAGCAGTCAAGGCCTGAAGTACCAAGGAAAGATCCCACGGGGGAACCGTTTCTTTGACAGGGGGTCTGAGCAAAAAGGTGCCTTCTAGGAAGGTTTTGCATAACTTAGCCGACATAAGCGACCCTGAATCGTGTCCAACATGGTAATGAGATATGGCCGCCAGTTGAACTTTGACCGTGGAACTACTGACGCCATCATTAAAGAGAGTAGTAAGGAAATCTAGAACCAAAGGAAGAGGAACCGTGAAAGGATCTAGGTCTTGCCGCTCTGCCCAAATGGAGAAACGCTTCCATTTACTGCGGTAAATTTTTCTGGTAGAGGGCTTGTGGGCCGCTACCAGAATGGCCTTAACTGGGGACGAGATACCGGGAGTCCTGATTAGGAGTGGAACTGGAGCAGCCAAGCAGTCAACTTCAGGTTGTCCAGGTTTGGAGTTGGCAGGTTCGACGGGTGTGATATCAGATCCGGAATGGGATCTAGAATCCAAGGCGGATTCACTGAATGAGACCTTAGGTAAGGGAACCAGATCTGTCGAGGCCAGAACGGGGCAATGAGGATCATTCTGCACCCCAACCGAGAGGCTTTCTGAAGTACTTGTAGCATCAGAGATAGAGGGGGGTATGCGTAAAGAAGACTGGGAGGCCAGGCATGCACCAGAACGTCTCTCGGAGAATCCCCTGGAGGGGGGATTAGAGCGAAAAAACAGTCGCACTTGGCGTTTAAAGAAGAAGCAAAGAGATCGCAACAGGGAGTCCCCCACTGTGCGAAGATACGTTTCACTACTTGAGAATTGAGAGACCACTCGTACGGGGAGAGAATGGTGCGACTGAGCTTGTCCGCTAGGATGTTGGTCCGACCCGGAATATGCGTTGCGATGAGAAAGCGGTTGGTGGAGATCGCCCATTCCCACACTCTCATGGCTTCTCGACATAAAGGGTAAGACCTGGTTCCTCCCCGTTTGTTGATGTACCAGACCAATGACATGTTGTCTGATTGAATCGCAATTGTTCCCAGGGGAAGGAGGGCCTGAAGTGCTTGCAACTCCAAGAGCACCGCCCTCATTTCCAGAACACTGATATGCAGGGAGGTCTCTGAATCGCTCCACGTGCTTTGGACCATCCGGCCCGCAAAATGCCCCCCCACCCGAGGCGGGAAGCGTCCGTGGTCACCGTGGCGAGAGGGGGAGATGCACAAAAGGGGCGGCCCCTGTGGAGGTCCGGAGAATGGAGCCACCACAAGACAGACCGATTGCAAGCCTTGCTGATTGCAATGGGATGCAGGGGGAGGGAGAGAAATGACCATTGCACCTGAAGAGTCCATTGAAGCACCCGCATGTTCAAGCGGGCGTGCGGAAGAAGAGTAATCGCTGCCGCCATAGACCCTAGCGCCCTCAGGATCAATTCCACAGGTGTTGAGCTGGAGTGAAGGATGGCCCGCACCTGGAGTCGCAGATTCCGAACCCTGTCGGTTGTGAGAAAGGCTCTTAAATTTCTCGTGTCTAACCTGGCTCCTATAAATTCTATTGTTTGAGTAGGGACCAGGTTGGACTTCTCTATGTTTACCGTGATGCCTAGCTTGGGAGCTAGACGAAGGAAGGAGTCTCTTGCCAAAGAGAGTAGATGCCTTGTTGGGGCGGTGAGAAGCCAGTCGTCTAGGTACGGAAAGACTTGCACCCCCTGAAGCCTCAGGTGGGCCGCAACCACTGCTAACACTTTGGTGAACACCCTGGGGGCTGTGGTGAGACCAAAGGGAAGGACCCTGAACTGGTAGTGACTGGCTCCCAGCCGGAAGCGAAGAAACCTCCTGGATCGTCTGTCCATCAGAATGTGGTAGTATGCATCCTTGAGGTCTATACAGCACATCCAGTGATTCTCCCCTAGAAGGGGGAGGATGGACTCCAAAGTGACTATCCGGAACTTCTCTTTGGTAATTGACAGGTTCAACAGGGACAGGTCTAGAATGGGTCTTAGGTCCCCCATCTTTTTTGGCACTACAAAGAACTTGGAGTAGAACCCTGATCTGATCTGGTCTAGGGGGACGGGTTGGATGGCTCTTTTTCTCAGCAGATGGCCAATTTCTGCTGAAGCGGCCTCCCTCTGATCGGATGGAACATCGGGGAGGATTTTTAACTTTGGGACATGAAGAAAGGGGATCTTGTAACCTCTGGATATAATCCGGAGTACCCAGCGGTCCGATGTAATGGACTCCCATGCCACTAGGTGCTCCGAGAAACGTCCTCCGACTGCCTCCAGAGTGGAGCAGTCGGGCAACCCCTCAGGGTTGCTGCGTGGGCCGTTCAGAGAAAGGTTCCCTGGACCCAAAGTTCCTGGGAGCCCCTCTGCCCCTAGGGCGGCGTCCTCCCTGTCCTCCTCTGCCGCGGAAGGACTGGTTGTCCGGAGCGGGTTGGAAATGCTGCGACTTCCGGAACCACATCTTCTTCTGGCCCTTTTGGTTCCTAGAGTAGGACCTATGGGGCACAGAGAAGCGGACTCTGACGGCAGACAGCGTCTTCCCGTCCTTCTCGCTCTGAACCAAGGTATCGTGAACAGTCTTGCCAAAAAGGGCAGAACCGTCAAAGGGGACATTTGCGAATGACGCCTTGAAGGGCTCCGTAAAATCGCAGTGGCGGAGCCAGGCCTGCCATCTTGTGACTAGGCCACCTCCCGCAGCTCTAGCGGCTCCCTCGGTAGCGTGGGAAAGTAACCGCATAGAGGTGTTAGTCACAGAACGAAGAGTGGCCATATGGGTGGAGTGCATAAGTTTGTTCTCCTCCGATATGGACTCTGGGGGGGGATGCAGCGTATTCCTTGATAAGATTGCGCTGCATCCTAATGACATGTGCCAAATAGTTGAGCGCCCTCACTGAGAAGGTCGCTGAACTAAAGATTCGCTTCCCCAAACGGTCCATCATCCGAGACTCCTTGCTCGGGGGATGGACTGAGGGACTCTCCTGGGCGAGTTCCCTCTTAGTGGCTGCTGCCGACAACATGGCATCTACCGGGGGTCCCTTGCTCCAGTGGGCACGGTCAGCAGGGGGGCTAAGGATCCTGTTGGGCCTCTTAGGGATTGGCTCCACGGTGTCCGGGTCCTTCCACGCCCTGGTGGTAATAAGGTCCACCAGGGGGTCGGCAGGAGGGGACACCCAAGAGGTAGACGGGCCCGCTTCAAATGCCTCCAAGAACACTGACTCATCCGAGGAAGACTTTGGGGCAGACCACCCACCTGTAATCCGTAACATTTCCATGATGTCTCCGAAGGAGACATCCTCAGGGGGTTATCTTGGGGAGCCTTCCCCTTCCTCCAAGTCAGTGTCTTCGGTCAAAGACTCGGGGGAGTCTATGTGCCTCCTCTTACACGAATGCTTGCGAGGTGCTTCCTCGGGGTGGCTGTCCGAGGAGCCCTCACCAGCAATGTCCAGAACCACAGGAACTGCTTGGGGCAGTGAAGCGGGCTGTCCCAGTGGCCGGGTGATGAAAGCCTGGCCCAGAGCAGATGGCGTGCGGGACGGAGCCGAAGCAAGGGCCGGGGTTCCGGATGCCCTCAACAGAGCCCTCTCCACTACATCAAAAGCCGAGGGGGAGCCAGCCTCGGATCCGATGAGCGGATCGGAGCCGGCTCCGAGCCCCTCGGATCCGAGGGACCAGTGTGCTCCGACAAGGACAGCGCCGAAGGCACACTGAGTCCCTCGGATCCAAAGCTCGGGCCAAGGCTCCGAGAGGTCGGATCCGACAGACTCAAGGGCAGGGTTGGATCCGAAGTACCCAGTACTGTCGGCGCCGACCCACCCGCGGCTCTGAGGCTGCCCGGCACCGGGCGCTCCGAACCCAGGTAGCGGGTCGGAGAAGGAGCAATGGACTTAAAAAAGGGGGTCGAGCTCCCCCCCAGAGGGGGGGAGGCAGGAGCACTCCCATCTGCATCTGGGCCTGGATGAACCTTCGCATCATCCAGTCCAGATCAGCATCGGAGAGGCTGTAAGTAGACCTCGACGAGGCTTCCAAGGTAGGCCTTGAGTGCCGCCTCAATAGCCTCGAAGGAGGTCGGGTCTCCTCATCCTCAGGCTCTGGTGAAAAGCACGGGGACCGGAGCCGAGGAGGGGGAGAGCCAGCAGCCAGAGAGGCCGGAGGAGAAGCCCGCTTAGCCGGCGGGGCCGGAACGGAGGTCTCGGCCCGCCGCTTGTGGTGCTTCTCTCTCCGGTCCTTTTTCCTGGCTTCCCTCTCCTCCGACTCTTTGGAGGGAGTTTGAATCCCGGGTGGAGGAGGGGGAGCAGGCAAGGCAGAGACTGCCGAAGCAGTGACTGCCAAGGGGGCGGGGCCGAAGCCGAGTCTGGGGGCAAGAGTCCCGCCAAGACCAGCTTCGACCTCCGCTCCTTCAATGCCCTGGGGTTGAACCCTGCACAGATTGAACACCCTGAAGTGAGGTGTTCAACCCCAAGGCATCGAACGCACCGAGTGTGGCCATCAGCAGGGGAAAGCTGATGGCCACACTCGGAGCACTTTGAAAAAAACAGCCTTTGGGGCCTCAGACATCACTATTTTTTTTTTTTTTTAAATAGTAACAATAAAATAAACTAAAACGCTCACACAAAGGCCCCAAAAGAAAAAAAAACACACACACACCAACTACGAACCAGCGAGGGGAGGGTAAAAACTATATTAAATTAACCCAAAAAAGATATAAACAGAAGGGAAACCTATAACTTTCACACAACTTAAAAGTTTTAAAAGTTTTAAAACCCTTTAATAAGAATACTAAGACTTAGCTTTTGGAGCTCTGACGACCCAGCCTTTACCATGCGCGGTAAACTAGATCTGAGGTCATGTAGGGAGAGCAGGGCATTATGGGTGAGGGGAGGAGCTAGGAGCTCGGATCCATAGCTGGATAAACCATGCCGGTTCGGATCCGATATCGGATCCATACCCACAGGTTGCTGACAAATGAATTCTCCTGCTTCAGATCATTGTTTTACTTACAGCTACTTTTTTCCCCATTTAGTGTCCTTCTAAACATGAATGACAAAGTAAGGTATGTGCTTTACAGTCTACCCACACGTTTAACAAAGTCAACAAGTCCAGACATTATCAGCACCTTTTTCCTCACAGTGTCATATTTTATAAATGTGACCAATGCTGTATACTCTCCCCATTTATTCACTAATTTCAGTGTTTTTGGTCTTCCTGTTCATCTCAATCTCCCAAAACCACACTCTGGTTCAAGTTCAAGGTATTCCCGATTCTTCTGCTCAACTACTGTGCTTTCTTCCGTTTCTCAAGCATTTTCCATTGGAACACTGATAAAGGTTTCACTGGCAAAATGCCTCTATGAGCTTGTCAGAAGACTGAGAAGAATGGTCCCCTTCTGTTTGCTGATTCACCTTTTGTTGGATAATCTTTTTTTATTTCCTCTAGCCTGTTTTGCATCCAAAAATGTTTTTGATCCTCCAGAAAAAAAAAATATTCTGAGGCTATCTGGCTAAAGCAGCTTGAATCTCACACCTGCCTCTCAACATCCCTTGATTGCTGGGATAAATTTGCTTCTCTTTTGCCTGTTATACAGTGAATAATCATTTTTCACCAACACTCTGCTGTCTCCAATTTTTAATACTTTTCCCTTCTGCCATAATTTTGACAGGATCAGCTCTTTCTACTAGTATGACTGCATCTTTACTAATATAGGTCGTAGTTGCTTTCTCATGTCCAGATTTGGAGCATATACTTGATGTGCTCTTTCAATTAACAAATCCTACTCGGCAATACCTGTCCAATTGCTTATTTCTGCTTTCATAAAACAAACAGACTGTTCCTTCCAGTTTCTCCTGGCACAGCAGAAAATCTCAGGTTTTTCTGCGCATGATCTGTCTTCTAACTGTACCACATTTTGAAACAGCTTTTCTTTAGAAGCTTCATACTCAGCCAGCCTCTTGTTCATTTCAACCTCTGATTTTAACAGTTCTAACAGTTCATCTGAATAGGTAGTTAAAGCTTCTTCCATATTTTCCGGTCTTTTTGTTATCTGAGTTTATATATAAACTCTTTCTGTGTTTCATTTATTTTAATCATCTCTGAGTACAACTGATTTATTTTTCCCCTAAATTACTGGAAATCATCTCTTCTACCAAAGCCGAAGCTTGAACTGCTTTTTGCTGAACAACTGCAGGACTCTCTCAAGACAATGTTTTCTCTTTACCTTTTCTGGTTGATTTGCTTTCAGATCCTCTAAATGTCTTGTATGCTGGCATCTAGGCAGTGTACTTACTAGCCAGTAACTAAATTTTACCACAAAAAAGTTTCACTGTTCTCACTTTTCTAAGTTTCTGTTTTCACACTGTGAGATCTGAAGTTAAGCTGTTATCAGTTTGCAGCTACCTTGGAAGTCCTGCTTCAATAAACCTTATTCATAGATTCTTTCTGAGATGCAACTGGGGTATGAATAATGTCATGAGACAAGGATAGGTCACTGGCCATCAAGAGAAGTGATTAACTTGAGGTTGAGTAGATCAAGCTGAGGTGGACCTGGATGGCTGAGAGAGTAGATCCTCTCTGGGATTCAACAGCCAGGGAGGCTCCGTGATGTGAGGCTTTATCAGTGCAAAACAAATTTGTTTGGTCTAGTAAGGAGTAATGAACATTACAGTGACTTGTGAATCATTTCACTTTCTGTAAAAATTTGGGTACGAGAGGCAGGAAGGAAATGCATAATGCAGCCTGGAAGGCCGTAGTTTGATCATGGTCTCTCAGAGACTGTCCCTTCTGAGGGATCAGGGCAAAGAAATTGTGGCACTTGGTACTGGGCCAAGGAGGGTGTTTTTAGGAGGTGAAATCTTTTAGTTATGTACTTACCATAACTTTAGATGTTTGGGATCCATCTCGCCTACATTCTGTACTGATGGGTTCGGAGCCGATCCTCGGCTCCGACTCGGCACGCTATACTATAGAGCGAAGTCTCTTATTGGCTGAGCTATTCTACATCCCAGGATGCACCACCACTGCTTCCCCAGATCTTGTTTGTCCGCACACATGCACACATACATAGACTGTTGATATAACATTGCCAGGTGTTTCAAGATGAAATGGCTGAACTCGACCCGTCCGGTCTCTACTGATCTCCAAGGCAGGGGAAAGGAGGGTGGGTTATTAGGAATGTAGGCGAGATGGATCCCAAACATCTAAAGTTATGGTAAGTACATAACTAAAAGATGTTATGTGATTCTATCTCGCCTACATTCTGTACTGATGGGACAGCGTCCCTAGCACCTGATTCCTGGGTGGCTCACTGGAAAACACTCCTAAGAACTGTGGAACCGAAGGAAGCTCGCCCCCGAGATGCCACGTCCAATTTGTAATGAGAAATGAAGGTGTGAGGAGAAGACCACGTAGCCGCAGCACAAATGTCACTAATGGCAAGCTTAGAATGA
Source organism: Protopterus annectens (assembly GCF_019279795.1). NCBI lineage: Eukaryota > Metazoa > Chordata > Ceratodontiformes > Protopteridae > Protopterus > Protopterus annectens. The sequence goes on along the minus strand of NC_056746.1, from coordinate 361,106,594 downwards.
AAAGCTGCCGAAGTAGCCATAGCCCTGGTAGAATGAGCTTTCACAGTAGATGTAAGCTCTTTATTAGAAATGAAGTAAGTATGACTGATACAGTCTCTGATCCACTTGGCAATAGTGACTTTCGTGACGGCTTTGCCCAATTTATTGTCCGAAAAGGACACAAACAACTGATCTGTTTTCTGTGTTTGGTGCGTCCTATTAAATAGAAGTGCAATTGCCTATGAACATCTAAGGTGTGAAAGATGTATTCTGCTCTATCTGAGTACTTTGGGAGGAAAACTGGAAGTTCCAATGACTGTTGCAGACAAAAACTAGAACAAACCTTAGGAACAAAGGATGGATTCGGTCTGAGGGATACTCTATCCTTGTGAAAAACCAGATATGGTGGTCTGACACATAGGGCTTGAAGTTCCGAAACTCTTCTGGCTGATGTAATTGCGACTAAGAAAGCAGTCTTCCAAGAAAGAAATTTCAAGTCACAAGTTGCTGCCGGTTCGAAGGGGGAAGAGGTCAAAGCATCTAGCACAACATTAAGGTCCCATGGTGGAGCGGGATGAGATATCGGGGGCCGAAGCAGCCCAGCACCTTTCATGAAGGCTTTACACAACTTGTTGCTCATCAAAGGTGGTTCTATGCTCTCATGAAAATTGGAAATAGCTGCCAATTGAACCTTAATGGTAGAAACCGAAAAACCTTGATTGAACAGAGAAGCTAAAAACTTCAGAACTTCTGATACCGGGACAGTTATGGGATCTAATCCCCGGAGTTGGGCCCAAATAGCAAATCTCTTCCATTTGCTGTTATACATTTTCTTAGTAGAATTCTTGTGGGCCGAGGACAAGATATGAATGACTTCCGGATCCAAAGCCTGGTTCCTGACTAAGGTCAGAAGAGGAGGAGCCAAGCTGTTAGCTTCAACGAGTGGAGAGACTGGTGATGCAGTCCCGACTGATGGGTCAAGAGGTCTGGAACTTGGTCCAAGAACCATGGACCGTCCAGTGCATATTTCCGAAGAAAGGGAAACCAGACTTGACGAGGCCAGTATGGGGCAATTAAAATCATCTTGCTCTCCAAGCGAATCGCCTTCTGGATCACCTTGGGAATAAGGGGAACCGGTGGAAAGGCGTATAGCAGGCCGGTGGGCCAAGCTTGGACTAGGGCGTCCTTGGAAATCTCCCCCGGAACTGGGGTGAGAGAGAAGAACTGTTGGCATTTCGAATTGAGGGGGGTTGCGAATAGGTCGCAGCAAGGAGTTCCCCATCTTCTGAAAATCTGAGTTGCCACTCTGCCGTTCAGAGACCACTCATGCGGGGAGAGAACAGTTCTGCTCAGTCTGTTGGCTATCACATTGGATCTCCCTGGAATGTGTGTTGCTACCAGAGAACGTTTGGTTACAATCGCCCAATCCCATACCTTCATGGCCTCTCTGCAAAGGGGGTAGGATCTGGTCCCTCCCTGCTTGTTCAGGTACCAGACTACTGTCATGTTGTCGGACTGAATGGCAATCATGCCCTGGAGGAGGTAACTGTGTAGTGCTTGCAGTGATAGAAGCACCGCCCTCATTTCCAGTATGTTGATGTGGAGGAAACTCTCGTCTGATTGCTACTTGCCTTGGACTGACCTTCCCAGGTAATGTCCCCCCCACCCCGTCTGAGAGGCGTCCGTAGTCAATGTGGCCACTGGAGGTGGTGGGACGAAGGGTCGCCCCTGATCCAGATTGGAGGAAAGAAGCCACCAACGAAGGTCCTGTTTGCACGTCTCTGTGATCAGAATGAGGTGACTGAGAGGGAGATCCTGATAAGACCACTGGACTGACAGAAGCCACTGGAGAATCCTCATATGTAATCTTGCCAAGGGAACTAGGAGAACAGTGGCCGACATGGAACCTAACAGTTGTAGGACCATCCTGGCTGGGGCTCGGCGTTTGAGGAGCAAGGCTCGAACTTGAGACTGTAATGTTTCTATCCTCTCTGTAAGAAGATAGACCCGCATTTGCTTTGAGTCTATCTCTACTCCGATAAACCGTATGCGCTGAGATGGCAGCAACACGGACTTTGCCCAATTGAAGGCGATTCCTAGGGAGTTGCCTAGAGATATAGTGGCTGCTAGGTTTTGTAAGAGTAGACGCCTGGAGGTGGCAGTTAGGAGCCATTCATCTAGGTATGGAAACACCTGGAATCCTAGACTTCTCAGGTGAGCAGTCACCACCGCCAAACATTTGGTGAACACCCTGGGGGCTGTAGTGAGACCAAAGGGCAGTGCACGGAACTGGAAATGACTGTCTCCCAGGCTGAAGCGCAAGTGTCTCCTGGACGCCTGATCTATCAGGATGTGATAATAGGCGTCCTTGAGATCTATGGAGCACATCCAAACACCCTTCTCCAGCAGCGGGAGAATGGATTGTAAGGTGACCATCCAGAACCTGGACTTCTTGACAGATCGGTTTAGTTTGCTGAGGTCCAAAATGGGCCTCAAGTCCCCGGTCTTTTTTGGCACCAAAAAGAATCTTGAGTAAGTCCCCAATCCGGTCTGGCCTTCGGGGACCGGTTGGATGACTCCTTTTTGAAGCAGCTTTGAGATTTCGATGGCTGCGAGATCCCGCTGACTGGGTGGTGGGTCCGGGATTTTCCGGGATGGTGGGGGGGGGGGGGTTTGAGAAAAGGGGATGGTGTAACCTCCGGCGATGATTCGGAGCACCCATCGGTCCTGAGTGATACTCTCCCAGGCCTTTAGGTGCTTCGAAAAACGACCCCCGACTGGCTCCGGAGCTGCACAGTCGGGCAATCCTTCAGGGATGCTGGAAGGTTGAAGAGCCACGAAAGGACTCGCGGTCTTCAGTGTTACGGGGGCCTCCGCCGCCTCTGGGACGGAATCTTCCTGAAAAATTTCCCCCTCCTCGGCCTCTAGAAGGGGGATCGCCCTGCTGTGAGGAATAAGCCTTTTGAGATTTATGGAACCACATTTTCCCACCTCTTCTAGCCTTGGGATAAGGCCTGAAAGGAGTGGAAAACCGTGCCCCTACGGCAGTCAAGGTCTTACCCTCTTGTTCACAGCGGGTCAAGGTGTCCTTTACCTTGGGTCCAAACAGAGAGGACCCATCGAAGGGAGCGTCGGCAAAGGAAGACTTGAAGGCTTCCGCAAAGTGACACAGGCGGAGCCAGGCTTGTCTCCGTAGAGCAACACCTGTTCCCGCCGCTCTACTCACCCCCTCGGCTGCATACGAAATGAGCCTCATGGACGAGTTCGATAATGATGACAAGGTAGCCAGCTGAAAGCTAACCGTCTGGGCCAACTGCTCAGGTAGGTTACCAGAGAGGGTATCTGAAAGTTCCTTGACCAGATCCCTCTGAAGTCTGGTGAAGTGCGTCAGATAATTCAGAGACCTTAAAGTAAAGGCTGCTGAAGTAAAGGTGCGCTTCCCGTACCGATCCATGCTCCTGGACTCTTTATTAGGAGGATGGACGGACGTAGACGCCTCTGCCACATCTTGTTGGGTAGCAGATGCCACCAGCAGGGCATCTACAGCCACACCTTTGGAGAGAAATTCCTTTTCGGGGGGGGCTGAAAGAAATTTATTAGGGCGAGCTGGCACCGGTTCCACAGAATCCAGGTGCTCCCACGCCCTTCGAGAGATCAAATCTAGAAGCTCATCGAAGGGCGGAGACACCCAGGAGGTGGAGGGCTGAACCCCGAAGGCCTTGAGGAATACTGACTCCTCAGCAGAAGGGGGTTTGGATTTCCAGTCGCCTCATTGCTTCAGGATTTCTAAGATGTCCACAAAGGAGACATCATCCGAGGACGACTTGGGGGACCCCTCCGCATCATCGAGGTCGGTGTCCGAAATGAGAGACTCGTCAGGGGAGTCGACGTGCTTCCTCTTGCACTGTCTCTTCCTTGGGGGTTCCTCCGAAGAAGCCTCGGAAGGACCTCCAGGAAGGGGGGAACTCCCAATGGGGGTGACCTCAGGCCCCAGGGCTCCGCTGTCTTGAGACAGGGGGACAACAAAGGAGGCAGTCTCCGTGCCAAGGGAAGGTGCCGGAGAGACGGCGGAGGTAGCCAAAGAAGATTTGGCCAAGGCACTCCTCATGGCTCTGAAGGCCGGACCCCCAGAGTCCTGGGAAGGTCCGACCCCCGGGGCCACAACAGTAGACGGCACTCCCGCAGCCGACGCACCAAATGGGAGGCTTGGAACCGAAAACATTGGTTCCGAAGCGTCACCCCCGGGGCCAACCGAAGAGGTCCGAGTACCGAACTCCGATCCGAAGGTCGGGGTTAGAGTAAGGGTCGGAGCCGACCCAAAACCCTCCATCGGCTCCACCAGCACCGGCTCCAACGGTGCCAAGGCTGTTGGAGGAGGAACTGCAATAATCGGGTGGGCAATCAGCTCCGGAGCAGACTGGGCTGGAGCCGAAACCAACTTTTGAAAGACAGGAGACTGAAACAGCCTTTGAAGTACCCTGTCGATGTCCAAATCCGACATCCTCAAAGACCAAGAAGAGATCGAACGAGTTCGAGTCGACTTCTCCACCAGTTCCGAAGGACTGGGGGACCGGCTCCGAATGGTCTCGATAAATATCGGTGCCGAGGGAGACTCCACAACCAATGCAATTTCCCTCAGAGCCGAAGAGGACTTCGGTGCCGAAGGGGAAGAGTCTGAGCGGGTGACTCATCGGCTCCTAAGGCAGAGGAGCCGATGAAGGTGACCCGCCTCTCGAAGCTCTAGCCGTTGGCTCCGAAGCCAGAGGAGTCGAGGCTGGAGGCATCGAGGCAGACCGTTCCGCCCTCAGCTCCGAAGTCCGTGGAGCCGATGGAGAAGCCTGCCGAGATTTCTTTTTGGCCAGTTCTGACGGGCTGGTCGGAGCCAACGATTTCTTTTTCTTCGAAGGTGAAGAGGAAGAAGATAAAGCCTCCTCAAAAGCAGGTGTAATAAGCCCTTTTAAAATTAATTTGTTTTTCCTCTCTTAGAGGACTCGGGAGGAAAAAGCGTGACAAACGCTGCATGACTCCTGAAGGTGTTTAGGGCCTAAACAATACACACACAACAAATGATCGTCTGTTATAGACATCTTGTAGCTGCACTTAGAGCATTTTTTGAACCCAGAAGGTCTATGCTCTTTCGACATGTTTACACAAAACAGTACTATTCACTTCAAAAACTCTCACAAAACTTATTAAAGAAGAGAAAAGAAGAGTAAATAAGGACAAAACCCCTCTAACATAAACGGGATTACTGTCCAACTAAACTACAACGCTAGAATAACACTCACACTAAATATTTCAACACGCGCGAGGGCAGGGCCCCTCTAACTGAAACGGGAACCTTTCCCTCAAATTAAAGACAAAATTACCAGAAAAAAATCACAGAAAAACTCAGTCACACAACAACGATAGCTGTTAAAACAGCTTTTGGGTATAAGAATCAAAAATTTCTGACAGAAATTCTTTGAAGAAAAAGCACTTAGCTCAGCCAAGTCCGAGACCACGTCTTTGCTGTAAAGCGGCAAACGAGATCTGGGGAAGCAGTGGTGGTGCATCCTGGGATGTAGAATAGCTCAGCCAATAAGAGACTTCGCTCTATAGTATAGCGTGCCGAGTCGGAGCCGAGGATCGGCTCCGAACCCATCAGTACAGAATGTAGGCGAGATATGATCACATAACATCTCTCTCTTTTGGCCACTTTCTGGCAATGGTGTGGCACATCTGATAACAGCCATGTTGTTTGGGGTGATAAACAGGAAAAAGGAATTGTATAGCCTCTGGATATTACCTTTCAATTCCATCTCCTGTGTGATGTCCATCTACACAGGAGATTAGAGGGATAAATGACCCTTTACTGCCTCTGGAGAGAAGCAGTAAGGCAGCCGCTTAAGGGATGGTTAAGCTTGTCGGTCAGAGGAACATCCATGATATCCCTGGTTTTGCAAATCACCAAAATATCTAGGTCCAAGGGGAATGCAATGACTGCAACAGTGAAACACGAAGAACATCCTCTCGATCATCTCAATACATGTCCAAAGTGACTGACTCCAAAAGGGGAGTCTATGTGCCTCCTATTACACATCCTCTTTCTTGGAACATCACAGAGGGGACAGTCTTGTCTATGCCAATATCGAAAACAGGCTGATATTGGCATAATGGTTACTGTGTTTGCCTTGTAGACATAAGGTACAGGGTTTGATGCTCACCTCTGAGGCTTGCTAGCATAGTGGTTAAGGTGCTGGTTTTGTAGACTGCAGGTCATGAGTTTGAATCCTCAGGGTTCTTGCTGGAAGAGAATGTGCTTAAGCTGTCCCTTGTGCTCATGCTGCAACTGTGCTGTTTTCGTCAGCTCAGATCCTGAGATGCTTAGGCACGGAAAGATAGGTATCTTGGGTGGAACCAACACAAAGGAAGTGAGTATCCATTTTTGGGGGAGAAGCAGTAATTCTCCTCATAACTATGAAGGGTGACACCACCTAAGCTGGATATAAGGAGCCCTCATCAAAAGCCAGAGCCACTCCTCTGAAAGAAGCAGCAGGAAGTGCTGAAGAAGATGTTACTGAAGCTGATAAAATGGATGGTTTTGAGGAGGGGATTAGTGCCAAATCCTCAAAGTCTGATGTCTCCAACACTGTAAAGGGAGTCATAAGAAACAGATCTGAGGACAGTGTCAAGGACCAGGCACTGAAATGTCAGTCCTGAGACTCACTTGGCTCTGCAGATGGAACCATCAAGGAAGATTTGGTCAGTGACTATGATTAAGCAGACTCTGTTACAGACATTTTTGTAAGAGATAACTGTCAATATTCGTCAGACTTTTTTTTCCCCAAGGCTACCCTTCTTTCTCTTTCTGTTCCTCCTTAATTTTTTCTCTGTCTTTATCTTTATCCTTATCCTTTTTTGAACTTGTCAACCTCGGAATCAGGAAACAGCAGCTCTTTAATTATCAGCTTTTTCCTTTCGTCTGAAAAGCGTTTGAGTACTGAAGACCTGACAAACAGAACACTCTGTGGAAAGTTGATCCACCCCAAGACATGACACAATTAGTGAGAGTCTTGGAAGGGAAATCTTATGGCCATATTTTAAACATTTTTTAAAAGTTTTCTCATCTCACATTGCAAAAGCATGGTTAGCCACAAACATGTACATACAAGAAAAATGTTGAAGCAAAGCCAAAAATATTTATGAAGTACTAAACTAAATAATATCAACAACTGTATAAAGACAGCTATGCTAGTAATGTTTTTTTTTCTTTTTCTTTTTTCATTTAAGAATACTAGGGAAAGTGACAGCAGGTCAAAGTCCACTTGTTGCTAAAGGGAGTAAAGGAGCTAAAACAGACAAAAAAGGTTGCTAAACCTGCATTAGGACTATTATAAAACAAGAACATACTACTAATTTGCAATGCGGTGGTGGTGCTGCGGTAGCATTGTCGCCTCACAATAAGACATTGTCCTGTTCCGATTCTCAGCGAAAGCTTCTTCTGTGTGGAGACATGCGTGAATGGGCGTACCTTCGTTGAAGGTTGTATGTCAGGGCTGGCAACTCGGTACGTAAAAATCTACTGCCAATCATTAGCGGACCAGAGTTCCGCTGTGGCGACCCCTAACCAGGAAAAGCCGAAAGATACAACAACTACTAATTTGCAATGGTTATGAAATTATTTTCCAAATATGTAGAGGCAGAACACTTAGCCTGGAGAAGAGGTGAGATCATGTCTGAATGCTCTGGCAGCAAATTAAATCTGATGCAGCTTCAGGCAGAAGTCCATTATGGGAGTTAAAATGAAAACGCTCAAGGCAGAAGCATGTTTAGCAGGCTTGGATCTACCAAATGGCCCAAAGACCTATCAGTTGGATCAGATGGATTGGATGAACATGTCACAGGGTTATTAGGACTGGAGAGGCAGGTGCAGTGGAGAAGTCAGAAAGTAAAGATTGGAGTTACTTATATATATATATATATATATATATATATATATATGGATTTGGATGTGAAGAGGCAAAGAGGGGCTTGGAAACCTTAAAACAAAGATGGATTAAGGACAGACAGTAAAATATAAGATAAGTTGGAGTATGGAATAAGACATGGGGGAAGGGTCATGAAGCAACAGAGGAAGGTGGGTCCAGTAAAAGACTTGCATTTAAGATTAATCCAGAGATAGTATAAAAACACCACAGAGTCTGCAAGTGGAAGGATAAGGGAAGTGGCAGTGTACTGCAGTTGTCGACAAGATGATTACATATATGATGGCTAGATGAAAAAGGTACAGCAGAGATGATGGCAATAAGTGTGGAATATTTGTATGGGGATATACAGGAGACAGGTGTAGCAGCTCTCAACTTCTTACCTCAAGAATCAGGGACAAATGATTTTTAAAATATCAGTGCAATTAATTTCAGAACTTGATAGAATAAGAGAGTACAAATTACATTTTCTGAAGTAAAGGTCTATAACTCTAATTGCTGTCATTATTTAAGTGTAATCCACCAACTTTTCTTCCAAAATTGCCAGTTGTAGGAGGAATTAGGAGGGCCAAGGCAATATTTTGAGTTCAAATCAGGAACAGTTGGGACATATGTTATAGAATCAAGAGGTGTATGAAGTTAACTCAAGAGTGACAAAGCAGAATTTTGACAAATTTGTTGAAGGACAGGAGAATTTGTAGGTGGAAAGAATCTACAGCAGAGATAGGGCTGCTGGGAGAAGAGGAGTGAGTAGACAGAAGTGTTGGTTAGAATAAAAATGGATACAGCACCAGTTTATTGGACAAAGCAGAAGATGGGGGAAATATGGTGGTAGTGGATGTTTTTCATAGAGTGACTAAGTCAGTAACAGGCCGACAAGGCTCACTTGACATTGAGGACACCTGTGTGGAAAAGGTTAACTATGGTAGGGTGGAATGTTGTGAAATTATTGTTATATGAATTACATGTTCAATGTTTTTGGGAAAAATCCTAATAGCATGGTCAAGGAGAGACGTGGGTGAAGAGGAGCCGAACTGTTTGGCGAGATGGAGTGGAAGTACTATTTTTAGGTAGATGTATGTATGTTACTGGAGGAATTTGTTTTTTGGAGGATGATAAAAGATAGAAAAGCACAAATGTAGGTTTATCTTAGACTGTACTGGTTTGGTGCAGTGAGGGAGGAATGTGTTAGAGCTGTTTGCAAATCTGGAAATAGTTTAAGCCATGCTACTGATTCCCAGTCAGTAATGGTAAATAATATCATTATGCTACAGTTTTTTTTTTTTTTTTGGGGGGGGGGTGGAATTATATGAAAGAAAATGGCCCATTTCTGATATAAATGCAGGACATGAAGGTTAAGGGACTTGTTTTCTTAATTAGTAATCTGTGACTTATGTTCAGGTCTTCTATTTCTTTTTTTTATGTATGTTACAAAGTGGTGGTGACAAACTGTTTTGAAGTGTTTCATCGTATTATGATTTTCATATTTGTCAATACACTTGCTTATTTCAGGGCTGTTATATGCCCTGGACTGTGTGTATTCATTTCTTTCTGGGTGTGGAAATAAACAAAAATGCTTCCGGGAAAAAAGTTCAATTCTTAGACTTCTGTCCACCGTGCAGCCAATGTAACAAATGTAGGGGGGTTAGATGATATACTAGGTACCTAACAACAATTTAAGGGGTATGGGTTATCTGTGTTAAGGAAATCATAATTTACTAGACTTCAAGTTGATTGTTGCTGATTACTGAGCAAAGCTTTGTGACTTTTTTTTCTATTCTATCGCCAACTCATACAGTAAAGTCCCCTTCAGGAAAAAAGGTATGAGATGTATCAAAGAACATGGCAAAGGACTGATAAAAATTATTTCAGGAAACTTGAGAAGAACTCGGAAATAAAAGTTCCACAGAACAAATTCTGACACTGACACACTACTTACTTGGAGACCCAAAGGTGAGGGCATTTGGCGTGCTCAGGCTTCTTCCACTAACCCTGGTTGCAAAGGGCTGATCATTATCTTTGCAGTGGGAGTCCTCCTCAGAGGGTGGCACCATTAGACAGACGTAGGTATGCAGCTGGATAAGAAGCCGGTGCTGTAGCATCCAAATAACCATCTGAATGAGCTGGGCCTGTAGAAACAGTGAGACAGGCAATTCTCAATATGGTGGGTCATAAAGCACAGTTGTGTATGTAAACTTACAATAACAGTAGATGTTTGAACAGATCACTGCTGTACCCAAACCACTGATTTTATCCTTCTTCCCATGTCTAAGAAAGTGGTCAGGGAGTATGGAATGTGCCGTAAAGCTTTGGAAGCTGCCCAGTGATCCTTGGCAACATATCCCATATAACTTAAGGCTACTGCGGCAGTGATCAAACAATGACTACTGATGAGACTTACAATCGAGAATCTGTTCCTTTATTTTCATATGAAACAAATGCAACTCAAGTATAAAATTGGTACATTTTATATATATATATATATATATATATATATATATATATATATATATATATATATATATATATATCTAAAAGTCCCAGAATCATTCTTCCTTAAGAGCTACGTCTGTTTTGAAGTCTTAAACAGTGGCAGCAGTCTATGTCTCTTTCTCATACCATATGTACTGCCTCCGGCTACTCCCCAGCACTCATTCTCCAATATTTTTCAATGTTTCTGCACTCTGACTATAGCGTAGCCTGCCAGATAGGACTACAGCAATGAGGTCCATCTTTTACTCACTACTGAATTATTAGCCAGTCAATCCCTAATCAAAGCACCACCTTCAGTAATGGGGCAGGTTTAGATTACAACTTGGAAGATAAGAAAGAAACAACTCCAGTCTTAAGTACTTAGCAAAGAACACATTGCACTACAGTCAGACAAAACAATGCCTGTTACATTGGGGAAACATTTGAATCTGAAGAACAGGCATGTGGAAATTAAAATTCTATGCCTAGCCATGTGAGCAAGGAATGTAATTATTGTTACCCCAGCTACAGAGGACTTGCCCACCTGGAAATACAGTGTAGTGGTCAAGCCCACAAAAGAAAATGTCTAGTCTTGGAAATTAATTCTGGTTTCTGGATTTCAGTACTATGTCTGCTGCAATATATGAAAATCATCTTAATATTCATACTGGCTACAAGGGGTCTGAATGGAGAGATGATGAAATCGGCAAGAAAAGGAGAGTAGCATGGCTGGAAATGAATTCATCCTCAAGTCTTGGTGAGTACCATCGCATGGGGAGGGTTCCCGTTTTCACAAAATCTCACCAAAATGACACTGATATATAAACTGCATTTTATATAACATATACCATGGAGAGAGGTAGGTTAAAAAATAAAAAGACAGCTGAGTGCACAAGTCGCAGGATAAAAAAGTGCCCAATCCTGGTATGAGCACTGGTGCCAGGAATGGAAAAAAATGACAGTGTAGATCCTCAAGACATGGAAACATTCGTACAATGGGGTTAGGCTAGGCTCGTGGGGGGGGGGGGGTGGCCCCTGTTGTAGAAGAAATCAGTAGTCCACAAAAGAAAAAAAAAACACAAAAACTGATTGGTAAAAACAGAGCTATAAAATGATACTGTGGGCTACTGAGGAAGAAAATATGTACTGTTAATATTATGCAAGAAGCTCAGAATTTCTAGATAGAAGATATTCAGAAAGACTGAGAGAGAAATTTGTGGGAAGAAAAATACTTGCACAAGAAAAACTGTAAAGTGAAGCATTTAGAGTAGAGTGTCCAAACTAAGGAGAAACAGGTGGAGCTGGAGACATCTGAAAAAGAAATAGAAATGTAGAACAGAAGATTAGTATGGTAGAAGTTAAATAAAAAAACAAAATTATGGAATACCTGTGAAGTAAACGATTTAGTACAGAAAGTCCAAATTAAGGAGAAACAGGTGGAGCAGGACATATCTGAAGAAAAAATATGGATATGGGAACGAGAAAGAGATTTGATATGGTGCAATATCTATGTGAAGGAGAAAACCAAACTAATCAATACAAAAAAGCAGCACCAAAGATATTTGAAGAGAAGCAGCAGGATGTGGAAAAATTCACAATACAAAAAATAAGAAAAAAAAGGGGGGGGGGGAGTAGAAAAGAGGATTAGTAATGGAGAGATTAAAGAAATAATAACTGAAGTTATGGATTACCTGCTAAGCAAAAGACTTAATAGAGAAATTTAATCTATTTAATATAGAAAATCCAACTCGGGAAATGACACAACATGTTGGTATAATAAGTTTCCAAATTAAGGAGAAATGGGTGGAACAGGAGGTATCTGATCATTTGCCATATAATGAAAATGTTCTGGAGTCTTCAGTAGAAAAGCAGTACAAAAGTTCAGTTGGAGTTGTACGGCAAGGGAAGAGGCAGAAAACAGTCGTAACTCTGACGCAGGCAATGCTGTGCAGTGATGGGCTAATGAGTTCCCATATGAAGGAGCAATGGAAAACGTAGGATGTAGATGAAGAAATGTCACAGAAAGGCATTCTGGAACTTTCAGTAGAGTGCTCACAGGAAACGGACAGCAAAGAACACACCCTCAATTTAGAAGAAAATGACCGAAGAGAAGAGTTGCTTGATTTAAAAAAGATGGATAGACAAATTAAAATCAAATGAAATAAATAGATTACAGGAAGTAAACAAGACCCAAAATGGTAGATGAACACAGTAACTAGGACTATTAATAGAAACTTACATTGATATAATAGAAGTAAATATGAAAAGAGATGGATAGACAAATTAAAATCAAATGAAATAAATAGATTACAGGAAGTAAACAAGACCCAAAATGGTAGATGAACACAGTAACTAGAACTATTAATAGAAACTTACATTGATATAACAGAAGTAAATATGATATATTATTGTGCAGCTGAATTAATAACAGATAAAGTCTTACCAGGAAAATGCAGAGCAATAAGAGAAAGGAAGGTAATAAATACAATGTCATTATGGCAACATTGACTTGAGAAAACTTTAAAGCAATTAAGACAAGAAGCTTCACTGTTAGAAGAGTATAGAAGGGGAACAGATCTAAAAAAATACTTAGAATACTAGACATGATTAAAGCAATGCACAGTATCAGAGCAATAATAAATTAAGGACATCAGTACAGGCAAAAAAAAATCTAAGAAGATAGTACAGTTTTGTACCTACCATAAATGCAGATGTTCGAGTGTATACACTGCTGCAGTCATTACACTTAGGTTATCCTGCCGTCAGGCGGTGCCCCAGTCGGCCTGAGTTCCAAAGTCTTGGTCCAGCGTCGGTTGTCAGTGCGACAGGGGTATATAAGATGCAGTCGATGCCATTTTCTTCAGTTTTTCTTGCCCCAGATGTCAGGTGCCCCCAAATAGGTAGGCAATTCAAATTGCTAATAAAACATACATAAGAAAAGCAAACAACAACTTTCAGCTACCAGCAAATACTCCCCACAGGTAGTAAAGGGTAGAAGACATAGGTACGTACCAGCAAGTAAGAGGGGAAGGAGGGAGGGTAACCTAGACTGCAGCAGTGTATACACTTGAACATCTACATTTATAGTAGGTACAAAACTGTACTATGTTCATTGTGTACACTGCTGCAGTCATTACACTTGGGTAGAATCCCAAAGCTGAGGTAGGGTGGCTGGTTCTATAAGGCATTAGGGGTGGCTATAAGGCCCTGCAGCACTGCAGTGGCGAAGCCAGATCTGGATTTAGAGTATAGAGGCAGATGGTGATGCTTGGTGAAGGTATGTACAGAACTCCAAGTTGCTGCTTCCAAAATATCCTTGGTAGGTACTCCTCTGAGGTGGGCAGTTGAAGTGGCTGTTGCCCTGGTGGAGTGAGATCTAATGCTGCTAGGTACAGGTTTCCTATGGTGTGTATAGCAGAAACGTATACAATGTCCTATCTATTTTGAAATAGTCTGTTTTGAAATGGCTTTTCCCTGTGCTCCTGCAGAATATGCTACTAATAATTGCTCAGATTTTCTGAAAGCTTTGGTTTTGTCCAAGTAGAAGCGTAACTGCCTGTGAATGTTCAAATAATGCAGTAGTCTCTCCCCTTTACTCTGTGGTTTTCGATAAAAAGTTGGCAAGTGAATAGTTTGGTTTGGAGCCACACTGGATACCACCTTTGGCATAAACATAGGGTTAGTTCTTAAAGACACCCTGTCCTGGTGGAAAATGAGGAAAGGTTCCACTGCCATTAGTGCCTGTAATTCTGAAACTCTTCCTGCTGATGTTATTGCCAGGAGCAGAGCAGTTTTCCAAGAGATATATTTTAATTCTGCTGTGTTAGCTGGCTCAAAAGGAGGTAAAGTTAATTTTTCCAAAACAAAGTTGAGGTCCCAAATTGGAGTAGGTGCTCTATGGGGCAGTCTTATGTTTTTAGCCCCTCTGAGGTACTGTCTTAGCAAAGGATTGGAGAAAATTGGTGGATCCGTGTTGTAATGAGCAGAGATGGCAGAGGCATGGATCTTGATGGATGAGAAGGAGAGGCCTTTGTCCAGCATCTCAGTTAAATATTGTAGTATCTGAGGAATGTTTGGGACAAGAGGGTCAAGGCTGTGTGCTTGGTTCCAGGCACAGAATCTCTTCCATTTTTCCGAATAGGCTTTCTTGGTACTAGGCCTTCTGACCTCCAGAATGACATCCATAACATCCTTTGGAGAGAGGCATTGCTTGCTTGAATAAGGAATCTTCCATGCAGCTAGGTTTAAGGTCTTTAGCTGGCTGTGTAGTATCTGATTGTTGTGCTGAGTCAGCAGATGTGGTATTTGAGGCAAAATCCAGGGTGGTCCTTGTGCTAGGTTCTTTAAGATTGGGTACCAGTGCTGGCGTGGCCAGTCTGGTGTAATCAGGATCATCTTTGGCTTTTCTTGCCTGGCTTTTATGAGTACCTTTGGCTGGAGTGGTAGTGATGGGAAAGCGTATACTTGTAGGTTTTTCCAGCTGAATGAGAGGGCATCCACTTTCCATGCTTGTGGATGGTAACTCCTTGTGCAGAATTTCTGTAGCTGGCAGTTCATTGGGGATGCAAACAGATCTATGTCCGAGCTCCACCATTTCTGTGTTATTCTGAATATTTGTGGATTCAATTCCCATTCATGGGGAACCATGATGTTTCTGCTTAAGTCGTCTGCCAGTGTGTTTTTCTCTCCTGGCAGAAATTGTGCTTGCAGATGAACTTGATAGCTTAGAGCTGTGTTCCACAAGGTCATGGCTTGTCTGCAGAGGGGGTAGGAGTGAGTACCCCCTTGCTTGTTTATGTACCACATAACTGTGGTGTTGTCTGTCTTTAGTAGTAGTTGTCCTGAATGCAGCAGGTCCTTGAAAGCTATAAGGGCATTTTGTACAGCTAGCATCTCTTTTTGATTGATGTGAAGATGCCTTTGTTCTGTGGGCCACTTGCCCTGAATACATTTGCCTGCCATGTGTGCTCCCCAGGCGTAATCCGATGCATCTGTTGTCAGTATTTGCCTGGCTGTGGGTTGAGTAAAAGGCTGTCCCTTGTTGAGGTGACAAGCTTGAGCCCACCATTGAAACTCCTGTTGAAGGCAAGGAATTAGTGGTATAACTGTTTCCAAACTTTGACAGTGTTGAGACCATACATTCTTTAGGTACCATTGTAGTTTCCTCATATGCAGTCTGGCATATGGAATTAGTAGTATGCAAAATGCCATGTAATCCAAGGCCTGCAGAATTTTTCTTGCAGGGAGTTGGGGTCTTTGTTGCCATCAATTGAAAGTATTGAGTCAGTTGTCCTTGCTTGTCTGGTGTGAGATAAGCCATCTGGGCCGTTGTGTTCAAGCTGGCACCCAGGAATATTATCTCTTGTGAGGGCACTAGTTTTGATTTCTTTTCGTTTACTGTGTACCCCAGGCAACTTAATAACTTTTTTACAAACGCCAGATGCTTTAGAAGAATGTCCTTGCTCCCTGCTTGAATCAGGCAGTCGTCCAGGTACGGATAAATTTGAATACCTTTCTGTCTGCAAAATGCAATTACTGGTGCCAGGCACTTTGTGAAGACCCTGGGCGCAGCAGATAAGCCAAAGGGCAGTGCAGAGAATTGATAGTGCATTGAACCAGCTATGAATCTGAGGCATCTTCTGCAGTTTTGTCTGATAGGGACATGCAGGTATGCCTCCTTGAGGTCCAAGGTCACAAGCCAAGCTTTCTTGCCCAGCATGGAAAGAAGCTGCTGTAGTGTCAACATTTTGAATTTTGGAACATCCAGGTAAATGTTTAGAGAAGAAAGATCCAGAGTGGGCCTCCAGGCTTTGTCCTTTCTGGGAACCAGAAAGAGTCTTGAGTAAAATCCTTGTCCTTGCTCCTGTGGTGGTACCTTTTGAATAGCTCTCATATCCATGAGTGCTGTAATTTGTTTTGAGCCTCTGCCCATTGATTTGGTGGCAGATTTGGCATTCCTTTTAACCTTGGCAGTGTGTGAAAGTGGAACCTATAACCTTGAAATACAATGTCGAGAACCCATTTGTCTTTGGTTATCATATGCCAATTGTGATAGAAAAGTGCCAGTTTTCCTCCCAAGGGGGCTGCCAAGAGAGAGTTGCTTGGAAGCTGTAGTGGGAAGTCATTGGGACTGCTTTTTATATGGTTGGGGCCTGTCTTCCCCTTCTTTCTGGCCTGATGCAACCCATTGTTGTGGCCTGTAAGGACCTTGTGGTTGACCTCTACCTCTTGGACATCTGTATCTGCCCCTTTGAGGTCTGTCTGTAACTGGAAAGGACCAATTCTTAGTTGGCCAATTTCTGCTAAATCTAGGAGGCTGAACATGTAAGAAATCCTTCACCGTTTGTATAGATTTTGCCTTATCCTCCATTTTCTTTAATGCCTCTTCTGCCTTAACTCCAAATAACACATACTGCTGTAAAGGTGCATCCAGTAATTTTGCTTTAATATGATCTGGTAACGTATGTTCTTTTAACCAAGAATGTCTTCTAATGACAGAGCCTGTAACTGCTGCTCTACAGAAGGCCTCTAAAGAATCAAAACCACATTGCAAAGTATGTTTTCCCACTTGTTCAGCTGCATGCAATAAATCCTGCATTTCTTTAAAATTAGGAGGATCTGAATCTGGAAGCATTTTTTGTTTCAACTGAGACAGTAAAAATTGCTGATATTTTAGCATGTGAAACTGGCAATTTAAGGCTCTCATTGCTAAAGTTGCAGACGTATATACTTTCTTTCCCCATCTATCTAATGCTCTGGAATCTCTGTCAGAGGGAACTGGATTCTTGGCTGATGAGGCCTTCACCCCTTTGGGTCCCTGAAAAATAGTTTCAGGGTCAGCAACAGGGCTTTTATACAGAAATTTGTGTGAGTCAGGGACTCTGTAGTATCTGTCAGGTTTAACTGGGGCTGGAGGTAAGGAATCAGGATTTAAGCTGGATTCAGTATACACATCATCCACAATATCTAACACTGGCGGAATAGCAAGGGGTCTGTGTTGAGGGAATAAAAGGAAGTCTCTGAGCCTTTTCTTGGACTCTGAGTAATCCTGGCCTTCCCAATGGAAATGTTCCCTCATGGTATGTAAGGTTTCCCCCAAAGGAGTAGTCCTCAGGCGGAGAGGCTGATGGAATTGACTCCTCAGCATCAGAATCCTCATAAAGGGGTAAAGAATACCCTAGGTCTGAGGATGAATCTGAAGAGATGGACACCTGGTCGGATGAGTCATAGTCTGCATCCTGTCTAGGGCTTTTATCAGGAGGGGGATGGGACCCCCTGATCAGAGTGATTAGGTCTTCGGCCATTTTGAGCATTTGTTTCTTAGGCATGTAGGCCTGTCCTGGAGAATGCTGTATTTGTTTCTTTGTTTTTAAAGGAAGTTTAGACTTAGCAGAGGGTTTAATGCTTAACTGAGTAGGTCTGAAAACACCCTCTGAAGCTGCAGGTAGCTCAGCTACTCCGGATCCCTCTGAAGGGTTAGTTTCGGTAGGCTGAATAACCTGTGCGTCCGAAGGCCCAGCCATCTCCATGTGGGAGTCAGAGGCGGCCTGTGGTTCTACAGAAGCGGTCGTCAGGGGCTGCAAAGGCGCCTCGTTGAAAACCGGAGAACCGGCAACTGGCCTAGAAGAGGCTTCGTCGTCAGTTTTGGGCCTCGGATGCTTATCCTTGTCTTTGTGCTTTTTATGTATTCTGGTTGTCGGAAGTTCCGACGGCATGGTATAATTGAATTTTCTACCAAAATAATGTCGGGCAAAATCAAACCAACGTTTAATAGTGCGCTTGTTAAACCTAGCACAAAACCAACAACCAGTGACGTCATGGTCTGGGCCTAGGCATGGGATACAATAAAAATGGAAATCCTTATGAGGTATTTGCTTCTCACAAGAAATACAGTTATTAACTTTTACTGACATCGGACTGAGGCAAGAAAAAGTTTCCCCAATGGGGTACTTAGCTTTGTAGATGACTTCGGTTCTGGATTCAGAATGAAAATCTCAGGAGACGGCCGACTGGCACTTGCGAACTGCTTTTGCTTCGGGCAGCGTGTGGCAAGAACGACTGAAGAAAATGGCGTCGGCTGCATCTTATATACCCCTGTCGCACTGACGTCAGGGAAGAGGCGGCAGCAACAGACAACGGACCAAGACTTTGGAACTCAGGCCGACTGGGGAACCACCTGACGGCAGGATAACCCAAGTGTAATGACTGCAGCAGTGTAACACGATGAACATATGCATATGAACGTAAAGGAAGAGTATAAAATAAACAAATCACTGATAACCTGAATAGCTTTACAGAGAACTGGGAAACAAAGCAAAATGAACAGAAATACCACCAAAAAAAGAAATACACATTTTGGAGAAATATTTATGAAGACCCAGTGGAACATAACAAATATGCTGAATGGATAGAAATTTTAAAAGAAACAGTAAGGTGTTCAAATGTACAGGATATGAAATGGGATGAAGTAATGGCCAGAGAAACTGAAACAAAATTAAGAAAAGCTCCTAACTGAAAAATCTCAGGCCTAGATAAATTACCTAGCTTCTGGCTAAAAATTTACTCCTGAGGAACAACTATTTACAAACACCAGCCAGGTTAATAAGACAAATACTCCTCCTCCTTAAGAGTGAACCTACAAACCATCCTATTAACTACAGGTCAACCACTTGCCTTCCTATGATTTACAATCTATATGCTGGAACTGATGCAGACAAAGTTTATAGTCATTTAGGAAAAAATTAAATTATGGCAATAGAACAAAAGGGTAACAAAGGAAAGTCATGTTGAACAAAGGATGATTTGTTGTTAAATGTGATAATACAGCTGTGTAAAATCTTACCATAACAGTAGATATCCTTCTCTTCACTGTTGCAATATTCTTTACAATAGGGATTCCCTGCCAAGGGCAGCCCGACATATGGTCAGTATACCGAAGCCTCTTGGTTATAAGGGGTACGCCATACGTCACACTTATGTTCCCTACACATGGCGTAGGGCATAAAGGTGACATCTGGACATACCATATGCAGAACTGAAAAGCCGCAGGAGGAATGACAGTCCAAGGATGAAAACTGTTAAACACATCCAGAAGGAAAAAGGACCAGGGAGAGGAGGGAGGTTGTGAATACTAAAATAGTGAAGAGAAGGACATCTACTGTTATGGTAAATTTGACACAACTGTACTATGTCCTTCCATGTCACTGTTGCAGTATTCTTTACAACAGGGAGAGTGCTAAAGCTCAGGAAGAAGATTGGGAGAAGGAAGGGCCAGCAGAGCCCTCTAGGAAGCCATGAAGAATGGCCCTGGTAAAGCCAGCTGGGCCCTAGAAATCACATCCAACTTACAGTGCTTAGTAAAGGCATAGAAGTCCAGGTTGCTGCCTCAAGAATAAAATTAGTATACAGACCCTTGAAAAAAGCACAAGAAGAAGCCACAGCTCTAGTGGAATGAGTCTTACTAGAAGAAGGAAGGCTCTTCCCATGAAAAGAATAGCTAAAAGAAATGGCTTTAGATATCCAAGAAATGGTTTGCTTGGAAACAACCATACCTAAAGATGTAGGATGAAAAGAAACAAATCAGATTTACAAAAAGCTTTAGTCTTATCCAAATAATAACAGAGTTGTCTATGCAAATCCAAGGTGTGTAAAACCTTCTCACTAGCAGACTGCAAAGAAGGGAAATAAGTGAGTGAATGAAGATGCTGATTAAGAGACAACTCATTAACCAACTTGGTCATAAAAGGAGGATTAGTAGGAAGGGACATCCTGTCCTTATGGAAAACTAAAAAGGGGGGAACAGCCATAAGGGCTTGCAGCTTAGACACCTGTCTGGCAGACGTAAGGGCCAAAAGAACAGTCTTCCAAGAACAATGTTGTAAGGAAGCTGAAACAGCAGGCTCAAAAAGAGCCTGGGTCAATTTTTCTACAACAAAATTAAGATCCCAGGAAGGAGGGGCAGGCTTCCTGTGAGGCCTAATGTGAAAGATGCCTTTAATAAACTGTTTGGCCTGTGGATTAAGTGGGTCTTAACATAAGACTAGGCCAACCCAGCATTAAGCAATTCACACAAATAAGAGAGAACCAAAGGAACATCCACAGTCAATGAGGTTATGAGAAAGACACCAAACAGAAAACATCTTCCATTTGGATAAGTAAGATTTCCTAGTAGTGGGTTTCCTGGCTTCCTGCAAGTCCCAAAGCATGTCCTCAGAAAAAAGCTGTCTGTAAGGGATCAAAACCCTATAACCCACAATGTCAGCTGAAGTGTGGAAAGGTGGGGATGGATGAGGGATCCCTTGTCTTGTGTGAGTAGGTCCACTGTGTGAGGTAACTTGTGATGACTGCCCTTGACAAGATGCAGAAGAAGAGGGAACCAATGCTGCCTGATCCAAAAGGGAGAGGCAAATAAATCTACTTGAGGAGTACCCTACTGGTGAACAATGTCCAGAAACACATCCCTGTGAAGCATCCACTTGTGGGATAGTGTTATGGACCTACTCAGAGAAGCTGCCACTATGTTCTGATCTGAGGGAATGTAAACTGCCTGAAGGATCACCTGATACTGGATAGCTATCTCCCAAACTTGAAGGGCTAGCCTGCATAGGAGACATGGAACCCTCTTGCTTTTTGACATACCACATCACTATGGTATTGTCTGTGAGAATCTTGAGGTGCCCTGGAAGAAAAACAGAATGAAAAGCCTGAAAAGCCAGCAGAACAGCTCTCTCTCTTTGATAATGATGTGGTCTTGCTTTTGTCAAATTGAACAAAGGCTCTGTACCTTCAGAGGGTCAAAGGAGGCCACCCCATCCCCTGTCTGAGGCATCCTTGAAAAATTCCAGTGAGGGGGATTGGAGGTTGAAAAGGAAACCCTGGGTTAAGGGACAACTGATGAATCCACTGAAGTTCTAGCTTGAGGCATGGAAGCAGAGGGACTAGAAAATCTAAAGGATGAGAATGTTAAAGTAAAACTGACTTTAGAAACCACTGAAGCCTTCTTATGTGGAGCTTGGCTAGAGATAGTATAGGAATGGTGGAAGCCATGTAACCCAGAGCCTTCAGAAATTCTCTGGCTGTTACTAGAAGTGAATTGAAGGGATTGAAATAAAACAATGATATTTAAGGCCTTGGGAGAAGGCAGGGATACCAGCACTGGATCGTGCAACCCAGAAAAACATGATCCTGAGAAGGTTTACTATTGAAATTGCGAACATCACTTGGTCGACTGTCGTATGGTCGAACGCAGAAGGTCGGAAACACAGATGTCGAAGACATTATAATCAATCGAGGAATGGTTTTAACATGGGTCGAGGTAGGGAAGATGGTTGTAGTAGGGAATAAAACTGTACACCTACCTCGACCCATGTTAAAATCGTTCCTCGATTGATTATAATGTCTTCGACATCTGTGTTCCCGACCTTATGCGTTCGACCATACGACAGTCGACCGAGTGATGTTCGCAATTTCAATAGTAAACCCCCTGAGAAGGAGTCAGGAAAGACTTCTGGAAATTTACTGTAGACCCAAGGTTTTGCGAGACAGAAATGGTAAAGTGTAGATGCTGAAGTAAGAGCTCTTGAGAGAAGGCTTGAAAAAGCAGTTCATCCAGACAGGGAAAGATCTGTATCCCCCTTAGCCAGCAGAAAGCAATCAAAGGAGCAAGGTATTTGGTGAAGATCCTTGGGGCAGTAGAGTGGCCAAAGGGCAAAGCAGAGAACTGAAAATGTCAAGGAGCAACAGAGAAACGTAAAAAGCTTCCTTAAAGTCGGATGAATAGGAATGTGTAGATAAGCATCCTTGAGAACCAGAGAAACTAGAAAAGCCTGAGGAAGTAACAAAGTAAACAAGGCTTGAAGGGATAGCATCAGAGAGGAAGGGATGTTCAAAAAGGTGTTTAGCTGAGAAAGATTCAGAATGGGTCTCCAGGTGCCTTCTTTCCTGGGAATCAAGAACATTCTGGAGTAAAATCCCTTCCCCCTGTGAGGAGCTGGGACCTCCTGAACTGTTCCTTGAGCCAACAGGCCATGAAACACCTCTGGAAAAAAGGGCAATTGTTTCCGAGGAGGCTGAGGGATGCCCAAAAAGGGTGAAAGAGATTTCCAAACCATGAAATAACCGTGGTGAATCATGGAAAGAACCCAGGAGTCTTAGGTGATTTTTATTCAAATAAGAAGGGACACTGAAAGATGTAGAGAAAGAAGAATGTGACTGAGAAGAACAGGATAGTCAGACAGCACCTAGATTGTCAGGAAAAGGAGGCTTCTGAGTTTTGTTTGTATTTGTTCATGTTTTATTGTTGGTCCTTCATCAATTACCAAATATTTAGACACTCTTTCCTACTCAAGTTTGTTTATATATCCGTCCATAACACTATTGTAGTATTCTTTACAATACAGATCCCCTACCAAGGCAGCCCAACGTCTGGCCAGTATAACAAAGCCTTTTGGTTGTAAAGGGTACACTGTACATCACACATATGCTCCACACAGGGCATAAAGGTGAACCATCCTTAGAACTTCTTTGCTGCCAGTCCGAACGTCATCTTTGATCACTGGTCTAAATGCCCGTTCGTCTGCTGGTTCTACCTCTTTCAGATTAGTGCCCCGTTGTTTTTTTGATTTTATTTACCTTACATTTGCTTTTTTTATCTGGTTGTTGGGTTTCATATCATCCAGAAAGGGGAAATGGCAGTGTGGGAGACAGATTCCCTATAAAGATCATCACAAGCTGCATGTGTTCTGTTTAGACACTACTCACGACCATATGTCTTGTGAGATTTGTTAATTCTTTGTCCCTATGATCTTGAGGGGTCAGCTTTCTTCCCTACCAATTTATCTTGAGAACTAACGTCTTAAATTGTGGAGGGATCTTCTCAGCCCAAGGGCCAGCTGTCTACAAAGAAAAAGGACAAGAAAGCTCAATTTGATTCTTCGGTTGTACTGCCTCCACGGGACATCCTCACAAGTAGCTCACCATTCCATTAAATGTAGCTATGATGCAGCCGATGCTTCATCTAGGGCTGCTGCTTTTGGATCTGTTTTCAGGAGATACTTCTGGCTCAGACTTCAGCCTTTAACTGATGATATCAAAGCTAAACTGATGGATGCCCTGACATCTAGGAACAAAGTCTAAACTATAAACCAATTTGCTCTTCCTGTTCTAACTTACAGTTTTGGGGTGACTGACTGCCCCAAAAGGTACTGGATCAGTTGGACAGTAAAGCAAGAAAAATGTTTTGAGTTTATCAAATGATAAAAATCAGTCTATACCAAGATTATATATTCCTTGTTCTGAAGGTGGTATGAGCCTACTGGAAACTGATTACATGTACAGATCTTCAATTGTGGGACAGCATACATATCTGCTGACCTCACCAGATCCAAATATAGTGAAAGTGTGAAAACATGAGGAGGAGTCTAAAATGACCCTACTTACTTTAGCAGAAGTATATTTGTGTCAACCAGGAATGGGAATGGAAACCAAACCAGAAATAGACAAAAGTCAGGCAGCAACTGAATGTGCCAAAAAGCAAAAAGAAAGAATATAAGGTGAAGGATCACATGAGAAGGCAAGAAATGTGAAAAATGCATAAATATTGTGGTAAGTACAGAAAACTCTTGGAACTACCTTATGCTGATCAGGATTTGATGCAGAAATGGTTAAGGAGAGGTGAATTTAAACTAAAAGACGAAAGGTTAATATTGGCAGTCTAGGGCAGTGGACTACTTACACATTGGCTTACAAAGTCCATTAAACATGGGAGAAACAGACAGATGCAGGTACTGTAAAACAGAAATGGAAACTGTTGTACATCTTGTTGGGTGTGCTATACTAATGGCAGAGGACCTACATATTGAAAGGCATAATAATGTGGCAAGACTGCTGCACTGGGGATTGTGCAAATATTACAGTATTGAAGTAGCTGAGAAGCATCACAAACATTAGCCATAAAGCATTATAGAGAATGATAAAGTTTATATTATACGGGATCACATATTTCCAACAGTTAAAAAAAGAGATGCGAGAAAACCAGATACAGAAAAGATTAAAGTAGTACTTATCACTGAAATTGCAACACCCTGTGAATACAGTGTCTTAAGTACAGTGTGACACAAAGCCATAAAATACCAGGATTTGGAGGCAGAAATGACAGTGATGTGGAAGGATACCCAGACAGTTCTAATAGCAGTAGGAGAAATGAGTCTCATAAAAAAAATCTGCAGTTGTATTTACATAAACTACCTATACATGCAACTCCGTATGAAATGCAGGAGGAGTCCGTTCTGGGCAGATTGAGGGTGCTGTGAAAAGCATTTTGGCTAACATCAAAGATTTAAACAATACTAATCTCAGGAACTTTAATCATACCCTGACTTTGGAATGGGGTCCATTTTAATTATGGTATTAGAAACCCAAAAGACTATGAGACATTAAAAGCACAAAGCCACAAATACTCTGCTACTTTAACCATGCCATATTTCTAAAGGATAAAATATGTATTTTCCTCAATGAAAATTATTTTAATTTTTCATGCGTGTCCAAAAATGCTGCCATTTCTAGTTGAAGATGTGAGTGTAAGTCCAGGAAGCTAAGACTTTTTATATAACATCACATAAAGCAGATGTCCACTCTGCTTAAGTGTTGCAGTCAAGTCTCTTCCGCTCATCCATCCTAAGCTTCCAGAAAACCCAAGATGCCTTAAAGTCCTAATCCCCTAAATATTTTAGCTTCTACCACCCATTCCAGTGATAGTGCTTTCTCATGGTAAGATTTAAATAGGTTTCCTTTACCTCATAGTCAAGCTCCTTCCTTCCTGCCATATCCATTTTTCCCAGGTAATCCCATCACGTTCCCCCCAATGCTTATGCATTCAAGTCACTCCTACTCTCTGTCTCCTTCCATAAGATCAAGCCCCATTAACCTATCTCCATATATCACTGTCCTTCAGTTTCTTCACTAAACTCTGCATTATTTTGTGCCTCTTCCAGCATAGTGACCTCCCTTGCACTATAAGACTTCCAGAATGATGAACAGAAATGTGGCTGTGGTCTGATGAGAGCCTGAAAGGAGCACTACCATCTTTGGATTCCACTCCACTACATATACACACCCAAATATATGATCTGTCATCATTAGCCCTTTTCCTGTTTTGGATTTGTTAGCCTGACTCTGTCAACTGCATCTTTCCCCTACAATGTCACTACTTTCCCAGGTGTAGCACCATAAACTTTGCTAGCCATAGTGAAGCTATCAACTTTTGGACTATTAATCCAATCTCTAATAATCGCAGCAAAACTAATCATGGATGGAACTCAATGAAATAATGATGCTTTTATGTTCTGTTTTCTCCCATTTTAGTAATATTGTGTAATCAGGAGTTTGTTTATATAAATCATGTGGAGTGTGGGGGTGGAACTTTCATCAAAAACCCATTTTTACTTATTTTAGAAACAAAGGGTGAAGAACTTGTTGAGTCAATATGTTCAGTTTATGATGAGTTGGGACTCAACCAACCGATGGGAAGCTCTCCCCAGGTTACTCTTCAGGTATGCCTCCATATCTGCTACCATCCCCTCAGCCATGGTGTTATCCACAGAGACTTTATCCAGTTTTCCAAGTCCTGCCTGAGGTCACAAATAAACATGTTAAATAGAGCTAGGCTGAAGCCTGACCTCTACAGGTCGACACTTGTAATCTTCATACCACATATAACAGCTCTCCCTATTATCATGTATGTTCTGTTTTATGCCTACTTTAAACACAACTGGAGAATTTGCTACTGACATCTACTCCTCTCAGCTTACAAACACAACCTGTGATGTTGGACCGAGTCAAAGGCTCTGCTTGAAAGTATAAGCTCACACCCAAAGAGTCACCTTGGTCTAACTCAATGGTAACGCAGCCTGCAAGGACTTCTACCAGTTGTAAATCCAAGCTGGAAGATCTACATGTTGTTAATACAAGTTGGAATTTGACAGACAGTCTTTTTTGGGTCAAGATACTTGTAAGCATTAAGTTCAAGATGGCTTCCAATGGCTACAGCTGAAGAGGGATCACTGGCCTGCACTATTCTTTTCTTCACCTTTGAAGAATAGCAATAGATTGCTTGCTTACCTGTTTCCCCAAAGGACCTGGTGAATATTTCTTCTGTCTTCTTGTCTATCATTCTCCCAGTCCTATTCTGCTTTACCAGATGGGGGCCCTACCTTCTGTTTCTTTGTGAACAGTAAAATGAGGAGCTGAGAAACAGTTTTCTTATTTAAGGCATCCACCTACATTTCTCTTCAGCTACTGATTTCAAAACTGCTTTTTGACTGCACTGATTTTTGGATTTTTTTTCCACCTACATACACAACTTTTCAACAGCGGGGGCTCCTGAGAGAGTTCTTTCTTTGTAAAGGGCAGGGTGCCCTAGAATGTGTTCGTCCAGAATGTGAAGCCTGCACCTTGCAAAGCAAAGCAGTTCTAGTGGCATCAGGTGAGCTCTAGCTGGCCCTTGAAAATCTGGTGGAGAGGGAGCAAGTCTCGCCTGGAGTTGTACCCATATCTGCAGTAGGTCTCCAAGGTGAACAACCTCTGGAATGTTAGAACAATGTGGGTAAGGGAAGTCAGCAAGCCAGCTTCGTAACTTCAGGATAAAGATTGACTCTAAGGGCTAGGTCAGATGGGATCAGGCATGAAGTGGGCTGGGCACATGCAGTGGCTGGATGAGGCATCACCCCTCACTCTGCCCCCCTCTGAGGGGGGCAGGGGGATGGTGGCAGCGACTCTGGATGCATGCAGGGCCCTTCCTGTGGATCACTCTGGCTATGGTGGGTGCTAGCAACTGAATTAGAACTGGTGCGGACCGGGAGAACCCGATTATCTAATTAAAATAAAGCATAGTGAAGGCCCGAGACGGCTGCTGATATGATGACATGATAAAATTTCTGCCCAGTGCTCTGAATGTCAAAGTGGAGAAATCCAATGAAGTGCAGGTAAATGGCAGGAGTAACTATACCTCTCTTAAGGTAGCCAAATGCCTTGTCATCTAATTAGTGACGTGCATGAATGGATGAACGAGATTCCCACTGTCCCCAACTACTATCTAGCAAAACCACAGCCAAGGGAACATCTTGGCAGAATCAGTAGGGAAAGAAGACCCTGTTAAGCTGGACTCTAGTCTGGCACTGTGAAGAGACATGAGAGGTGCAGAATAAGTGGGAGACGTTAGCCACCACTGAAATACCACTGCTCTTATAATTTTTTCACTTACCAGATGAGGCGGGGAATGGGCGAGCCCCACTGGAGCTCTCACTTCTGGTTCCAAGCGCCTGCGTGTGACCCACTCTGAACAGTGTCAGGAGAGGAGTTTGACTGGGGAGGTACACCTGTCAAAGAGTAATGCAGGTATCTTAAGGTGAGCTCAGGGAGGACAAAACCTCCCACTGAGCAGAAGGGCAAAAGCTGTCTTGGATCTTGATTTTCAGTATGAATACAGATAGTGAAAGTGGGGCCTCATGATCCTTTTGGCTTTTGGGGTTTTAAGCAGAAGGTGTCAAAAAAGTTACCACATGGATAACTGGCTTGTGATGTCCAAGCATTCATAGCAATGTCACGTTTTGATCCTTCGATGTCAGCTCTTTCTATCATTGTGAAACTAAATTCACCAAGAGTTGGATAGTTTACCACTAACGGGGAACGTGGGCTATGCTTAGACTGTCATAAGGCAGGTTAGTTTTTCCCTACTGATGATGTATTCTTGCAATATTAATCCTGATCAATATGATAGGAACTGTAGGTTCAGACATTTGGTGTGCTTGCCACACACCGGCCCGACTCTTGTTCTGCTTTTAGCTACCCAGTGTTCTAAATTTCAAAGTAAAGAAATTCAATGAAGCACAGGTAAATGAGTTGATCCACAGGAAGGGCCCCGCGTGCAAATTAGAATTTGCAATCCTCTCGGTGCTATTTCTACTGGACACTGATAGCGCAAACTGATAAGGCACTCCCTTTAGACACCTGAACCTTGAGTTACCTCTGTTTCATATAATTCTATTTCAACTAGTGCACACTGCAATATGTAGAGTGTTAATCAGAATTGTGTACTGTTCTTTTTTGCATTTTTCCTTGTTTTAACCAAAAGTCAATTGCTTGCATTTTTAACTTGGTCTGGGACATTAGCCTTGTCGTATCCCTCACAGCAGTGGGAGAATTGTGAGTTGCTGCAGGATCTGTGCATCATTTATTTAACATTTACCACTTTTTTTACTGTTTGCATTTTACTTGGTCTGGGGTGACAATCTATTACTATAACTCACAATAGTGACTGAATAGTGAATTCCTGCAAGAACTGACCCTCATTTATTACATTTCTACTGTATTTTTTCTGCTTACATTTTACTTGGTCTGGGGACCTTAGTCTAGTCTGTATTATCACTCACAACAGTAAGAACATTGTGAATTGCTGCAGGATCTGAGCCTCATGTATTACATTTCTGCTGCATTTTTTCTTTTGCATTTTACTTAGTCTGGGGACCTCAGTCTTGTAGTATCACTCACAATAGTGAGAGAATTGTGAACTGCTGCAGGATCTGAGCCACACACACACACACACACACGCACGCACGCACGCACGCACACACACACAAACACACACACACACACACACACACACACACACACACACACACACACACACACACACACACACACACACACACACACACACACACACATATACACTCGCATACATTGACACTTATACTGAACTTTTACTGTTTACTGATTGGATTCCTGTATAACTCTTCTCCTATAAACCTGAGCTGAGCTGTTTAGCAGTAGCTTGCAGCGCCCTGTATAGAAGCAGGAACCTAGAGTTGTAATTTTCCATATAAAACTTCCTCTGCTATTTTCTCAAGTATTTAGCTAAGTGTAGAGCAGCTAGCTAGCCCCCTGAGAAGCATTACCCCAAAGAGTGTTGTTTGATATCAATCCTAGACCACTCCTCCCAGCCCAACAACTCTAAACCCTAAATGCACCACCCCTCATCAATCACAAAAAATGAGGATCCACAGCCATGGATGTGCACTTTCCTACAGTTTTTGTAGCCAGCCTGGAGGAAATGGACATCTTGAGACAATGTAGCAATTGTCTCACATTTACTAACACAGTATGCGAGAGATGTAATAATGCTCATCTTTGGAGGGGAAAGCTCTCGCATACAGACACTGATATCTCCAAGCAGGTTGCCAATAACACATATGCTATGGATCAGACACACAAGCTCACATATGCTGATGCTTTTAAATGCAATCTACCCAAACCTCAAAGGCCTCCTATATACTGCCCTCAGCAACCTCCCACAAACTCTACAGAGACAACACTTCCCAGGACACACACAACCTCATCTCACAATCTTTCAATCCCTAAGCCCTTAAGGCAAACTGCCACACAACCCAATATACTGGTCATTGGAGACTCTACTGTGAGACACATGGATGCACACCTCACCAGGATGAGCAAGTAAACAGTTACGATCAGTTGCCTATCGGGACAAGGATCTGCCAGATCACATATGCACTTAGAACACTGAACTATAAGTACCAGCATGACTCTGTCATAATCCATATTGGTGTTAATGACCCAAGATGTACCTCCCTGGACTATACAGAGAGAAACATGATAGTGTGTGTACCGGGCAGGTATGAACCTAGCACTAAACAGTATTCAACCTTCTCCAAGAATACCATAATATAAAAAGAAGATGACTGACCAACAGTTTGCTTAGTTACTGATGTCCTTCTAATGTGGTCCAATATTTGTCGGCTTGGGAAGACATGATCAACAGACCATGCTGCATTGTCAGGGATGGTCTGCATTAGTCTCCACTAGGCTTTCAGCTACTGGCTAAAACATTATCCACCCCTTTAGTACCTTTTTTAAATGCCAATCTGATATACCTTCCAACATGGTAAATTACATGCAAGATAAACTAAAGGTGTTAATGCTCAAAGCTAGGAGTCTCAACAAGAAACTCCGCTCCCTGGAAGCACTCCTCACCATGGACAGTGTTGATATCTATGCAGTTACCAAGACTAAGTTTAAAGCCATGGAAGGCACCTAGTAGGACAAGACTAACCACAAACATGCAGGCTCAAACATTCCTGGATTTTGTCAATGCAAACACCCTGAAACACCTAGTCTGTGCACCTACCAAGGATGAAATATCCTGGACCTGGTACTCACAAATATGAGGAACACTGCACACACCCATTGTGTAATGTTCTCACTGGTCAGACCATAAAGCAGTAACCCTTGAAATAAATACAAAATCTGAACTTCCAAGCACATCCCAGGACCTTTAAGAACTTTTCCAAGGCTAACTACCTCCTATAAAGTGAAGGCATAGCTAAATTTCAACCCCCACCCCCCGAACTCAACATGGTGACCTATGCAGACGTAGTTATGGAAACCCTGTACATGTATGCAAATAATTGTAAAGAAATGGCAGTACCAAGCAGAAATAAACATAGGACAGACTCCAAAAACAAGATCCCTTGGTGAAACCCCCCCCCCCCGTATAAATTTGTTGCACAACAAAAGAAAGGAGATCCTGTCTAAAGACAGGAAGGGCTATGCTCTAAAGATCAAAAACAACCTCATCAGGCTCAATAAGCAACTCGGGACTAATCAAGTCCACCAAAGTGAACTTTGAGGTACAAATAGCCTCCCAGGCTAAGGATAATTATAAGATATTATACAGTTATGTATGCAACCTTAAGGGGAACACCCTGCGACTCCTGTGCCCTGGCCCAGCAATTAAGCAGCCTCAATCTTCACCGCTAACACCAGTGAGGGGCATCTCATATAGGAGGAAAGGATAACAAATACACACAGTAAAGTGCAATTTCCCTTAAGAGCACACAGAGATCACAGTCAGTCCAAGGCCGGTCACTCCCTTGCTCTCCAGGTGCCCAATAAGACTCCTCACTGGCACAGCTATAGGGTCCAGATCTCAGCCAGCTGGGCAAGCTAAAACCTCCAGCACCCTCTCTGTCCAAAAAGTGCTTCATGTCCCTGCCCAAGTAGCTGACACACACACACACTTTGAGATAAAAGTTTATACAACCACACAGACACTCCTGGGGAAGGATGGCATAGGTTCTCCAGCTGTGCCCCTTTTACCCAGCGTATACAGTAGAAATCACTGCCACCACCCAGCTAATATTTATTGGCTACTTAAAGGCCCTTAAAAAGGGTGTCCAATTATTACTGTGCAATATTATTAACCAATTGGTAGTATAGCTCAGGGCTAAAGCTATTAGAGTGGCTTTGTACAATTTTACCAAAGGCATGCAAGTACTCTCAAGAGCTTAAATTATCTCTAAAAATTAAACAGCCACAGTTGAAAGGGTTTAAGAATATTTAATAATAAATACTAAAAACACAAGACAATACTTTTTACTACACAGTGCTAGTCAAGAGTTCAGAGATCACAGAGAAATACTTAAAATAATTCAATAGTACAGTTCTGACATCACAAAAAACAGAGTCTAATCTTTCTAGTTTCTAGCTATCTCTAAGAGAAAACACAAGTCTAAGATAAACTTACATAGAGAGCAAAGGAGTGCTGATGAGTTGGATGGTCAAGACAAAAATGCTCCATGCTCTCTGATTCTCTCTGTTTTTAAAATCACATTTCTGGTAGACATTACATCATTCTTCACACTTCCCTGGATTCCCATTACATCATTCTTCACACTTCCCTGGGTTCCCAGGCTAACAGAAACTACATTTACATTCTTCATCTCTGGGCAGAAACCAGAGCAATAAAGGACATTTATGCATGCAAATTCTGGCCATTAACTTTGGCCTTAAAACAATTACAAGAATTCCTTCACCTAGACAGGCTGGAGCCGACTTTAGATCAAAGGGTCACAACATGTTTTACTTGGTCAGCAGAGAGCACTGTTGTTACATGTTTGTAACAGCATTTTTTTTATTTAAGACAACAAGCCTGTGGCTTACATTAATATTTACAAATGACAGAATTATCTATAGAATTCTATCTGGCTAGGCTGGCAGCCTTCACCCATCTACACACACCCAACAGTGTACTGAATTAATAAATGAAACTTCATATACTGAACTGGAGGATATAGCAAATTTGCTGATTGATATGTTGATCTCCAATTTCACCACCTATCATCCCAGTTCCACTCCCCAGGAAATATCCTCTACCATTTCTACCCCACCTGTAACTAAAGAACAGGTCCTCACCACACTCTCCAGAGTTAAAAAAAACTGCATCAATGGGTCCTAATAATAACCCAGTAAGCCTTCTAAACAGTTTGAAACATGAACTGTCAGGCCCACTAGAATCTCTATTCAGCTACAGCCTCCAAACAGGCTTCATTCCTAGGTAATGGAAGACTGCAACTGTCATCCCTCTACACAAAGGAAGAGCATCAAGAGACCCAGTGAACTGCAGACCCATACTTTTGATTAGTCTTACATGCAAGGCCATAGAAAAAATTATTGTGGACCTGATAAACAAAGACATAAGAAATCTTTAAACAGTGGACCCATCTCAGTTCAGTTTCTTCACGGGCAAGTCATGTCTATTAAACTTGGTGGACTTCTTTGAGAAGGTCTCTAGAGCCATGGACAAGGACAAAGTACACACTGCTTAATTTAAACTGGCAAAGGCATTTGACACAATACCTTATTCAGGTATTATAGACAAACTCAAAAATTTAGACATAAATCCCTGTGTCACCCAATGGATAGGCAAATGGCTCACAGATAGGACTCATGAAGTTAGGGTGTGGGAATCCATCTTCACCAAGAGACCTGTTACTAGTGGTATCCAACATGGCTCAGTACTGTGACGTCTCCTGTTTGGAATACAGTCTGAAGTCAAGGCAAATGTAGAGGGCCTTTGGCTGATCAAATTTGCTGACAACTGCAAGCTGGGTGCAATCACTGAATCCCCAAACATCCAGATATCTACCAGAAAGGTCCGACACAGACAAATAACTGGTGCCATAGCCATGGCCTAAACACAATGCAAAAAAATGCATAATTATCCCTTTGGGAAGATGACCACCCCTGCACATTACAACACTCCTCTAACAGTAGACCCAGTGAACTTTGATCACCATATGTTTATGGCAGTGAGAAAATCCTATGTGCTGCAACTTATAACTAAGGACACAGCATTCAGATCTAAGGAGATCATAGTCTCCCTATACTCAGCCTTCATTAGACCAATAATTGAGTACAATGCACCCTCTTCAGCATGTACCTGACCAGGCATTTGCCTGAATTGGCAACAGAGATTCCTTCTCCAACAGAATGGGTGTAAATAACATGCCCTGTGTGGACCACCTCAAAGCCCTCTCTCTATAGTCAGTTCCCTGCAGATTACTCAGAGGCAATGCCTAATATACAAGGTATTCTCTGATCTGGCCCTGATAGATCTGCTACACCTTTGCAAAACAAACAGCACTACAATTACCTGATATAAGGATCTAAACATTGCTGCGACAAACAAAAAGAAATCCAAGAAAATAGTACCTTAGGTACGGAGAACAAAATGAAGTGCTCTTAATAAAAAAAGTTTAATACATAAATCACGAACTAGAAACAAACGCTTTTGATAAATTTATGTATTAAACTTTTTTCATTACGAGCACTTTGTTTTGTTTGCCGTACCTAAGGTACTATTTTCTTGGATTTCTTCTTTACTTTGGGTACCTTGCTCGCAGTTGGGGTTTATAAACAAAAAGAAGTTATGTACTTACCATAATGTTCCATCTGTGTTGTCCATTTGCTTTCTTCCTCACCTGATGGGTTTGGATCCGATCCCTAGGATCTGACTCGGACATTACTAAAGCTTGTGGCAACCAAAAAACTCTTGAGCTTCTCCCTTACCCACAATGCACCAACACTAAGTTACCTCAGATTTTGTTTGCTGATTTTTGCCAGAAAGGAAATATTTACTTTGCGTAGATAAAGAAGGTGAAAAATTGTATGCAATCAATACATAAAAAGACTACATCTGGAGCTCAATATAAGGACAGTGATATCCCCTAAAATCTCATTCTTTCAGAAGTTTTCCAAGAATGGGGGTTGGTGGGTGGCGAGTTGAGGAAGAATGAAAATGTACAACACAGATGGAATGTTATGGTAAGTACATAACTTCTTTTATCTGATGATGTCAATTTTCATTCTATCCTCAGCTGATGGGACAGAGTCCCTAGCTACCTAAAATCATACCTCTCAACTGCACCAAATTCCTTTGTATTTCCCAGTTTTGAGGGCAAAATAATAGGGTGCCACGAATACCTGAGTGGCCCCTTTAAATCATTTTTTTCAGTTTTTCATTGCCAGCATATCCTACATCATTCAAAGCAAAGAATAACAGTAAATGGGGCACTTTAGAAAACCTGGCTCAAGTATGTTGGAATGGAAGTCTCAAAAGTTACCAGCACCTTATACCAACATTTAGCCTTCCCATGCATACTATTTGCAATTAACCCAGAGACAGCTTTAGTTACTTCTGCTTTGCTTTTAACACACATGCTTGGACTGGATTTCTTCTTGCGAATGCAGATACTCCTGCTTCTCGGTGACTCAATAAGCAGATTTCTGGTGTGTGATTGCTGTTGTCATACACCATGTGTCTGCGTTAATTACAAATAGTATGCATGGGCAGCCACAGGCCCCATTTCTTTCATATTTGTACTTAAAAATGATCAGTAGCTTAGAAAAACTCTATTAGATGGGAAAGTCTAAAGTTTGGTGCAAGACGCTTGTAACTTTTGAGACTTCCATTCCGTCATCCTTGAGCCAGGTGTTCAAAAGGGCCTCATTTATTGTTAATTGTTGGTTTGAATTGGAAAGCACGTTGTGGTGTCATCAAACTGTTCAAAGCACAGTTTACTTCTTATATTCCTGTTGTTTCTCATTAAGTTACTTATTGTCTGGAGCAGAAATTGTACACCTCAAAGTTGCTTTGCTCTTTGCTTAATGTCACATGTGGAAAGGGAAAAGGATCTGAGACGTACAGTGGAAGGTACCTGATCTCTCTCTTTGCCCGGGAATGCATATCTTTTTTGATTTAGTAATTAATAAGGTAAACAAGTGTTGAGTAAAGTGTACTTTGGGAACAAAGCTGTGTTGGCATTAGGTCAGTTTTTTTTTTCTATTATAACGTTAATGTATATTTGTAAAGCTTTTTGTTGTGCATGGCAGCTTGGAATGTATGCAGTACTGCACTACAATGTGTTATTTGTACCAGGCTTGCAAAAAATATATTTGCAAGCAATGTTTTCCCTTAATGAAATACACCTGCCGGTTGATGCACTTGTGGACCACCACATCACAAAGGGTGAAAGGGTGATAAAGATCTAAAGTTCTGGGACCCTTTCCGTAGTCCACTTCTTCAGGATACCTGCCTCTCTCTGCCTGGTGATTTGTCTTTTTCCTCCTTCTCAACCTCTGAGTCTCTGCACACATTTTACCCCAATAAACCAGACTGTTGCTAGAGATGGCAAGCTGACAGTTTGAGATAAGTAGCACATACATTTGAACAACCAAGGTGCTACAGCAATAGGGCGAGGGGGGGGGGTAAACACCCCCCTAAATTAAAAAGACACACAAATGTGGCCTACCTGGCTTTAAAAAAATACACATTAAGAAATAAATACACCAATTGTCCCTGTCACCTACATTCTTTTGTTTCTCTAATATAACACTGATACTGTGTTTGCTGCGAAGTAACAACACAGATTGTCAGATTAATTGGTGCTATAGTGGTAGCGCTACACATGTTCCCTTAATCTACAACTTGATTTTTGAAGACAATGCTATAGCTGACTACAACCTTCAGCAATTTTTACCATAAAATTTAAACAGTTGATAAGGGAAAGGGCAAAAATATATAATGGAAAAGTCAGGGACTGCTTAGAGCAAACTGCTCAACTTCTGGTATGTATAAGAAAATTCCACTCGTACTTATAAAATAACAGTCCATGAATTTCTGTGCAGACCCTTTAAATTACCATTTTTAGAGCTTGACCCCTCACCTGCCATTACATCAAATCAACCGAACTGGCGGAACTCCATGACAACAGTAGAACCCCGACGTCAAGCAAAACTGCAGCAGTCTTTTATTTACGATTAGGGAGGAAATTAAGGAAATGATCAGCACTTGCCTGTTCATGAAAATGAAGTACAGAGTAGAATGTAGAAGTATAACCTTATACTGTCGTGGTGACCTCTAGGAAAAGTGATAAGAGGAAGTTCACCTGTAGTTTTGGACCCATCATGTCATTATGGCTGATAAAATTCATTGTCATCAGGTTAACAAATGACTAAATCTATTTGTCTCTAACTGCAGTCCTCTCTGATTTTGCATAAGAATGGGTTGACGCTGAACAAGGTCTTTTTGTATTTTAGATCTTCTAGGTAACTGAGTGGTCTTTACAAGTGGTCTTTATGAAATCCAAGTCTGCTCCTAATTATTCCTTCTAAATATTAAAGTCTTAATAATTGTGTGAATATTTCTACTGGAGGGGTTAAGAATAACTGTTTAAGTCAGCTGTTTACTTTCTACTTGCTTCTGAGTTTTCCTGTAAATAACCAAGATGATCTGGTGTGTCATAAAACAATCGGAATGTATTCCATGATAGAATCTGACAGTTGCAGTGCTTTTTATGTCATGAAAAGTTAGTTCAGCTGCAGTATTACGGCCTGGCATTTGTATAAACGTCTTATTCTCTAATATGTCAGTGAGGGTTATCAGTTTTTGTTCACTTCTGTATGGATTGCTTAATTTGTATTGTTGTATTTTCTGTTTGTTATTTTCATATACCAGAACAGCCAACTCAGACAGGGACAAAACATCAAGGAGATAGTAAAAGTTATTCTTTAGTATATTATATGTTGATAATTTAATATATTTTCAAGTTCAGTAGGCACCACTGGTGTAAACAAGATACGGACAGCAAAAGCCCCAGTACCTTTACTTCACAGGCATCACTGCACTGAATAAGAATGAGAGGAATCTTACAAAACGCTACATTAGAACTGGGTTGAGAATAATACTTAAATAATAGAGTAATAATAATAAAAAAGAGAAGAAATACTTATTTAAAGCTTTTATTAAAACTGATAAAGAAGATGAGCATTACTAGTACTCCCTTTTCTTGTTTTGAGTGGGAAAGGGATTATAGTCAAAATGCTTACTCTGGCAGGAAAGACTTGGTCCACTCCTCTTTAAACAAGAATGTAACTGGTGGTGGTGGTGGTGGGGAGTGTGGGTGACAGCAAGCTTTTGGGCAGGGGAACTGTTTGCTGTGTGGTGGGCAGGCAGGGGGCGCAGTGGCAGGTTAACATAGCGGAAATCGCATGGTTTGGACCCAGGAGAATGAACTTGAGAACAGGCAGTTTTGATTTTTTCCATGGTGTGCATCCCTTCTTGACACGTCTATTGGAGCATTTCTTCTGGTTTTCAGTACAACACATGGGATTTTGCTTACTTAATATTTGTTGAGCATTTATTCCTTTGTATTTCCAGAACACATATTTAAGTTTAAGCCCGAGTGGCAGGGTATGCAAACTGCAACACACTCAAGTCCCTGGCTGTGAGACTCCAGTCTACAAAAAAAAATGGGTTTGAGCTGTTGTATAAGCTGTTGTTCAGACATTTGTAAGAGATATGAACCTAAATTTTAATGCTATCTTTGCCTAATAGTTTTGCTTTGGCAGATTTAACCAGTTCTCAAGCTTGTTTGTTTAAACTGGTGGGTGTCTTTTTATACTGTTTTGATCATTTCTGTTCAATCTAAAGATTAAGCACTTTTCGTTATGTACATGTCCTGAATTTTTGACATGAAAAGTTGGCAACTCTAGTGTTTTGTGAGAGACTGCTAACTTGTGTGGTTGACTACACATTGCATTCATATATCTGATGTTTTAACTACCATCCGTCTGAATAATAATTCAATAAAGCTGCTAAGTAATAGATTCATAATGGAATCTTATTAGAATGCTTAAGACAACTGCTTTCTTAATTGTTTTGTACATAGATATACATCATCTTGTGGTTGACAACAGTAAGCAGTGTTATGTATTAGCAGCTTAAGTAAATTAATGCTTTAACACCTGCCCCCCCCCCCATGTATCTAAATCAATGCAACTTGGTATGAATGAGCACAGTATACAACTTACAATAATAGCACTTGTATGCTTGAAATAGCACTTTAATACACTGAGGTGTGCCTTTTATCAAACCCTTGGTGTTATTGTGAAAACAAAGTACTATCAGACTGCATCATGAGTAGTGCCAAAGCTTTCCATTTTTGATAGTTATTCTTTATCAGTTCAACTGCACTAGTTGTATGTATGCTTACAGTTTTTATACTGCTAAGTAAGCTTATTGAGCAGTTACCAAACACAAACTGCTTTGAATGAGCGAGTCAGCTAATAAGAAGGAAGGAGCATAGAAGTCATTGGCTGCATAAATCAATAAAGGACATTGTTCAGCCAGAATTCCAGGCAGCTTAAAGGTTAAATCTGCTGTCCTGCAGGATCCACATCTTAATGCAGTACCATGTGATTTATTGTGGTTCACCAAGAAGGGCAAATGCCTGAAAGTGGTTTTCTGTTTTGAAGTTATCTCACTTGCTATGTTAGTGATACAAAGAAAATGGTTTAATTAGTTGAGTGAAGATAATTTTACTGATCAAACCAGCCTTTTCAGGTTAAAAGTGACGAACAGCTATGCTTGCTGCATATTGTAAAGATGAAAAGTATCTGAAACACAGCTAGGTGAGACGTAATGCAAACTTGTAGTACTTTTAAGTACATATACTTGCTGTTTGCCATGGTACACTGTTTATTTATTGTTACAGACAAAAATAACATTTTTGTTTTTCCTTGAATTTCTGTTTGAGTGCAGTTTTGGGAGGGCATGTTACTAACTTTAACAAAGTAAATTCAATTATCTTCTATCACACATGACATTTTATTGCAGTGTTGTATTAAGTGATGTAGTCCAGGCACCTTGTGGTATACAGTTAAATCATTGCATAGGACCATGGCTGATATAGTTCTCTGCTTCTGATACAGTGGACTGTTTACTTTAATTAATTGTTGACTGACGTTTCATTACTGATGTCTGAGTGTTCATTCATC
The DNA here is from genome assembly GCF_019279795.1 of Protopterus annectens. NCBI lineage: Eukaryota > Metazoa > Chordata > Ceratodontiformes > Protopteridae > Protopterus > Protopterus annectens. The sequence continues at coordinate 361,066,989 of NC_056746.1, read as the reverse complement.
TTTTCTTTGCTTTCCATATGGAGCCTTAACTTTGTGTCATTTGTAGCAGATGGTGTCTTGAAAACTGAAGTGCAGGCAATACCTACCAGTAGGAAAGCAGATAATCAGACTGCAGAAAGATTCAGGGTTACAGCAGTGATCGAGTGGAAGTGTGGTCAGATTTCTTTTTCTGATGTAAGGAAGCCCTAGTGAAACAATGGGTCAGGTAAAGTTTATTCCCCTGAGATCTCATTTGTACCGACAACTGATTAAATGCAAGCCACACCTAGAATGTAGATAAATGAGTATGCAAACTGCATATGTTGGTCCAAGACCTTTGAATGTAATGCTACTTAATTCTTTTTACATTTATATACTGACTTGGAAGTCGGTGTGTCGTCTTATGAGCCATGCTGTCTGAAGTTGGGTGTTCCTGATCCAAACATTTGACCACATGGTGTCTCTAGGCAAGGGTCTCTTATTCCTTTAAAGAAAGTAGTACTAGGACTCATAGATGAGTAGGGCTTGGAGCTGATGTTCACTGGTGAATGCCCTCTGACTACAGTACCCATGTAGGCCATTACAGATAATCCAGAAGAGGTTGTACAGAGCCACTGTGTGGCTTCTTAGGCCATAAGTGGTTGTAAAGTGATATCCCAGTCAGAGTCAGGCAGAAGCCCAGCAGATTTGCTATTTTTGTAGACAGGAGTTTTTTTGATCACAGGATTGCACTGACCTGACCGGGAACATAACTGTGTAAAATATTTTTTAGTGCTGGACAAGAAGACTGATGCTGGATAATTAGTTAATATTTTGTAATTTTGTTATATTTAGTAGTGTTACTTAATAGTACTGTAGCAGTTTATTTTTATAAAAGAAAATTGCAGTTCAGTTTTATACAAGTTCAAACGTTAATATAAATAAAGACTATTCTGGTTATATTTTGTGTTTAATATTTTGTCTTTTCTTCAGTTTGTGTTTTGAATGTTGGTATCCCACAATTCAACTGGAGTGGGTGGGATTGCATAATTATGTATGCAAATGTTATGTTGATCAATGTCCAGATTTTTGGCCAGTTGTACTTACTTTTCATGGGTCTTTGTCCAGATTTTTGATAATTTAAGGTTGAGAGGTATGCCTAAAATCCTGGGTGAACTCGAGGAAGGATGTTCCTGAGCACAGATGAACCAAATGATGCATGACACCTGGAGACCAGATCCAATTTGCAATGAAATGCAATGAGTAGCAAAGGTATAGGGTGGTAGCTCAAGTAGCTGTTGCACTTATGTCGTCCATGGACGTCCTGGAAAGAAAAACTGCAGACGCTGCTGTGGATCTAGCTGAATGAGTTAGTATTTGTTGTGGCAAGTTAACACCCAATTTTTATAAATAAATGAGATACAATCAGTTAGCCATCTGGCTAAAGTTACTTTGGCAACTGTTTTTCCTAATTTCAAGTCTACAAAGAAACAACTGGTCTGTTATTCTTAACGCCTTTTGTTCTATGAAAGTACAAATGTAATTGCCTGTCATCTTCCAGTAAATGTAACAAATATTCACCTGCGCTAGCAAATTTGGGGAAGAAAACTGGCAAATTAATGGATTGATTGATACTAGATTCTGACACCACCTTGGGGAGAAAGGATGCATTAGTTTGTACTGTAACTCTATCTTTGTGAAAAATCAAGTATGGAGGTTTAGAAGACAATGCTTGAATTTCTGAAATTCGTCAAGCAGAAGTAATGGTTACTAGAAAAATTATTTTCCAAGTAAGATATTTAAGGTCACATTTAGCTGCTGGTTCAAAGGGGGAATGTATAAATGTCTGCAGTACCAGACTGAGGTCCCATGGGGGCGTAGGTTCTTTAAAAGGAGGTCTTAAAAGTAAAGTGCCTCTCAAGAAAGCTCTACGCAACTTTATGAGAGGTTACTAAGGAACCTTCAAATGCAATGTGAAAGTTTAATACCGCTGCTAACTGAACTTTAATGGTTGAGAAACTAGCTCCTCTTTTAAAAAGTAGGGCCAAAAATTCAAGGATGTCATATATCAAAACAGAAAAAAGGTTTATCATGATTTTGATGGGCCTAATACTCAAATCTTTTCCATTTACTGAAACAGAGTTTACATGTTGAAGGTTGATTTGAAGATAAAACTATATGTTGGACAAGGGAAGAGAGAGCACAGGTTGCCTGGCTATTACTGGAATTGCAGAAGCCAGTCCATCAGCCTGAGATTTGAGATGTCTTGATTGATCACTCCTGTTGGGTGAGGCAGAAAGTCTGGAGTCGGATCCAGAAACCAAGGTTGATGAAGTAAGTGAGGCCAAAGGAAGGAGAAACAAATCTGTCGAGGTCAGTGAGGTACAATGAAGATGACTTTTCTTTTCAACAACATGGCAGCTTTCTGCCGGAATTTTGGAATTAGTGGGGTTGGTGCACAGGTGTATAGTAGACCAGGGGCAATCGTTGAAGTAGAGCATCCCTCGGTGATTCCCCCTGTGGGGGGATTAGGTCAAAGTAGCTCCTGCATTTGTTGTTTAGGGGAGAAGCAAAAAGATTGCAGCAAGGTTGGCCCCACTGACAAAAAAATCATTTCCTTCATGTTCTTGTTGAGAGGCCACTCGTGAGTTATAAGAACGCATCTGCTCAGCTTGTCTGCTATCACACTGGGCAACCTGGAGGGGTAAGATCTGGTCCATCCTTGTTTGTTGATGTACCAAACTACTTACATATTGTCCATTTGAATTGCAATCGTCCCCAAAGGGAGAGTATCTTGGAAGGCCTGCAGGGCTAAAAGCACTGCTTTCATCTCTAGGACACTGACATGCAAGCTGGCCTCTTTGGGGGACCAAGTGCGTTAGACTGTAGTCCCTAAAAAAAGCCTCCCTCACTCCAGGTGAAAAGCGCCCATGGTCACTATGGCTTTTGGCTGTGAGGGAATGAACGAACAGCCTTGTAGAACCTGATCTGACTAAACCCACCAGAGATCTCTCTTGCACATCTGAGTTATGCGTATCAGAGTTAACAATTGTTGGTAAAGAATCAACCATTGTGTTGCTAGCATCCACTGGATAATCCTCATGTAAAATCTGGATAAAGATACTAGTGTTATTGCCACTGACACTGATCCTAAAGCTTAAAGGACCAAGCAGGCTAAAATATTGTTATTGTAGATTATTTTTCTGACCTGTGATCTTATAGTTTGAACCACTGAAGTGGGTAGTGAAGCTATCATTGATTTTTTGTTGAAAACTGCTCCTATGAATTCCAGATTTGGAGATTGTTCCAGTTGAGACTTGTCATACTTTATGGTTATCTCCAGATGAGAACATAACTGGAGAACCTGATCTCTTGCCCTCATTAAATGATGCTGGTCGGGGTGGTAATGAGCCAGTCATCTAGATATGGAAACACCCAGAATCCTTTTAGTCTCAAGCGAACCGATATTACTGCCATACATTTGGTGAACACCCTGGGGGCTGTGGCGAGACCGAAGGGCAGAGCTCCGAACTGGTAATGATGACTGGCTCCCAGCCAAAAGCATAAGTACCTCTTGGATCGTCTGTTCATCTTTATGTGATAGTACGAATCCTGAAGGTCTATCAAGCACATCCAGTCATCCTTGCCCAGAAAAGGGAGAATGGACTGAACCATGACCATTCAAAATGTGGTGCATCAAATTGACCTATTAAAGCTGCTGAGATCCAAAATTGGTCTCCAGATTGGAGGTGGAAGGGAAAAGAGTATTATATAGCCTCTGCACCCAAGTATTGTTTATGTCTAGCCAGGCTCTCTGGTGCAGAGATAATTGACTCCAGAGATGGATAATCATGTCTTCTTTCAGGAGCACTGGTACGATTCGTCAAAGAAAGAACCTCTGGACCCCTGGTTTTGCGGGCCTCCTCTCCTGTGGGGGCAGCATCAACCATTGGAGCTCTCTCCTCTTCCCCTGGGGGAACTTCCTCCATGGTTGTCCTGGAAAGGACCCTGGGATTTCATGAATGACAACATCTGACCAACTTGTTGATTCCTAGAAAAGGATCTTTGAGGGATCGAAAAACGTATACCCATGGCAGATAGGGTCTTTCCACCTTCTCACACATGGATAATTTGCCCTTCACTTTGGAACCAAAAAAGAAGTGCTGTCACAATGGGCACTGACAAAGGCATGAAGTGCTCCACAAAATCACATAAGCGTATCCAGACATGTCTCCTGATGGAAATGCCTAAACCTACTGCCCTTGAGGTTCCTTCAGCTATATGCAAAATGAGCCTCATAGAAGAATTTGAAATACATCGCAGGGTATCTATCTAAGGAGTCAGGGATGATTGGACCTCTACAGACACAGATCCTGAAAGGGTACTTCAGAGTTCCTTAATCAAATCCCTCTGTAATCTTGTAAAATGTGCCAAATAATTCAGCAACCTTAAGATGAAGGTCGCTGAAGCATATACACACTTCCCAAACCTGTTCATTGCCCTACACTCCCTGTTAGGGGGATGAACAGTGTAACTCTTCGTCAGCAAGTTACTTTTTGGTGACTGCTGCCACAACCAAGGCATCAGTGGGCATCCCTTTACCCCCAAAACTGTTTATCTACAGGTGGTGCTATAATTCTGTCTGGTCTCCTAAGTATGGGTTCAACTGTGTCTGTTTCCTTCCACGCCCACCAACAGACTAACTCAATAAGCTTGTTGGTGGACAGAGTAACCCAGGACGTAGATGGGCTAGTACTGAAAGCCTCCAGGAATACAGACTCCTCGGTTGAAGGGGTGCTAGATGTCCAGCCACCTCTCTGCTTTAGGATCTGGAGGATGTCTCCAAATTAGATTTTCAGAAGATGACCGCGGGGACCCTTCACCTTCATCTAAGTCCGTATCTTTGGTGACCGACTCCTCTGGGCAGTCCAAGTACTTCCTGTTACACATCATCTTCTGACAGACCTTCTCAGTGGGATGCTCTGGGGAGGTATTGGAAGAGATCAAGATACCCTATTGGGAAGCCTGGGTGTCTCAGACTGGCTGTCCCTGTGGTAAAGAGTGATGAGGCTCTGAGCACAGAGACATCAAGGTAGAAGGCTTAAGATCTGAGGGGGTTGGATCCGTCCATTCTGCTAAGGCAAAACTCTCTTCACTGCCTCGATGGCAGACCATTCCAGGGAAAGGGAAAAACCTTGATTCAACAAAGACAAGCGTTTGGACTGCTATCCTCCCCCATTCCAAAAGCAATCTCTCCGAGGTGGAAGCCGAAGCCAAGCTATCCAGTGCCAAGGCTCCAAGGTGCAGAGGTGGCTCCAACAACTTCAGAGTTAACGTGACTCCAACACCTAGGATCTGACAGGGAAGCTTCAGCTTTGACAGCTCTCTGGATCTGACTGAACTGGAGCACTCAGAGTAAGCTTTGGATCTGAGACAGACAGCTTGGATCCAGGGACTCTGAGACCATTGAAGGACTCAGAGGAGGAACTTGTAGTGAGGATGTGGTAGAAGCATGGACCTCCTGATCTGAAGGGGTAGGAGCTGGTAAGACACCCATCTGACTCTACTCCAACAGGATCTTCTGCACCACTCTTTCCGCATCTTCCTCCATCAATCTTCTGGAAGAATGAAAGGAAACAATAGGTGAGGACCTGGGTCTGAGACGTTCCAAAAATGGTGAGGGCACCCTTGAGGGCACCAGAGCCACAGAAGGTGAGTATCTTTGTTCTGGGTAGGTGAATAACACCTGAACCGGTAGTACTGGAAGTGATCGGATCCAATACCTTTTTTTTTTGGGATCCGAGAAAGTCAGGTCCACCAATTTTTTTCCTTTTTTGGATCTGAAGTTGAGAATGGATCCATCCTGGCTCTTTTCTTGGATGACTCCAAAACCATGGAGGATGTAGAAGATTTTGGAGAAGTTGTTTTCAAAAGTTTAGCTTTGCGAGATTGATCTCCAGATATAGCCTCTCCAAAAGTAGAAGGTAATATGCCCTTTAAGATGAACTTGTTTTTGCATTCTACAAGCACTCTGGGTTGAAACTATGGCATATGGAACAATCTTCCTGGAGATGTAAGGGTCCCAGACAATATACATACATAGTGTGAGCATTTTATAAAACCTGTGGGGCCTCTTTCTGCCACAACCAAATAAAAAACTATAAAAAGCAAACAAAATTTTAAATAAGGAGAGATTTTTTTTATATCAGGAATTAGAAGCAGAAATAGAAAAGAACTACCAGCAATGGTAGCAAAAGGAACTACACCAAGTGTAGAAAGAAAGTAAATATGAACAACAGTATTTAAGAGGTACTCACTGTACGATAGTCAAAAAGGGAAAAGGAATACTAATGACAGTATTTTAGAAAGGTACTAACTGATAAGGGGAGAAAAGCTTTAAGAATTTAAGAGAAACTGGACTTGAGACATATAATAAACATATCTGACAAATGCTCAAGAGCCAAGGTAAACCACATCTTTTGCTGAAAGTGGCAAACGAGATCTGAGGTAACTTAGGGTTCCTGCATTATGGGTAAGGGAGAAGCTTAAGAGTTTTTTGGTTGCCAGGATCAGATCAAACCCATCAGTTGAGGACAGAATGAAAAGTGACATCATCAGATAACATGTTGGAAGGACCAGTATGTCTCTCAGAGATTACCCCTTCTCTGGAACAGACTACCCATTCATGTGAAAAATGGTCATCCCTAAGCCTATTTAAATGCAATTTGGACCAATGGATGGCAAAGTGCAAATTCTCTTTTGGCTTGTCAACTATGGCTCTTATGAACAAGAAGCAGTCTGTAGATGCCGTAAGGCACAGGCATATACCAATGGTGATCTATCCTGTGGGCACTGATAACTGGGAAAACTGGGGCATGAATGGCTAGGTTTAAAAAAGGCACTAGGGCAATTAGCCTAGTTGCCTCCTATGATCCCATGAAATATCCCTCCTTAGCCAGTTGATCAGTTTCACGCCATACAACATACTGCTCTTCAAGCTACTGGGTTTGACCTGTCTATGATAAACTAGTGCTTTTCACCTTTTAGCACAACTTCCAGTGCAACAGAAATGTATCACTTGCATGATATTTTTACAAAAACAGGGCTGTAAGTTACTGATTTACTTAACTGCTAATACAGTCCACATTCATTGGCTAGAACCTCCTTTTATTTTCTTTTTTAACCATGAGGCCAACTGGGTGCTTTTGGACAATTATTCTAACTCAGTATCAAAAATGACAGCACTTCAAACAAAAAAATATCCTTTTCCTGTTATGATTCCTTAAAAAGCAATCACATACCCTGCCAAATATACAACTAACAAATGATAAATAAATTATAAAATCACCTTAAAAACTTTATTCAGACCAACTCGCAGTAAACACTTTTACTCCTCTGGACTTCATAAGATTGTGATAACACTGAGAACTAGCAGTCAATAAATATATGGTCACTGAACAGAAAACCTCAATGTAAAGACACTTTATTAAAATCTCTTTGCGCTGTGGTACGTCTTTTCAAATAAATTTTGAAATGTTCTCATTCATTGAAACCAGATGGCTTGCATGCACTCCGTTTCAGTCGCCTACAGTATTCTTTCCAGTCTCATTATCATCTTTACCATAAACACAGCGGACAGTGTCCAAAACTAAAAACAATGCATTTTTATGATGTTTAACTAAAGCACTGCTTTCACTGCTGGCTGTACCTGTTTACATATATTTCCTGTTGTTACCCTTGTGAAGCTCTCCCAGTACATAATGCAGTAGAGTTACTACATCTTGCAATATACACAAAAATGTTCTCCGTGCATGAAAAACATTCAAGCACCTGATACACTCTCCCTCTGATGCTTTGAAATTTGATAGAAGAACATACCTACTTGTCCCTCTGGGTGCTTGTTAAGATAGCAAACACACAGAGTAGTGACTGAAGCTGGCAGTTTAAAGAAAAAGGTCTTCCACTCAATGTTAATTGACAGGATACTAGTAGATATTAAATGATACCACCACCCACATGATGATTTTATTCTCTCATCACAAAGCACATTCCATTCCCTTTACTCAACATACAAAGAAAACAAGATGCAAGTATTAATGCTGTTTTCCAAATTAACCTCAGTTTGTAATTCCTTCACACATCATTTTTGCTTTTCTTGTTATTTCCTTCTGGTATTTGTCATTTCACATACTGCAACATATAAATTGTTTTAATAACACTTATCCTCTTTTCCCACCAACCAAATAGCCATGCTGATGTGACTGTGCCCATTCATTCTAGGGCAATAACTGGACAGGGTGCAATAGACACAAGGCAGCCATGAGATACATACCTCCTTTCTTTGCTCTAATATCACCCTCAGCAGATGACATGTAAACAAACACATAAGGGACTACTATGCCTTTCCCTGTGTGTGTGTGTGTGTGTGTGTGTGTGTGTGTGTGTGTGTGTGTGTGTGTGTGTGTGTGTGTGCGCACGTGCACTCCAGCATGTCTAATAAATGCAGCTTGGCAGAGCCAAGCACATTTTTGACCCTTACGCTGTATGTTTCCTTCTGTAATACGCGCTGGCACTGCAGTGGGCCAGACTGCCTCCCTCCAGGAAAGCCAAGCTGGCAATGGCTGCTCATACCCACACTCTCTCAATGGCTCTCCCCAAATTTGTGTTGCTAAGCAATCATGGGCCAAGGCTTCATCACTCTTTGAAATGGAGCCAGTCTTCACACAGACAGGTTTTGAATAAAGCAAATTAAAGAAAAAAGGGGGGTATAACTACATTTAGGATATATATCCTTAAGAAAACAAAGTAACTTTGATTCTAGCTACAACAACTTAACTACAAGGTCAAACAGAAGTCTTAACATCTACAAAAAGACTGTAAAGTCAAGTTTTTTATAATTATGTTGTTTTATACACAGATGACCAGCTTCACACTTAGAAAGTGTTTGGAGATATAACTTTTACTTTGAACAAAAGCACACATTAGCAAAAGTGTTTCATGCTTAATATTAAAATATAACAAACATCAGCTTTTAAAAACATTACTACAAACAGAAACAAATGAATTTAAAAAAACTGGCACTCTTGTTAAATGCAGTAAAGAAAAGAAATATCAGGAATCAACAGTACATTTTAAGTATGGTGACATAAAAGACAATACAATACAATGTGTCTCACCGATATAACCATACTGTGTCACAGAATAAGAAAATCATGTAAGTATGGCAGTCCCAATTAAACCCACTTTGAGCTATATCAAATTAGAAATAAAATAGTACAAAGAACCTTGCAAAGACATCAATACTGTAAGTGAAAATAAGCCTTAATTCATAAACAATTTAACAAGAATGCACAGAAGAAGTCATTTACTTTCTAGCTGTGATCCCTGGAAAGAGAAAAGGCACACAGAACTACTTATGTGATTTATACATTGAATCCTGGTTAAATGCAGCACACATTTGCCATGTAGTAGTTAATAATTTTTTTGAGCCAAATACATTTTGGACTGTCATGCCACAATTTCAGCCCACCACTGACTCAGCGTTTTGTTTTCTTTTGCTATTAGCAGTAAGACAAAATTAAAAACATACTATGAAACATTTTCCCATGTAATAACTTCTTCAAAGTTCTATGAGCTATGGGCTAGACAAACTTAATTTGCTGTTGCATAATTATAGGAAATATACCATGACTGCAAAGGCCAAATAAGCTCATATAATATATCAGCCACAATATTTGACCAAAATGCCTTTTCAGCATGAGGCCACTGTGGTCAGTTTGGTGGGTACAGAAGGCAAAGTTCCTCGAATGCGGGATGTCTCCTCCATAGAAAAATATAAATGTTTTTTTAAAAACTGTATCAATCATGGCTTTTGCGACAGAACAATTTTCCATAAAACTGTTTTATCATCCGCTATGGCTCAGTAATTATATGTACTGGGGCAGATGGGAACACTAAGCTTACAGAATGTAAATTTTGAAAAGTGCATGTGGGAAAAGATAATTAAGACAGAACACTGGCAAGCCTGTGAACGTGACAGTCTTTAAACTGCTCTTCTAATACATCACTATTTTACATTTTTGAAACAAAATAACCTCCTCCTCCTATTGCCATTTTGTAACAATCTCTCAAATATACTAAAGGTGTGGGGAGGGGGCAGAGAAATGCTGTCCTGGTAATAATTTATCTCATTACATTGCCATGATGTCTTTTATAAAGGTAGGTTTGCAAATATTTCTGTATAAATATTACTGTAGTCTGCCAGGTTTCCCTGGCTAGGTCCTACATACATCTGCTGTGGGACCCTTTTTGATTTTTTTTAACCAGTTGTCTTAGAAGATTAAATTCTTGGAAGACTTATTGATACACGCAATAGCAAACAAGTATAGCAGATGTCTCCTTTAGCTCTCAAGAGTATTCTTTGTTCTCTTAGATTGTTTAACAACCCGAAGTGTAAGTTAATTTTAATAGGTTTACTCTGGAGTTGATCTTGGATGCCAAAAGCACTTACATCACAGGAGAAATTAGCAACACGAGTTTACTTGCATTCTTGAAAATGTAATGTATGAATAACACCAGGAGAATAATTATTCTCTGTCTGAGCTTTACATCAGACATTTTAATGTTCTAAAAGAGCACTGTGATTTTATGTGCACTACCATACCTTAGCTATAATAGGGGCTGCAAAGGCAGCTTATGGTACTAGGCCACTGGCTCTTCTAAGTGATAAAGTAATTTAATTTTTCTGTGTAGTTATTTTATTTTATTTAAGGAACAGTAGATTTTCCTGTATTGGGATTTGGAACTCTGTAAGTTCCAATTTCTGTAAAGAAAAAAAAAAGTTGCCTGACTTGGCTGGGCTATCAAAAACAGCTCAGTATTTTAATGTATATCTCAACAGAGAATATGTTAATTACGTTTTATTATAGGTCTCTCCACATTTTGGAGGTAGGAACTGTGCCCAAATAGCAAACAGCTGGGCTGCTAAAAGTAGCAGTGAGTAGCCATTTCCTATTAGCTCAGACCAGGGACATCGGGAGGTATTCTCACTGTACGCACTTCAGTACAACGTTTGTGTGTGTGTGTGTGTGTGTGTGTTTGTGTCAGTACTGCTGATGGTGGTGATAATGGACAACGTTAACTCTGGGCATGCAAATGTTTCCTTTAACTGTGTCACAAGGAGCTGGTCGAATTATTTATTCACTGACAGCTGTTTTCATACAGTGAGTATTGCTGTTTCAAAAAATGTCTCACTGACAGTCTTTAATATTTAGATCTTAATAACAATATACAAGACCAAAATTAACTGTTCAGTCAATAACCTTGTTATCAAAAGTGACCCATAGACAGGATGAACTGATCAATGAACCAACTTGTTGAAGTCAGCCTCGTTCACATTGTTTATTACGCACACATGACTAAGTCCCAAAGCACTTGCATCACCTCAAACCTTTCAAGGTAGAAGTGTGTGATGAGGAGGTGCTCCCTTACATTAAGCACACAAAATAAAAGGATGACACTAGGCACACAAAATAAAAGGATGAAAAAAACAATGAGAGCCCCTCACATCTTCTACTCCTCCTCCTCTTCCTCCCTTAAAATAAAAAAATGCAACACCAGCATGTGATCATCCATCTCTCAACTGACGCATACCTCCACAGATTTTTAATGGCAGAAATGTCACAGGAGAAATTGAGTTCCATACTCCAACAACAGCAAGGAGTTGACTATATGGAGACAGATGTAGGGAGAGGAGCTGTCCTTTACCAAAGAGTCTTGACAAACCTCTCTCCAGTGATGTATATGAAGTCCATCACCAGCAGATAGATGACAGTTGCAACTTAGGAGGAGACAGCGACTGACTATATTCTCACCATAAGGGAGTTGATCCTGTAGTTGATTGGTCTGTTTGTCTCTTTCTCTCTCTAGGCTTGTGTGTGTATGCAGGGAGTTAACAAGTTAGATCAGCAGTCCTTCCATAAACACTGAAGTCTCTCCCTGCACTTTATTATCTGTGAGAGAAAGTGTGCGTGTGTGTGTGTGTGTGTGTGTAGGGAATTTAAACTAGCTGTTCGTTGCTGCATGAAAGAGGTGTGTGTGTGTGTGTGTGTGTGCTGCTAAGTAAGAGAGTAGGTGTGTGTATGGACTGTAAACTAGCCATTTGTTGTTGTATAAAGTAGAGGGCGAGTGTGCTGCTGTGTGTGAGAAATAGGGAAGCATGTGTATGTTTAACATAATTCTCAACTGTCCAGATTTAGCCTCATAGTTCTGGTCTGTTTCTCAAAAAATGTGTGGTTTTCTGGCAAATCATGGAGGACTTAAGTCACTAAATAATAACATATGTATTCATATCCTTCAGAAAATACACTCTTGCACAAATCCTGTTATTCTAGCAACTTTCTAAGTTAAAAAGAAGAATATTTAAAATCTATACCCAACGTACCTCTCAATTGTCCAGATTTTCACAGAATGTCCAAATTTTGCCTCATATTTTTTGTTCCATTTCTCTACAAATTGGTGTTTTTGCAAATTACTGGCTAACCATTGAGGAGTGAAGTGAGAAAATAATGGCAGACATTTGAGTTTCAAATTCCATAGCCTTCTGAAAATTCATACTAATGCAAAACCTGTAATTATATAAATTTTCTAAGTCTGTAAGGACAATATTTAAAAAGTTTCCCTATTTTTGAGCCTTTGTTCCCCTATTACTACTGGTTTTGTCCAGATTTTTTGGTTGAAGTGGTTGAGAGCATGATCCCTATTTTGGGCCACTGTATCTCCATTATTTCAGGGTTTATCCAGATTTCTTGGACTAAGAGATTGAGACATATGCGTACCTCTCAACTGTCCAGATTTTTGCCTCATATTTTTGGCCTGTTCCTCAATATTTGTGGTTTTCTGGCAAAGTGAGGTTTGACATAAATAAATATCATACATTTGAGTTTTAGACTTCATCCTTTAGAAAATGCATGCTAAGACAAATGCTGTTATTCTAACAACTTTCTAAGAGCAACATTTAAAATCTGCCCCTGTTTTGGGACCTTTGCCCCCTCATTAATTTAGGCTTTGTCCGGATTTCTTATGCTAAGAGGTGAAAGCATGTTAGTAGCATAATTGTCTTTGGTGCAGAAGGCTGTAGATTCTACTTCCACACCATCTAAATGGAGTGCTGATACTGCAGTACCATTTTGATTGCTGATTATTTGGTGCATTTTAAAGGGGAGATATGAGTTCTACACTCCTGAATGTGTCCTCCTTTGTATGAGATGGCTAGTAACTATGAACTTGTCACTTTGTCAGTCATTCCTTGTTGCAATATTACCACCTTACCAATTTTTTTTTAATGTTACATAGGCAATTAATTCTTCAAGGGCAGCAGGCACTGAATTTGTAGACAAAACACTGAAAGGTAAAGTTGTTTGCAAGCAGCAACATCTTTATTAGTTACAGATCTCTTTAATGTGGAATTATCTGGACGATTTTTACTTCTGTAGAGATTGTGCTGCTGGAGGGATAGGTTCCTGACCCAGAGACTCCCCAGACTCTGGAATAGACTGCCCATACATGTCAAACAAAGTGCCTCTTTGGCTCTCTTCAAAAGGAACCTTGACGATTGGATGGGAGAAAGGAAATTCACCTCGGGGATCACGTCAGTCACCCTGCTAGACAGGGATCCAGGGAAGTAAATAGTGTGGGAAGAAATAGCCAGGGAATTGTTATGGCTAGGCTTGTATAGGCCCTAGGGCTGATAGCCTAGTACCAACCTATGAGTAATATTGGTGGATTGTAACGACAGAAGCTTGAGTGGCCTTTTATGGTTGAATTTTCTGAAATGGGTAGTTTTGTCATTATTAGTTCATATATTTTGTTTCATTGATTGCTAGAAGAATGTTCATAACTACAAATTTAAAACACCATTCTAACAAATGGTGCTGTATTATACAAGGAATGTTATTTAATAAATCAGGAAGTTGAATCAATGAATGTGTGTGCATGGCCCTATAAATGTGGCAAGGAGCCTATGGTTTGAATACAGCTCAATGGTAAACTTAATCCTTCACTGGCCAGATGCATTTTCTTTTAATCTGGGTTTTCGTGGCGTTCCAATGAATGTGAGTCCCAAGGGCAGAGAAGTTTACTGCTCATGCTAAGTCTGTTTTCCTTGTGAGACTTATCGTTTGTTTAGCAAATGACTACCACTGTTTGTGCTAGTTTATTTTAATATTTGTAATCATTGTAGAAGTAAATAAGACAACGGGTTCCTTGTGTCTATTTAAAATATCCATGACAATTCTTTCCGTGACTTCATATACAAGACTAGTCAGACTTATGGTCTGTAGTTATCCCAGGTCAGTAGAAGGCTAAACCTTGCACTGAGGATTAACTGTTGCAGTTCTCCATTCACTAAGCATGAAGCCAGTTAGGAGGCTAATGTTGAACAGTAGTTTTAGAGCATTTGATAGCTCATATTTCATGCTATCCAAGAGGTACCCCAAGATATTATCAGGGCCCACTGAGGTAGTATTCTTTGCCTTGAAGAGTGCATTGACAATTTGTTTGCTAGTGATAGCTATAAGAGTTATGGTCAGGGGTGTCTCCTGAAAGGTATTGCAGGGAAGATGGGATGAAATTGTGATTAGATTTATCAGCCAGCAGGTTTGCTATATCCTCAGATTCCTTTTAGATGGTTACATTTACAATTTGTTCAGCACACTGTTGTGTTACCTTTGAGGTTGCAGACAAAGCTGATGAAGGCCTTGTGGTTATCCTTTGTCTTTGAGGATATTTCTGCCTCAAATTTGTCTTTGGTGGGCTTGATAACATTTCTGAGTTGCTTATTTAGTTTGAGGGGTTTCTGACCTTGCTGGGTATTGCATTTCCTAGTTTTGGCCGTGGTTTTCCTCCTTTTGTTATACAACTTGTTGATATTGGGATCCCACCATGGTGGCTTGTTATTTGAGTTAGTGCTATGCTTATTTCTTGTGGGTACAGTTACTTCAGTGCAGCTGTTTACATGATGGTATAGGGTTTCTGTAAACAATTCCATACTGGTAGCAAAGTTCACTTAGTTTGGGGGGATGGAAAGTTTACCATGGTATAAGTCATTAGTAGGAGGTTTGCTTTGGAATAATTCCTAAATGTTTGAGGGGTAGATGGTATCCACTTACGACAAGTGTTTGTACAGGTACATACCAAAAGGGGCATTCTATTCAGTGACTGGCCTAATGAGTGCCAAGTACAGGGAAACAATTATGTACCCTGATCTGATATGATATACCTTTAGATATAAGCCGTACAATGAAAAAGGATTTCCTTACAACAGTGAATATGAGGTGATCAACGGACAGTTCATTGTTGACATAAGTTCCCAGATGAGACTGGTTAGGCTTGTGTGTATATAATTGCCTGGGCCCACTGAAATCCCACCATCATACAAGGGAATGTCTTTTGCAGTCTTTCATTCATCCAGCACAAAACCTTTTTTCAGAATGGTATTGAATAGTCTTTGTAGGTGGTTCGACATATCAGGTTCATACTAACCGGTAAGCAGCCTAGTATGTTATCCAGTCCCAATAGACATTATGTTCTTGGCCATGGGTAGTAACTTCAGAAATTGTTTAGTGATTTGGGGGGTGGTTATAGATGCAGGTATTTGATGTGAGAATATTGGAAGATGGGGGGGGTGGTAAAGTTCAATCTGAATTAGTTGGTCAATGGATTGGCTTAGCTATAACCTCTGGTCCAAGTATCTGATATCATTTGTTATTAGGTCGCTGTAGTACCAGTAATTGTTTGAGATTTCTAGCACAGTTAAGAAATACTTTGTGGTTATCTTTCACCTGGGTTTATATTTTTACCTTATATTAGGCTTTTCTCTATTTAATCACAGTTCTGAGTTCCTTGTTTAGTTTAGCAAGAATGTTTTTAGCTTTCTGAGAGTTACATTTATTTTTGCATGCAATAAGTATTTTTTTCCTTTATTATGCTGCCCATAGGGCTTTATTTTTGAATTTGGTGCTGTATTAATTTCTGAGGGGGGAAGATATGTCTCTGCAACTATTTAAATATGCATAGAACTTGGCAGTAAACTATTCTGTACAGTGGAAGTTTGAAACAGGCTTAGTAGAGGGACCCCATCCCTAACTAATGCCCTGTACCCAGCACAGCTAGAAACCAGCACTACTCAGACATGTGCACACAAGATCACTTACACTACCTTAGAAGGGGGCTGAGAATGGTGTGGTAATGTTTCTTTAACATTTTTCACAATCAAACCTGAGTGCCTTCATTTGTTCTTTCAGCATATAGCTATACATAAAGTGACTGTTTTCATTTTATGGGAAGGTAGGGAGGCAGCCTACATTTGCAGATATGCTTTTTGTCTTTAGAAGCTGTTGTCTTCTCAGCAAATTGGGTGGTATCTTGTCAGCTTTGAACATTAAGCTTTGGGCAAAACTTTTTTCTTCCTTAAATTTCTTTTCATTTCTTTCCAATAATTTTGTTCAGACTATCACTGGATCATAAGACTAGAAAAAACTCCAAAAAAAGCACCTTAGAGAATGTACAGTTCCATTGTTTCTGGGGCCTAGGGTAATTTGCTTTAACCAATTTCCTTTCAGAAAAGGCTTGATATTCACATGTAGGGTAGTAAGGATGTAACTATCAATAGCTTTAGTTTTAGCTTGATTGACTCCCATGGGTACACATCTTCATTTATTGTCAGTTGTAGTATGACTGAGCTCAGCTAAAATGCATTTGTTGTTGAGAATGTAAGGTTTACTATTCCAAAAGGCTTAGTGTGAGTGTAGGCCGTAGGAATGAACAGCCATTTCCAAGTGACTCATGTGGGTGGAAGGGAGGTAGTTGTGGTTCACAGATTAGATCTTACTTAGGGACAGCTCTTTATTTTGTACCTACAGACCACAACAGTGTGGAGCATGTGCTGCCTAGAGCCTGCCAGTTCTTTAGTTGGCAGCATTACTGGAGCTCTAATGAGCCACTACAGGGGTTAGGAGGTACACGAAGAAGAAGAAGACTAATCTTACGGGGCAAACTGATTGATCTACCCTAGTGTAAATGGAAAGGTGTTTTGCTTTTTGACTTAAGGAAGATGCACTTTTGAAATGAAATGTTCATGCTGCTTCAAGCAATTCAAAGAAATGAGAAAGATAACATATATCTTCACCATGTTCCTCATGTAATCTTTTAATTAAATAAGTTTCTTTTAATTAAATGGTACTCTGCTGAGATCTCATATCACTTAAATGCTTGTTCTGCCCATTTCAGTGGTGTCACTGTAACCAGGTTGCTTTTTTAACTTATATAGTCGAAACTGTGTTGTGTGTATGCATGTGTTTGTTTTGGATGGGTTCCAATATGAATATTCAGCACTGTATACATCTGACAGTGACAAGATGAAATACTTCAGTATGGCTATTTATTTACAGTCCAATATCTGAGGTAAACAAAGGCAATAAAAGTGTCTGTAATTGGTTGGCATATCTGTATATGTAGAGGGTTGCAATGTATGCATTTGACAGTACCAAACTGAAATACATTATTGTTGCCATTGTTTGTTCATTCAGTTATTTATTAGCTCATTTGATTACAATCAGACATCCGAGATGTGGAGTTAATAAAGTAGCTGTGTGTGTGTGTGTGTGTGGGGGGGGGGGGGGCTCCATTACAGCCATGTGAAATCAACAAGCTGAAACTCACTGTTGTATTTATGATGATTAATTTTTTTACTTTATCACAATCAGATATATGAGGTATACAGAGTCAAAGTGATGTAAAGTACAGCTGTGTCAGTTGAACTTACCATAACAACAGATGCTCAAATGATCACTGCTGCAGTAGCCTGAGCTACTTTGGTTATATCCTGCCAAGGATACAAGGGCTGCTTAGCTTCTAAAGCTTCAGGGTACTTCCATGCACCCAAACTATCAAGCAGCTTGAGCTGAGCTGACTAACAGACAAGTTTGGGTGCAAAGCCATTCAGTTTTCCTGTCAGCAGAAAGAGGTAGAAAGAGGGAGGCTGAGCCCTGAAATCAGTATGCTAGGAAGAACAAAATACAAATTTCCAGACCCTATCATAAAAAGCACAACACAAAACAAGGGGGATGGAGGGAGGGAATGGCTACAGCAACAGGAATCATTTAAACATCTATTGTTATGGTAAGTTCAACTCACACAACTGTACTATGTTCATCATCTCGATCACTGCCACTATAGCCTTAGTTAACTACATTTGGGAGGTGGAAGGAGAAGAGTTCAGGAGTCCCTGGGGAATGGTCCTAGCAAAGCTTGATCTGGTCCTAGAGAAGGAATCAAGCTTACAGTGATTTGTAAAAGTATGTACAGAGGTCCAAGTAACAGTTTTGAGAATATTTCTAGAATCCACCCTGTCCAAAAAGCCACAGATGAAACCAAGGTCCTGATAAACAGGACCTTGACTCTGGCTGGAACTGTTTTGTTATGGTACGTATAACCAAAGGAAATAGCCTTAGGCAACTATTTGGAAATAGTCTGTTTTGACACAGGATGTCCCTTCTTACCTTCAAAAGAAATAAACAATTGATCTGAGAAATGTAGTTCTGTCAAGACAGTACTCACGTTGTCTGTGGACAACCAAGGTATGGAGTATTGTTTCTCCCTCATTTTTAGATTCAGTATAGAACATGGGAGATGGATAGTTTGGCTTAAAGTAAACATGGATCTCACTTTAGGAAATGAATAAGGATTGGTTCTCAAACCCTGTCCCTATGGAAAAATGAGGTATGGTTGACTCACCTTAAGAACTTGCAACTCTGATATCCTTCTTGCAGAGGTCAGAGCGATCAGTAAAACTGTTTCTCATATCAAATACAACAGAAAGTTAACATCCAACTCCTCCAGCAAACCACCAGGGCAGAACTGAACCGATATCCAATGTAATAATGCAACACTCGCATAAAATTCAAAATATTTAATTCTTAGCACTTTCATCTTCAAATAAAACGCTTTATCAGAGATAAAACTTTTCAATTAGTGCACTAACAATTTATGCCTTGTCCAATGAAAATGTTCAAGCAGAACAATCCATTAAAGTGGCAACACATATAAAAACTGTCAAAAAAGATCATAAAAAGAAATAATCAAAAATTTCATCAGCTCAAATGTAACATACAATAAACATAAATATATATTATATACCATCAAAAATGCATAATTTAATTCAATTTAGCAGCTCTAGATTTAAGTATACAATTTAAAGACAACATATCATTCAGCCCGGGTTTGTTAACAGTGTCTAGCCATAGCTGCCAGTTCAATTATTTTTCTTCTAACAGTAAATCACTATACCCCCACTATCTGTTACACATACTCTATTAATGATAAAAAAAAAAAAAAAAAAACTTTTAAACTGTGGATAATACACTGTGTGCTCATAAATACGCTCTTTGAGAGTCCTAGTAGTTTCACCTACAAAGGATGCAGAACATACAGTACATACAGCCAGGTACACAACCATTTTTATTTTACAATTACATACTCCAGGCCAAGTATGGGTTTTATAATATCCTTCAACTATAATGTACAATCCAGCATTAATATATTTACAGTATTTACAATGACTGCACCTTGTCATTTTAGAATGATGAGACCTTATCCTACCAACATTGTTTCTTTCAAAAATATTTTTAAGATCATCACCCCTGTTATAAGCAATTTTAGGATATAATCCTAATAAATGTTTGTGCTCCATTGTAAAAACAGTCTTCCAGGTGTCAATAAGAATATAAGAATATTTCTAAGTGCTGGTGCCTGATGATTATATCTAATTAACACATCTAATTAACATAGCACCTATTTTGTTTGAGCTCTCCTCTGAACCTGAATCAAAAATCTGAGGGAAATAAATCTGAATTTGTCCCTGTGCCTTCCTGTTCAGATTCAGAATCTTGAATTTCTTCAGGAAAAGAGGATCCAGAAACTACTTTACAAGAAGGATCAATAGCCTGAATTAAAACCTGAGCCAGATCCACTAAACTATTCCTGTCTAAAGAAATTTGAGGAGGAATAGATACATACGGGTTTTATGTTTCTTTTTGACAAGAAACATGGGGCAACTGTGTTACTAATAACTTCCCCAGGGATGGGCACAGCATTATGACACAACAGGAAAAACTTCCCTGTTCTGTCTCCCAGGACCGACAAGAGTGGCTCTCCTTTGCCCACTGAGGGGACTTCAACAGCCACAGAGGATGTGGCTAATCCCCAGTTCATACTGGCTTTACGTGCTACACACGAAGGATCAAAGGTAAAAGATGAGTGGTCTGAAGTACAACAAATAGCCACAAGCAGAGTCACCCACCTGTGTCTGAGGCAAATTGCTATCATGCTGCTGTGGCAAATGCTGCTTGATTACATTTTTCTTTTTGTAGCTGAAGAAGGACTGCCCATGGGATGGCAGTCTGTTTCATCATCAAGCCAAAAATAGTGGCTCTTTCCCATGGATGGCAAGCAACAAATGCCAGTAAAACTAACAGTCCACAAAAGTTAAAATTTTTTTTATTTTACAGAAAAAACACAGTAAAAAGCACTTTCAAACACTATGCCAGCCTCACCAAGGAAAATATACACAATGTCTGCACAGAAAATATGTTTTCACTTAGTTAACACTACTTTTAAACTGACAGAAAAAAACAAGTGCTCCATTTCAAAGTACACAGAAGTCTTGAAACAGTCAAACACAATGCCCTTAGCTTTACAATAACTTTATTGAAGAGGACAGTAATAAAACATCAATACATTGAAGAAAATGGAAGTTTTCCCCCAAAGGGAACTTATCTGCCAAGCAAAAGCTGACTGATGATCCTCAAAAGCCTAAGCGGAGAGTACTCTTAAGCGGCAGTAAAGCTCTGAAGAGCTTTGCACACAAACTTGTCCTTTAGTCGGATAAGTTTGAGCTGCTTTACAGTTTTGGTGTCTGGAATGTGCCCTGAAGCTTTGAAAGCTGGCCAATCGTTATATCCTTGGGAGGATATAACCCACATAGCTAAGGCTACTGCAGTAGTAAACAATAGGATGAACACCTGGTGGGCACATCTATGGATGTCAGTGTATGGGTAGGGTTTTTTTGTGAATGTATTTGACAGGAAAAGCCTAAAATGCATTACTGCAGCCATTATTTATATATTTGCTCATTAGACTGATCACAGACATCTAAGATGTACATAGGTAGTAATAGGCTACAAGTGATAGGACACATCTTTCTGTTTGTTCGGTTGCTTTGCACATGTCAGACAGCAATAAATGAACAGAAATACATTAGTGTCACCATTTATCTACTTATTAGTCATTCATTATTTGAAGATAACCATCTGAGGTGTACACAGTCATTAAAGTGTCACAATGTTGTATTACACATTCTGTTTCAGGTGACACTTCTGGTGAATGTTTACATTATATGTGTTGCTCTTTCTTTGTACTTTGCTATTTTTATAATTTATGTATCCTTTCAGGTGCTTATCTTCTCAGTTTACCATGAATTACTATTTTGTCAGCTACTGAGCATTAAGAATTGGGCACAACTTATTTTTTCCTAGAAAGAAAAAAATAAGACATAATTATTTCTTTACTTTTGTTCTTTCTTTATTTTTGTTCAGGCCACCAATGGAAAAACGTTTGGACAATTCACCATACATTTAGAACACCAAGGCTTCTGGGGATTCTTGGCTAAAACTACTGATAAGTCATATATCCAGCCACATCTCATGTTCCACTTTGGACATCTGAAAAAGTGACAAACCTCTTGCAGACATCCTTAGTTTAAAGTCACAAGTCACCACTGATGAGCAATCAAACAATGTGGCACTGTAGTGAGACTGATGCCCTGTGACAGACAAGCTATAAGCAGTTAAACAGGAAACCTGCATGATTTCCCACAAAAGTACAAAATTTGACAAAAAATAAGAACTGTTTGGTCCACTTAGTCTGCAAGTTTTCCTGTACACCTAACTACTAACTAGATGAGATGCAAATCCTACTTAACTGCATGTTCCTTTTTTCACAACCTACTAAGAGTATTATATATGTCCTACATGTTTCTGAATTCTACCATTTTTTATCCTAGTTATTACTGGAGAACTTTTTTGTAACTATCCACTAGTGAAATACGTTAAGCATGCCACTCTCAAACCGCCTTATTCAATAAATGAGGAAAAACCCACCACAGCAGGGATAACCCACAGGTGATGACTGCAACAGTGAAACATGAAGACCATCATCCTAACTCCTAAACATGAGTACAGGTTGCTCATAACAGCACTTCAGTTAATTCAAACTACAATCAACAACATTTGATTTTTATCCTTTAACTTAAATTCTGAATGTCAACGTAAAGTCCTTAACAAAGCCATCCAGTTACCTGTCCCAGCCCAAGCTAGAGTTCTCTTAGCATCTTTAACATGCAAACTATTCCATAACATACCAGTCATGACCTCCAACTCATAGGCAAGCTATTAAATGACATCAGACAGCTTCCACACAAACACCAATGGCTCCTAAATACTTCAAAAACCTCAGTTTATACTACCTCTAAAATGTATTGGTCACATTCTGAAGCATGTGTAAATAAAAAGACGTTGTGTACTTACCATAACGTTCCATGTGTGTTGTCCATCTCTGCCTTTATTCTCACATATGGGTCGGATCTGATCCATCTTGGCCATATGCAGAAGCTCGTGTCTACCCTTCCCATAATGTACTTCCCCATTATCTCAGATCTTGTTTGCCCAATAAGGAAGCCAGTAGTTATATAAAGACAGAAAGTAATCCTATTCAAAGTACTTAAAGAAACATTTCCAATAACAAGGAGTCCTAGAAAGGCCTCATTTTATATCACCCGTTCTTCCAGGAGTCTAGGAAGGGGGTAGGTGGGAGGGTTTTGAGAATAAAGGCAGAGATGGACAACACACATGGAACGTTATTGTAAGTACATAATGTCAATCTTGCCTTTATTCTCAAATATGGGACAGTGTCCCTAGCAACCTGAATCTTGGGTGGCCCATGGAAGAATATTCCTCAGAACCACTGATCCAAAAGAAGCTCTACCCCTGGAGGCCAAATCTACTTTGTAATGAGTAACAAAAGTATGGGGGTTTGACCATGTGGCTGCTGTGCAAATACTGTCTATAGAGATTCTCTGGCCAGAAAAGATGAAGTAGTAGCCACAGCTCTGGTAGAATGTGCTTTGACTGGTTTAGGCAACTGTTTATTTTGAGTTTTATAAATTAAAGTGATACAATCAGAAATTAATTTTGGCAAACCTTTTCTTGTTTCAGAAAAGAAACAAACTGATCTGTTTTTCTGAAATCCTTGTGTAGGTAAAAACGCAATTGTCTGTGAACATCTAACAGGTGTAGCAAATATTCTCCTTTGTTTTGGAAATTTGGGAAGACAAATGGCAGTTCAATGGACCGACAGAGATTCGTCTCAGAGACTACTTTGAGCAGGAAGGAAGGGTTAGTTCGTAATGAAAACCTGTCTGTGAAAAATAGGGTAGCTTTATAGATAATGCTTGCAATTCAGATACCCTTCTTGCTGAAGTAATAGACACTAGAAAAATTGTTTTCCAAGCCGAGAATTTCAAATAACAATTTGCTTAGGCTCAAATGGAGAATAAGTCATATGAGATGATACAAAATTCAAGTCCCAAGGGGCCGAAGAACTTTCGTAAGATGGTTTCAGCAACAAAACTCATTTCAAAACAGTTTTACAAAGCTTATGGGACATAATGGAGAACCACTCTCTCCTAGATGATAATTAGAAACCTCAGCTAATTAAACTCTTATGGTAACTGCAGCAACTCCCTTGCTAAAATGTTTTGCTAGAAAATCCAGAATGAAGTGCAGTGCAGCAGTAAAAGGATCAACTTTCTTTTCCATGGCCCACATGACAAACCTTTTCCACTTGCTTTTGTAGAGTTTTTGAGTGGAAGATTTATGTGAAGAAAGCAAAATGTGTCTCACTGGAGAAGATAAAAGAGGATGCCTGGCTATCATTGGAATCAGAGCAGCCATGCTGTCAATTTTAGATTTTTCAAGTCCAGAAGAGCCAGTCCTTGCAGATGTGAAAGTAGGTCTGGAACTGGTTCCAGAATCCATGGATCTTCCTGGAGATGAGGCCACAGAAAAGGAAACCAAATCTGTCGGGGGCAGTAACAGGCAATGAGGATGACTGTTCTCTTCAACAGTTTTGCCTTCTGTAACACTTTGGGAATCAAAGGAGTTGGAGGATAAGCATATAGAAGTCCCAGGGCCAATCGTGCACCAGAACATCCCTCTGTGCCCCCCCCCCGAGCGGGGATTAGGGCAAAGTAGCTGCTGCATTTGGTGTTCATGGGTGATGGAAAGAGATCGCAGCAAGGCTGACTGCATTTCTGGAAAATTCTTTCCGCAACTTCTTGTTTGAGGTACCACTTGTGAGGCATCAGAATTGCCTTGCTGAGCTTGTCTGCTATAACGTTGGATTTCCCCAAAACATGTATTGCTATCAGAAAGTGAATGAAAGATAATGCTCATTGCCAAACTTAGAGGGCCTCCTAACAAAGGGGATAAGATTTGGTGCCTCCCTGACTAGACTGCTATTGTTTCCCGAGGAAGAGAGTCTTGAAATGTTTGCAACGATAAAAGCACTGCTCTCATCTCTAGAACATTTATATGCAGATGGGCCTTGTGGGGGGGACTAGGTGCCTTGGACTGTCTTTTCTCAGATAATGCTCCCCACCCTATTTGGGATGTATCCATGGTCACCATGGCCTGGGGCTGACTGGGTACAAACTGATGATCTTGACTGACTTGATTGGAATAAATCCACCAATGAAGATCCTTCTTGCAGACATCAGTTACCAAGATCTTGTGAGACATTGGTAGATCCAGAAATGACTATTGGGTTGACAACAGCCATTGCAGAATTTGCATATGAAGGCGGGCTAGAAGTACCAGTACAGTCAAAGCTGCCATTGTTCCTAAGACTTGAAATACTAGTTTTGCAGATGTGCTTTTCACATGAATTAGGACCTTGATCTGATTTCGAAATGAAACAAGTCTGCTGGATGGAAGTCTTGCTATCATTTTTCTGGTATCTAAGTGAGCTCCTATGAAAATCAGATTTTGACAGGGTTCTAGAGCAGATTTCTCGAAATATAAGGTGATTCCCAGATAACAGCAAAGATTTATAGTAATTTCTCTTGCCCTTATGAGTTGATGCCTGGCCGTGGCGGTTAGCAGCCAGTCATTTAGTTAAGGAAACACTCAGAATCCTTGACGTTTCAACTGAGCCACAACCTCTCCCACGCATTTGGTGAACACTCCGGGGGCTGTAGTGAGACCAAAGGGCAGGGCTCAAAACTAGTAGTGACTGGCTCGCAGCTGGAAATGCAGATGCCTTCTGGAGCACCTGTCCATTTTTATATGGTAGTACGCAACCTGAAGATCTATTCAGCAAATCCAATAATCTTTTCATAGAAAAGGAAGAACTGATTGTAGAGTGACCATTCAAAACTTGCTCCTTTTGATCGACTTGTTTAGACTGCTGAGATCCAGAACAGGTCTCCAGTACCCTGTTTTCTATGGAACGAAAAAAGAATCTCGAGTAAGCTCCAAATCCTCTTTGGTCTGAGGGGACTTCTAGGATGACTCTT
The DNA here is from genome assembly GCF_019279795.1 of Protopterus annectens. NCBI lineage: Eukaryota > Metazoa > Chordata > Ceratodontiformes > Protopteridae > Protopterus > Protopterus annectens. The sequence goes on along the minus strand of NC_056746.1, from coordinate 361,041,344 downwards.
TAGTCTAGCAACTTTTGTACTTCTGTACTTGTTTGATCTCTTTGACCGGGTGGCACGTCTGGGGTTGGTTTGTTTTGAGGTAGGGGATGGGCGAAGGGGATGAAATAACCTCTGGATATTACCTGATGCACACATCTGTCATTTGTAATGTGAAGCGAGGCCTGTGGGTGTAGAAACAGCCAACCCGACTGCCTCCAGGGGTGAGCAACTGGGCCTCCTTTCAGGAGTGCTGAAAGGGCTTGCCAAAGAAGGAATCTCTAGAGCCCTGATTTTGTGGGCCTCCCCTGCCATGAGGATGGAGTCTTCCATTATTGTTCCCTCTTCTGCCTCTGGGGGAATTTTCACTCTGTGTGTCCTGGAAAGACTGTTGAGATTTTCGGAACCACCTTTGGGATAAGGTCTGGTTAGAGGGAAAAAATGACTTCTATGGCAGACAAGGTTTTGCCTTCCTGTTCACACCCGGTGAGCATTTGCTTCACTTTGGGTGCAAATAGAAATGAGCCATCGCTAGGGGCGTTCACAAAGGAAGACCTGAAGGGCTCTGCGAAATCGCAAAGTCGCATCCAGGCCTGCCTCCTAATAGAGATACTTGAACCTGCGGCTCTACTCACTCCATCTGCTGCATATAAAATCCGTCTCATGGAGGAGTTAACTACTGAATTCAGGGTGGTAAGCTGAGAGGCTACTTTATCAGAGACCTCATCAGCCACAGCTCCTTGTAAAGTATCTGATAACTCTTTCAGCAGATCCCTTTGCAATGTAGTAAAATGCATCAAATAATTCAGCGAGTGCAAAACAAAGCCCACTGAAGAAAAGACACGTTTCCCATATCTAGCCATCATCCCAGAATCTTTATTAGGAGGCTGAATAGTGGATGTCCATCTCAGAAAGTTCCTTTTTAGTCGCTGCTGCCACGACCACTGCATCTACTGCAACTCCACTGGTAAGAAACTTTTTATCAGGGGGTGAAGTGATATACTTATTTAATCTCCTTGGGGTCAGATCAATGGTGTCTGGGGTCTCCTATGCCTTCCAAGAGATTAACTCAATAAGCTTATCGGAAGGTGGGGTCACCCAAAAGGTGGAAAGGTGGGACCCGAAAGCCTTCAGGTATACTGACTCTTCAGCTGAAGGGGTGTTGGACTCTCAGTCTCCTGTATGTTTTAACAATTCTAGAATGTCTCCAAAGAGACATCCTCAGGAGGAGACCATGGGACCGCTCAGTCTTATCAAGGTCAGTACCTGTGATGACAGACACCTCCGGGAAGTCCAAATGCTTCCTCTTGCAGGTTCTCTTCAGAGGGACTTCTTCAGTGGGGTAATCTGGAGAAGTTTCAGAAGAGATAGGTGGGGTCTCCCACGGGATATCCTGAGGCTTGGGATCCCACTCTTCCCGTGGGAGGAGTGATTGAGATGCAGAAGGCACAGGTAGAGAATGAGAAGAAGATGCTGGGAAGATTGGATCCTTGACTGAGAGGCAGTCAAAGCTCTCCTCATGGCCTCAAATGTACCCTGCCCTGATCAGAGGAGCCCTCCATAGCTGACGAACAAAATGTTGGAGCCAAGGGGTCTCCGTGATCTGAGGAAGGAAGATCCGAGGCCGAGGAAGGAGCCAAGCTCAACAGTGCCGAACTTCTAATTCAAAGAAAAGGAATTCAGATCCCTGCCTTAGGGTCCAGACAGAGAGCTACGGCTCCCAGATTCCTCCTGCTCCAACAGAGCAGAGGAACTCAGAGCCGAAGTTGGAGCAGAAGAAAGGGTTGGTCTCTGATCTGACAAGGTCACAACCAGGACGTCTGGATCTCCCTGCTCCAAACTCGAGAGTGGGGTCAGAGGCGGAAGAGAAGGAGCAGAAGAAGAGAGTGACTTCTCTGGATCTAAAGCTCCTGGGCTCTGATCCAGCAGTAATTTGGCTAAAGCCAGTGTCTTCAACAGCCTTCTAACCACCCTATCCAAATCTTCATCAGAAAGACTCCTGGATGAATGGGTAGAAATGGTCGGTGATCTCTATAAAATTGGAGAAGGCAGCCAAGATGTAAAATTGAAGAAGGGAGCCGAGAGGATACTCTTTCCAATGATGGGGACAGGCTCCCTATAGTTACAGATATCAGAGCTCAGGGAATTGCAGCCGATGACTTAGAATGCCCGGAAGTTCCCTCGGATCAATGAGTAGACTGCTCTGCAAAAAGTGTTGGAGCAGACAACTTTGCCAATTTTTGTGCCGGCTCCAAAGACTCTGTTAGCACCGGTGGTCTTTTCTTTGGTTTGTCAGATTTCAGAGTGGAAGCAGTAGTAGTAGAAGCGGATCCAGGTTTGGAGGAATCCTTGCCACCTGAAATAGCTTCAACAAAGAGGCCTGGGATCATACCTTTAAGCATAAGCTTGTTATGCCTTCTAAGAGAGCTCTCTGGTTAAAGGCATGGCATATACTGCAGGACTCCTGCAAGTCTAATGGCTCCAAATAATAGACACACAAAGTGTGAGAATCACTCAGGGGCATTTTCTTGCCATATTGAGTACACTTCTTAAAAATCTAGTGGCTTAACTCCCTTACCCTTTTGAGACATATTCAACAAACAGCCTATATCAAACACAAGCAAACATATCACAACTAATTATCCTATGTAAAGAACTATATCTAAACAAATATATATATATATATATATATATATATATATATATATATATATACACACATACATATATACAGATCCCTATCAGATGACAATTTCATATGACTGAAACTTATTTGACTGAGACCATAAGACTGAAATTTACTGAAATCTTACAATGCTAAATTTCAACCTACTGAATGCTACGCATGACACACACTCCAATGTGGGGGGCTGTGCCCCCCCTTTCCCCACTGCAGTGCGATCCTGGAGTTAGTATTTATGGTTGGGGTGGGGGGGCACAGCCCCCCACCTATTCTGGTTTTACATCATCCACTTTACAATTAAGTTGAAATTTAGCATTGTAAGATTTCAGTATTATGGGTTTCAGTCAAGTGATTTTTCAGTATTTTGAAATTTCAGTCTTACGGTCTCAGTCAAATGGGATTCAGTCAAATGAACTTTCTATCATCTGATAGGGATCCATATATATATATATATATATATATATATATATATATATATATATAGTGAAAAACTAGAGAAGTCCTAATCAAAAAAACGAACAGACTCTCTAAGCACACAGGAAAAACAAAACCAACAAAAACTGCTTAATTATTATTTGTTTAATAAGGGATTGAAGGGGAAAGGAAAATGCCATAAAAAATACCAACGGATGTTTTGAATAGGAAGGGTATAAATTCCATAAATGGTAAGCAGTACAAGCTAACTAGAATTTAACACTATGTAGCAAAATAAGAAATCTTAAGAAATATTGAAAAAAACTCCTCACTTAGCCCAGAGCTAGCGAAGAGACCGTCTCCAGCAAAGAGGCAAATAAGATCTGAGGTAATGGAGAAGTGCATTCTGGGAAGGGTTGAATGCCCAAGAGATTAGTTGGAGGCCACGAGCTTCTGCATAAGGCTGACACGAATCTGACGGATTGGATCCGACCCATATATGAGAATAAAGGCAAGACTGACAACAGCACATCAAAATGTTAGAGTTAGATATAACCTTCTTGCTAAAAACTATACCAAATTAAACAGCTTATAACGCAAAAAGTACGTTCATGTATTTTATTTTGTTGATAAGGACACAACCATGAATTTTTCCTTAGAGCTTAAAACCAATCCCATGACATCATGAAAAAATGTGCCTCACTACTTAAATTAACTTACAGACTAATATATTTCCATGCTAAATGTATCAGTACTAGTTTCTTACTTCCTAGAAAGGCGACAAGTTACTTAACTAACTAGTTCTTGCAAGTTAAACACCTGAAATTGAAAATGAACATTTGATGTAGTAGAGAAACCACAATGTAAGCATGAAGCTGTTCCTCTAAAAAGGTCATATGCTTTTGCTCACCAATAACGCTTTACAGTTGTATATAAATCACTGCCCATTACCCAAAGTAACATGATTTTGTGGGTGTGGTTATATAGGAAAACTGAGCAAACAATGAAATTAAAATCTCAAACAACATACTCTGATCTTTATTTCTTTGAAAAATCACTTGCAACCTTAACATGAAGAGTATAAGGAAAAATAAAATTGATTGTAAAACAAAGATGAAAGGGATCAATACACTAAGCTTCAATGAGACAGCACCTGCTGAATGACATCAGATCATTATAGAAACCTGGAATGAAACTAACTACACCCAGTCTAGAACACAGGAGATTATAACGCAGCTCTGATCTAAACAAATAATTACATGATCAAGAAATTCACTTTCAGAATGCAGCAAAGCAAAGTTAGATGAATCCTGACACCTATTACCTCACAGACAGCAGCCAAAATTGAAGTGCAACTGATTTTGTAAGTGTTTCAAAAGATATAAAATACTTTGTGCTGCCACAAACAAAAAAGAAGTGTGGATGCTGCAGGGTATTACAGCTTTTCAAGCTCTTCTGAACTTTCAGTCATTGTTTGAGTGCTAGCATTAATCTTGAGTATAACAGCACTAAAAGGTACTTAATGAACATTAGCGAATGGGCTTACTGTACATCAGTACCCTGACTGGAAGACGAACGTTCTCCAGCAGGGTATTAATGTACAAGTAATGCCTGCTGAAAAATGAGTCCACTGCTTCACAGCATGTGTGAGAAATTGTATGCGTGTATGAGAGTACGAGTGAGAGAGTGATCGATAGTGTGTGTGTGTGTGTGTGTGTGTGTTTCTGTCTGCATGTGTGAGTGAATGTGTGCATGAAAGCAGAGAGACTGTTGTGTGTGTGTGCGTGCGAGTATGAGTGAGTGAAGTGCAAAAGTGAACCAACGATCCTGTGGTAGCGTGTGAGAGAGAGAGTTTAGACAGAATGATCTCTGCTAGCCCTTAGAGAATGGGCTCTCTGTAAAATTGTTTTTTACTTACTTATTTATTTTTTAAGTACTGTTTTATTTTTTTAATATAATTTGGATGTAAATTGCATTTTCCAACACCTTTAACATATACTACAGCAAGTATGAAACATTAGGCGGACAAACTATTTTATATCAAAAATATATTAAAAAAAATAAAACAGAATTTAAAAAAATATGTAAGCAAAACCACAACAATTTTACAGAGAGCCCATTCTCTAAGTGCAATAATGCCCTCCAGGGTGAGTGTTGATGTGTAATTAATGCCCTTCCAGGGGTGTATGGGCGGGCATTAATTACGTATTAACACACACCCTGTCGGGCATTATTGCTTGCTTAAAAACCCTTCTTTCTTAAAACAGAAAGGTGCTTAACAAGTTTGTCTTTCTCTTGAATTTGGAGCATAACTGCCGTTATTTCAACATTAAAGTATAGTCCAAGATTTGTCATACAACCCTGAACCTGACAACAAAAAAAAGAAGTTATGTACTCACCATAACGTTCCATCTGAGTAGTTATAATTCATTTTCTGCAACCTGTGGGTATTCAGATCCATATTGGATCTGAGCCGGCAACATTTTATCAAGCATTTGCTCCAAGCTCCTCCCCTTACCCATAATCCCCTCACCTCTCCTACCTTCCCTCAGATCGAGGTTGCCACTAACCAAACTATTAGCAACTCAATAACGTTAACCTAGAACAGGTTCGGGGAAGGAAGGAGGGACAGTTGCAGAAAATGAAGTATAACTACTCAGATGGAACGTTATGGTGAGTACATAACTTCTTTATCTGAAGTAGTTAACTTCATTTATTTCAACCTGTGGGACAGAGTCCCCAGCTACCAAAACTCCTGGGAGGTCCTCATGGAAGGATATTCCTGAGCAACGCATAGCCAAAGGATGCTCTCCCTCTAGAGATCAAATCCAACTCATAATGAGAGATGAATGTATGTGACCTTGCCCAGGTCGCTGCTGCACTGATATCATCCAGAGAAACCCTAGACCAAAAAGCAGCAGAAGTTGCCATAGATCTGGTGGAATGGGCTTTAATAGGATCAGGTGGGGATAGGCCTTTATCCCTATAGACTTGCAGTATACATTGTGTAAGCCACCTGGCTAAGGAGACCTTGGAAATGGCCTTGCCCAAAAAGAGTCTAGAAAAGGACACGAATAACTGGTCAGACTTACGTAATTGCTTAGTCCTGTGTAGATAGAAATGAAGCTGTTTATGAACATCTAGTAAGTGCAGCTTATATTCACCCTTGTTCTGGAAATTTGGAAAGAACACAGGCAGATTAATCATCTGGTTAATGTTAGATTCAGAAGCCACTTTCGGTAAGAAAGAAGGGTTCGTGCAAAGCGAAACCCTGTCTTTATGAAAAATCAAGTAGGGGGGCACGGCAGACAAAGCTTGGATCTCAGAAACCCTTTTAGCTGAAGTAATGCCTACTAAAAAGGCTGTCTTCCAGGACAGAAATTTTAAGTCTACTGACGCTGCTGGTTCAAAAGGGGGTGCAACCAAATGCCTGCAGAACTAGAGTAAGGTCCCAAGGGGGGACAGAATTCTTAACCAGGGACGCAAGAGAAAAGTACCTTTTAGAAAGGCCTTGCACAATCTCAAGGAGGCCAGAGCATTCAAATTTTCGCCAATATTAAAATTAAATATGGCTGCCAGTTGTACTTTCACTGTAGAGGAACTAGCCCCTTTTTGAAAAATATAAGACAAAAACTCCAAGACTGCAGGAACCTGAGCAGTAAATGGATCTATGTTTCTCTGAGAAGCATTTCCATTTGCTGCAGTAAACCTTCCTAGTGGAAGCTTTGAGGGGAGGCCACTGGAATACTCTTTACCAAAGATGATAAACCGGGAGTCCTAGCGATCAGGGGAACTGGAGCAACCAAGCCATCAGCTTGAGGCTGTCCAGGTCGGGCGGACTGATGCCCGATGGATGGGATACAAGATCCGGGCAGGGATCTAGAATCCGTGGAGGAGTTAGAGCATGAGAACAGGCTTAAATGAAGTTTTTGTACTTTTTAAAAAAAAAAAATGTTTAGTGGGTATGTTTTTAACTTTTATGTGCATGTTACTTTAAATGCAGTTAGTTATATAAAATGGCGCCAAAATGTAATAGTATTTAAATGATAGAAAGTCATTTTTTAAATTGTTCTGATGAAGCCTACGATCTGAGTAGGTGAAAGCGCTTAACGTGGAGTGTGCAATAAATTAGTAGATTTTAACATCGGATGTCCGACCTGTTTTGTTCATACTATAAGGAAGTTCTATACCTCTGGTGCGCATCTTTGGCGTTTTGGGAGAGCAGTCATATACGCCAACATTTATGTGGATTTGCATTTAACTGCTTTTGGGTTTCTTTAGCATGAGAACAGAGGAAGGGGAACCACACCTGACGCGGCCAGAACGGGGCAATCAGGATCACTTTGCACCCCAGTCGGTATGCTTTCTGAAGAAACTTCAGAATTAGAGGTAGTGGGGGACAGGCATACAGTAACCCAGGAGGCCAATCATGGACTAGAGCGTCTCTGGGGGAGTTCCCTGAGGAGAGGATTAGAGCGAAGAACTCGCTGCACTTCGCGTTGGAAGGAGATGCGAAGAGATCGCAGCAAGGGTGACCCCACGCTATGAAGATGATCTCCGCTATTGCCTGTTTCAAAGACCACTCGTATGGCATTAGAATAGCCCAACTCAATCTGTCCGCTAAAATGTTGGAGCGTCCCGGGATTTGCGTTGCGATCAGAAACCGACTGGTGGAAATCGCACACTCCCACACACTCTCATGGCCTCGCGGCAGAGAGGGTAAGATCTGGTCCCTCCTTGTTTGTTGATGTACCAGACAACGGACATGTTGTCTGACTGAACTGCAATCGTTCCCGGGGGGAGAACAGTGTGAAAGGCTTGCAACGCTAAAAGCACTGCCCTCATCTCCAGAACACTGATATGCAATCGGTCTCAGTTTGGGACCATGTGCCTTGGACTGTCCTTCCCAAAAAGTGCCCCCCCCACCCGAGCTGGGAGGCGTCCATGCTCACTGTGGCTTAGGTTGAGGATGTTAAGAATGGGCGACCTGCCAAGATTTCTGGCGAATGGAACCACCAAAGAAGAAAAGTCTTGCAGGCTTTGCTGATCCATATAGGGTAGTCCATGGGGAGGACTAACCAAGACCACTGAACTGCCAAGGTCCACTGAAGCACCCTCATGTTAAGGCGCACACTTGGTAGAACTGAAACTGAACCTAGGGCGCGGACAATGTCGCTCGCCATCGGTGTCCTGGGGCCAAGGGTCACTGACACATGGGCCTGTAGGTTCTGGATCCTGTCCTGAGTGAGAAAAACTTGTAACAGTAGAGTGTCCAACCGTGCCCCTATGAATTCCAAGGTCTGTGTCAGATTTAATCGGGACTTGGAAATGTTGATGGTGATCCCTAGATTGACTGCGAGATGCAGGAAGGAGTCTCTGGCCATGCAACGTAGACGCTTGGTGGTAGCAGCGAGGAGCCAATCATCTAGGTAAGGAAACACCTGAATTCCCTGAAGCCTCAGGTGAGCCGCTACTACTGCCATAACCTTGGTAAACACCCTGGGGGCTGTGGTGAGACCAAAGGGTAGGGCTCTGAACTGGAAATGATTGGCTCCTAGTTGGAAACGAAGAAATCTCCTGGAGCTTCTGCAAATCTTGATATGGTAGTAAGCTTCCTGGAGGTCTATCGAGCACATCCAGTCGCATCCTCGGAGATAATGTAGGATGGACTGTAAGGTGACCATCCGGAATTTCTGCTTGGCTACTGACAGGTTCAGGGTAGACAGGTTCAATATGGGTCTGAGGTCCCCCGTCTTTTTTGGCACTAAAAAAAAAAACTGGAGTAAATGCCTAATCCGGACTGATGAGGGGGGACTGATATCATGGCCTGATTGTAAAGCAGCTTTGAAATCTCATGCACTGCGGCCTCCCTTTGGGCAGGTGGGACATCTGGGAGGCGCTTTGATTGTATAGGTGGGGTGATGAACAGGATGGAGTATCCTCTGGATATTATTTGGAGCACCCAACTGTCCGTTGTGATGGACTCCCAAGCTGTTAGATGCAATGACAATCTTCTCCCGACTGTCTCCAGAGTAGGACAGTCAGGCAACCCCTCAGGGTTGCTGCGTGGGTAAGTCCGAGAGGGTCTCCCTCGACCCAAAGTTCCTCAGACCCCCTCTGCCTCTGGGGCGGCATCTGTCTTGCCCCCTCTGCCTCTAGGGGATGAGTTATCCTGAGTGTCGTGGGAAAACTGAGATTATCTGAAGCGCATCTTCTTCTGCCCTCTCTGATTCCTAGAAAAGGATCTTTGAAGGCTAGAGAAGCGGACTCCGATGGCAGACAGAGTCTTCCCATCCTTCTCGCTCTGGACTAAGGTATTACAAACTGTCTTCCCAAAAAGGGATGAACCGTCAAAGAGAGCAATTGTGAAAGATGCCTTGATGGGATCTGTGAAGTGAGAGAGTCTGAGCCAGGTGTGCTGTCTCATAGCTACGCCAGTCCCAGCCGCTTCTTCCATGGCATGGAAAAGAAGATGCATGGACGTCTTAGAAACGGATTTCAGAGTCGACATTTTAACCGAGAACAGCTGCTTGTCCTCTGGCGACAAGGACTTTGGGGGCGACACAGCGAATTCCGTGACCCGGTCTCGCTGGAGTCGAATAACGTGTGCCAAATAATTCAGCGCTCATATGGAAAACATCGCTGAAGAAAAAACTTGCTTCCCAAAGCAGTCCACCACCCTAGACTCTTTGTCCAGAGGGTGGACCGAAGAACTTTCCTGAGCCAGTTCTTTCTTGGTGGCAGCCGCCACCACCATAGCATCTGCAGGGGATCCCTTGTACCAAGCCTGTCTGTCTGTGGGAGGAGAAAGGATCCTGTCTGGGTATTTGGGTATTGGCTCTATGGTGTCAGGCTCCTTCCATGCCCGTGTGGTGATAAGATCCACTAATGGATCTGCAGGAGGGGACACCCAGGATGTAGATGGGCCCATGCCAAAGGCCTCCAAAAATACTGATTCGTCTGTTTTGGGCTTTGGGGCTGACCAAACTCCCCTCTGGCGGAGGATTTCCATGATGTCTCCAAAGGGAGGTGACCTAGGGGAACCCTCACCTTCATCCAAGTCAGTATCTTCTGTGAGGGACTCGGGGGAGTCCATGTGCCTCCTCTTACAGGAATGCTTACGTGGGGCCTCCTCAGTGGGACACTCTGAAGAGGGCTCATAAGTCATGGGGGGTTCCACAATGGGATCCACCTGGGGGTCCTCTGTCATGGGCTGTCCCTAGGACAAGCTGATGGGGGTCATGACCAAATCCAAGGCAGCCTGGGCAGAGTCCAAGGCAATGGGCTGGGGTCTCAATCCCTGGGAGAGAACCCTTTCCACCACGTCGAAGGCCAAAGGAGGGCGCACCTCCTTGGCAACCAACAAAGAAGAAGTTCTCCCCGGCTCCGTCATGAGGATCGGGGCCGAGGCCAAGGTAGCCAGGGTTCCGAAGGAACGGCTCGGATCTGACAAAGTCGGAGCCAAAGACATCTCCATTCCCTCGTATCTGGCTCCCTTTTCTCGGCCCCGAGAGCTGCTCGGATCCGAACAAGTTTGATTCGAGGAACTCAAGGTAATGGCCGGCATTGAGGTTGGAGGAACCGTCGGCGCCGAACCCCCTGCTCCGAGGATCCTCGGATCCATAAACCCCGAGACCAATGGTCAGATCAGGGAAGGAGAGATAGGATGGAAGAAGGGCACAGAGGCCCCCTCTCCGGCTGGAGAGGGGCCTGGCAAGACTCCCATTTGGATTTGAGTCCGAATGAATCTACGCATCATTCTGTCCACGTCAAGCTCCGATAGACTCTGAGTCGACCGCGAGGAGGTGACCAACTCGGATCTGGCCCTATGAGATGACCTCGAAGAAGGCCTCTGATCCAAGGGCTCCGTCGGCTCCAGGGAGAACCTCGGGGAATGGAGCCGAGGAGAAGTGGCCCTAACAACTTTCACCGGTGGACTGGGAAAAGGCTCCCGCTCAGGAGATTGCTTACGGTGCCTCTCTACCCTTTTCTCTCTCTCTTTTTTGTCCTTATCTGCAGCTTTTGTCCACGCCTCAGCAGGCTTAGAGGGAGGTTGAGTCCTAGCCTGAGGGGGGGGGGGGTTGGTCAGCTACAAGAGCTGATGTCGAGGATGTCGTCTCTAAGGCAGAAACTGGTAGCAGGCCCTTGGGTATCAATTTCGCCTTCCTTTCTTTCAGGGCTCTGGGATTGAACCCTGCACACACAGCACATGGCAAACTAAGGTGGGGAACACCAAGGCAAATAACACACAGAGTGTGGCCATCAGCCGGTGAAAGCTTGTGGCCACACTCTGTGCATTTCTTGAACAGTGGTTTAGGCTGGTCAGCCATAATACACTCCACTGAGCCAAACGCTAAGCTAGACACATGCACACTCAGGGGTTGGCTAGGCCTACTCTATTCAAGAAAGAAACACAAACTTTCTAACTACATTTTTGTTTTTAACAAACCGACAACAAGACGAAGGGGAGGAAGGGCCATCACAAACAGCTACTCTTACACTAACTAAAGAATGAAAGGTTCCACTTATTCCACAGTATTTTTTCATATAAGGGGTTGCGTAAGCCACAAAAATTTGGGCTAGGCTTACAAATGCCTTAGGGCAGATAGCCTAGTATAAACCTATGAACCTATGAACTTACACTACCCAACTTGGAGCTACAGAGACCACAATGCATATGCATGAAGCAGCAGACAAGATCTGAGGGAAGGTAGGAGAGGTGAGGGATTATGGGTAAGGGGAAGAGCTTGGAGCAGATGCTTGATAAAATGTTGCCGGCTCGGATCCGATATGGATCCGAATACCCACAGGTTGCAGATAAATGAAGTTAACTACTTCAGATCTAACATTATTACACCTTCTTCAAAGACAGTCAACTGTAATGTTCCTTATTATTTTTCACTTGTTTACACTGCAAATATTTGTAAATACTTGCATCACTTTTTCTTTAACCACTTCTACTACTCACACTACCACTTTGTTTAGCCTGCATGCTTCTTCTTAAATAAATAATTCTTCTGATCTCTACTAATCTTAAATTCCACTGTAAACATAACTGCACAATGTAATCAAAGAATTACATAGCATATAAATCCTGTTCTTAATTACATACCCTTTCAAACCGTTATCAAAATGCAACTGCTGACAAAATGGTTGTATCATAAAAATATTTACATATTATATATTGTTTCTTGACAATAAACTATGTTGTATTATATGCAGTAAGCATTTATCAGACCACATTTGCATGCATAGCATGCCTCTGGCCTACTTAATTAACAAATGTTTAAATAAATAAATATATACTCTGTTAATGTCCACTGACTAACCAGCCTTGTATGGTTTTATTTTTTCTGATGGCACCCGCCTGCTGGATCCCTAAGGTACATAAACTTGTGTCATGCCCCCCATTCACTTCTTCAAGAATATATTAAACACACATAAACACTCCTTTTTCTCGCTTTATATACGTTTGCATGTGTTTGTGTGTGCATATATGTATGTATGTATATGTATACATGCACACACATTTTGTGTACAATAAGTGTGTAAACTGCAGCCCGTCTTTAATAATTCTAACAGTAGTCAGGTAATTAGTTGCATTAGATAACACATTGAAAAAAATAATTGCCTATTAGTGGTCTTTGCATAAAAGGCTGTTACAGTAGCTTCGCAAACAGAAGGATATCATGGGCTAGAACAGGGGGTCTCTGCCTGAACATTGTGTGGTTCCTGGAGTCAGATGGCCCATTCAAGGCCTAAACTGGAAGTATTCTGAAAGAAGATCAGATTAAGATTTTGTTCAGAGCTGGAATGAGCTATAAATGATAACCTATAGCCTTTCTGCTGCAAAGAGTATGTGGAACTGAGCATGTATTAAACAACACTGGTGGAGTTACCTCCAGTAATGCCTCTCAACTATCCCTAATTTTAAAGAATGTCATCAAATTTTGCATCATATATTTGCCCTGTCCTTTGTAAAATTTTTGATTTTCTGATAAATTACTGAGAATTATAATCAATCATACTGTTTCACACTTTTTATTGTTCAGAAAATGCATGTTGACATAAAAAGTGATGTTCCATTAACTTTTAAGTGAATTAGAGTAATGTTTAAAAATTGTTCCTTAATTTTGGTCTTTCCTGCCCTGCCCCCCTTATTATTTTTGGATTCATATAGAATTCTTGAGAAAAGAAGCTGACAGGAAGCCTCCAAGGACTGAAGACTTTTGCATTTATGGTACTGTGCAAGTATAGTGTAAATACTTCTACAATTAACTATGCAAAGTCAAAGGGGGATATTGTCATTTCATCTTTGGATAAACCTATACTTTATAGCTCATAGGTAAATACTAGGCTATCTGCTTTGAAGGGCTATGTTGTGACGTTCCTCCTCTGGGCCAGTGAACAAGGAGCCACAATCCTCACCACTGACACTGGTGGGGAATGTTCACTGTGAGAAAAACAGACACACAGTATTTTTAGAAACAGCCCTCTACATCAGGTAAAATTTCCTTTTAAAGCACAAAGGGAATGCTGACTCTTGGGCTTTCTCTCCAGGCCAAGTATATCCCAAACACAAATGACGTAATCCACAAAATTATGGCATGAAGAAACTGCAAGCCGTAAAGGTTGTATTAAAACAAGTAAATATTATTTAATAAGACATTCCTTTTGAAAACAGTATAATCTGGTAACTGCTTTCATCCATAAATTAATGAACTTCATCAAACAAATTAAAATTGAACACAGACTTTAAAAACCCATGTTCATGATTGGTTACCATAAACACACCTACTTCCCTTAAGAACTTGACTGGTTTACTATTATAATATGTTTAAAACACTTTCTTTGTCGCTAAAATTCTTACAGCTTAACCATAAAAAATTAAGAGGAACTATATCACTGTATAAACTGATAATTATTTGGACTTCTATTTTCCTATCTGGTTAATGCTTTTAGCTTCACTAAGCAAGTTATGGAAATGTATTCATTAATTCCAGGCCAGCTATGGGCATTTAGTGTAATCCGCCATATTAATTCTTTCTTTTCCTAAGATTAACTTCCAATGACCCCCGCCCTGGACACTGTTATTTACACTACCTATAGCCACGTATTTAAATGTGTGCCCTAGACATTTTTTAAACTAGTCAAGTTCTTAGGGGAAGTGGTTATGTTTATGATAACCAATCATGAATGAACATAGGGTTTTTAAAGTCTTTCTCTCCAAGCCCCAAATAAGACTCCCCACTGACCACTACAGAGTTGAGTCTTTAGCCGGGTGTTCCAAGCCAAGCCCTCAGCCACCCTTTCTGTGAAATCAGTGCTCTCAGTGTCCCTGTTCAAAGTAGCCATCACATACACACACACACACACACACACACACACACACACACACACACACACACACACACACACTCTCTCTCTCTCTCTGAGATTTGATTTTCACACACACACACACCTGGGCAAGGCTGGCACAGCTTGCCCACTCCGCCAACTCCACCCAGACTATAAGATAGATTTAATGCCACCAGAACACGAGAACCCAGCTACTTTAAGGCTCTTATCAGGGTACCCAATTACACTTAGTAAAATTAATATTTATGCAAATGGTAGTGTTTAACCAAGCAGCAAGACTTGCAGGAACTTGGAGCCACAGTGCCACTAAATAAATGCAAGCACTCTCAAAGGTTACATATTTTCTAAAAGACAAGCCACAATGAAAGATTTAGATATATTTAATAATAAATAAACATGAAAAGGAAATATAAAAAAACACAGATGGAAAGACTCAGACAGATACAGAAAACAAACAACACTTAACTAATATCACTATCTTTTTTTCAACTGACTGAGGAATTACCGTTTCCTAGTTACTTACTAAAGCAAGGCAAGATGAAAAGTGGATGAGTGTCTTGTCAGGTCAAAAAACAGACTGCACTCCTCACATCTCTCACTAGTATTCAAATACACTTTCAGTGCTGGCTACAGAATGACATCACATTTGGTCACTTGCCTCTGGTTCCACACTACGGTAGCTTTCACTAGAAACTGAGCCAGGATCTGACACTGATGTATCCAATACACATACAGAACTTTAGTTAAGGTTTATTACAGCATCTGGAGACTGTAAAACAATTCCACCACTTCCAGCCTTCCTGCAGAAACTAACAAGCCATTCTCTGGCATGCCAGGGTAGCAATTAGTTCACCACTAAGTACAACAGAGCAGGATCCCAGCCCAGGCTTTTAACAGACATTGTGTCTCTGGCTTATAGCTTAAACCAAGTCACTTAATATCAGGCTATTTTTCTTAAGGTTAGCTGGGCTGAGCTCATCCCCTTCCCTTCCAGTATCCTCTGTTAAAAATACATACATTTCATCAGTTAAAACAAAACAGTATGACATGCATGTATATTTCTTTTCTGTCCTGCAGGATCCACTGTTGATACATTTTTAACACAAGCAACTTTATAAATACATTTTTAACACAAGCATCTGTACAAATCAGTCTGGAATTCAAATGACATACAATTCTTTACAAAACTCCAGCTAGCTATGCTGGCATATGTTACACATGCATTGCCCTATTCCCCCTGGCACGGCTTGCACTACCTCACATCATCACAGCTCTTCTCTCTTTGAAGACTCAAGCTAGTTTTTCAAGTGACCCTAAAGGAACATTGCTTGAGGCAAATGAGCTTGTCTGGGAACACATTAACTCATACCCTGTCTTGACAGCCCACCTGCATTGGCATCGCTGACCTCACTATGGTGCTGCACTGTCATGTCATATGCCTGCAACCCTAGGCTCCACCTATAACTTGGCATTTTGCTAAATGTCTCAATGTAGCCATGTTAAGGGATTGCTGTCTGTAACCACAGTGAATTTCCTTGCATACAGATAGGGCTGAGGTTTTTGCAGTGCCCATACTATGGCTAGACATTCTTTTTCTACAGCTGCATAACATTCCTCCCTAGGTTGGAGTATATGGCTAAGATATACAACAGGGTGCTCTTCTCCCTCTGAGGAAACTTGGCCGAGTACAGCTCTCATCCCATGGTTTGAAGTATCCACCTGCACAACAAATTCTTTGCTGTAATCTGGACTGGCTAGTTTAGGGGATCCTCCCAAAGCTCCTTTAAGATTTTGGAATGCCTGCTCACAGGCTGGGGTCCACACAATCTTATCTGGCCTGTTTTTCCTCATCAGGTCTGTGAGTGGAGCAACTATTATACTATAATTGGGAACAAACTTTCTATAGTACCCTGCTGTCCCCAAGAATGCCCTCACCTACTTTTTGGAAAAAGGGGCACGCCATGCCTGAACAGCTTCCACTTTGGCAGGTTCTGGCCTGTTCTTTTCTCACTCTATGTCCTAGATAGTAGACCATTGCCATACCTGTCTGACACTTACTGAGCGTAATGGTCAACCCTACCCTTTGCAGTCTGCCCAGGAACTCTCTGACATGCTGAAAGTGCTCTTGCCTGGAACGGCTGTAGATGGTAATATTGTCCAGGTAAGCAAGGGCATAATCTCCTGCTAGGATACAATCGACCAGCCTCTGGAAGGGTGCTGGGACATTTTTCATCCAAAAGGGCATCTTTGTGAACTCATATAATACAAAAGGAGTCACAAAAGCTGACCTCTCTCCAGTTGTGGGAGTCGAGGGCACCTGCCAGTAGCCCTTCGTCAGATCAATAGTGGTCAGATACTTAGCCCCACTCATCTGCACTAGGTATGGGGTAAACATCGGACTCTGCCTGACTGTTTAGTTTTCTATAGTCCACACTGTACCTGGTGCTGTCATCCTTCTTTGGTACCACTAGGGAGGCCTAGGAACTGCTGGACTACTGGATTAGTCCCAGTTCCAACATTTCCTGTACTTCTCCCTCAGAGTCTGTCTGACTCGCTCAGCCATCCTGTAAGGGGCCTGCTTGATAGGTATTTGGGGTCCTGCATCCAAATGGTACTGCACCAGTTAGGTACACCTAGGTTTCTCAGTGAACATGTCCCCAAACTCCTGTAACTACTTGGGTTCTCGAACCTGGGTAGGGGACAGCTGCTGGGACACTGCTACCCCTAACACTGAGGTCTCAGTCCAAAACTCACTGAAGAGATCACCAGATTCCCCTCAGACGCCTCCTGCCACCTACTGCAAATACTCGCAAAAGGGCCTCCCTATCATGGCAAAGACTTCATCATGCTAACATGTTAAAGTTTGTACACCTGGCTCCTACCTAGCAGTTTTACCATGTAGTTAACATCACTGACCTTCCTTACTAATTTGAAGGATCCTTCCCAAGCTGCCTGCAGCTTACTGTGTCTGACAGAAATGAGCACCATAACCTGCTGTCTCACAGTATATTCTTGGGCTCGAGCATTCCTGTCATACCAGACCTTTTTCTGTCGTTTGTCTCCTGCCAGATTATCCTGCGCTAATCCCATTAGCTCCCTAAGCCTTGTCCTGAAGTTTAGAACATATGCCACAACAGACTCTTTGTGGGAATCACACTCCCCCTCCCACTCATCAAGAATCAAATCCAAGGGCCCCTCACCCTGTGCTAATACAGCAACTCAAAGGCTGAAAAACCTGTGGATTTCTGGGGTACCTCTCTGTATGCAAAAAGCAGATGGGGTGAATATTTGTTCCATTCTCTCTTAAACTGGTCTGCAAATGACCTTGGTATGGTCTTCAGTGTAAGATTCAACCTCTCCACAAGACCATTAGTCGGGGTGGTAGGGGGTAGAGTCTTTTGGTGCTTCATCCCACAGTGCTCCCACAGACAAGCCAGCAGGTCTGACATGAAATTAGCACCTCTGTCAGTCAGTATTTCTCTCAGGAAAACTACCTTGCTGAAAATCTCTAACAAAGCACTTGGCACCTTCTCTACCTTGATGAAGGATAGAGCCACCACTTCAGGGTATCTACTAGCATAATGTAGTACTACTATGATATATTTCTTCCCTGTGGATTTTGGGGTATTCAGAGGCCCTACAATATCCATAGCTACCCTCTGAAACATCTCCTCAATCATAGGCAAAGGCATCAAAGGAGCTTTGACCTTGTCTTGCCTACTTTATACCACTGCTCACAGGTTCTGCAGTACCCTGTTACATGCCTTGCAATCCCAGGCCAATAAACCTTCTGTATAATACGTCTCTCTGTACGGTTTATACCCATATGACCTGCAAAAGGAATGTCATGGGTGATGCTAGAAGTGCCAGATGGTAGGCTCGGGGCACTACCAACTCCTATATTACTTCACCCTCTAGCCCTCCCTCAGGGATCCACTCTCTATGCAGTAACCTTTGGTTCCAGTATACAGATTCCCCTTTTCTTGAGAATCTGATGCCTCCTCAGCTACCTCCCTCAAGCCTTATAATGTAGGGTCCGACAGCTGAGCCTGTCTCAACTATACCTTTGTGACCCTTCCCAGCTCCCATTCCACAGGAAGTCTGGTATCTTCTGACAGTGGTGCCTCACTGTCAGCCTGGGTACTACCACTCACCTCTGCCCTTGCAATCACCCTGTCCAAGGCAGCATCAGTATGTTTTAGCAGCTGTGGCTCACCCTCAGGCTCACTGATACAGGGTAGCTACCTCCCTGAAATAGCCACATCGCTAGCCCCGGCTTCAGGCGTGGGGTCTGTCTGGGTCTCCCCCAGGCTACCAGACCCACATGCCTGTCTCCAAGCCTTTCTGTGTGTCACTGCATGCACACAAGGTACTGCATTATCAGAATCATTCCCTAGCAAGAAATCTGCAGGGATATAGTCAAACACACCTACTTACTTGCTTCCTTTTCCACCCTCCCAGTCAAGGTGACCCTGGTCAAAGGTATTTGGAATGGTGTCCCTCCTAAAGCTCTGAC
This sequence comes from Protopterus annectens, assembly GCF_019279795.1. NCBI lineage: Eukaryota > Metazoa > Chordata > Ceratodontiformes > Protopteridae > Protopterus > Protopterus annectens. The sequence continues at coordinate 361,022,397 of NC_056746.1, read as the reverse complement.
TGGAGTGGACTGCCCAAGCAAGTACTGCTCCCCTTTAACCACTGCAGGCTGCATAATGATTATGTCAGACACTCTCTCTCTCTTGGTAGTGGCCTGTTTTCCATCCACTAAGATAGGATACAAACTCCAGTGATAGTTTGGTACCCCTGTTGTCTCCAGACAACTTACAGCTGGCATGCTATTACTGCCAACCTACTAGTTCCCTCACCTTCTGTTCCCCACCTTGGCTTCAGTGTACATTTGTATGCTACATGGCCCCTCTGATTACATTTAAAACATCTAAACCCTGATCCTGGCCATGTACCTGAACTAGTGGCTTCTCCCTTTTACTGGTGGACTCTGTTAGGGTGGTTTAGGCTGCCCACCATGGGTTCCTGTATATCTATGTGCAGCACTGGGTATCCCTTTCTTGTGCAGTGGTGCCCTACTTGCCAAGTAGAGATTCTCTTTTCTTCCCAGCTCATCTGCAGAGTTATACTCCCGGTTTGTCAATCAGATTCTGGTATTCTCAGGCAAAGTGGTAAGGGCTTGTTCCTTCAGCATGAGGTCTACCAGACTTTCAAAAGTGGTGACCTGACACCCACTCACCCAACTATGAAAAAAGCGCATAGCTCACCAATAATCACATACTTTTTCATCTGCCCTACGTCTATGCTCATTAAAGTTTTTCTGTAAGCTTAGGGTGTTAACTTAAACCATTCCAATAAACATTGTTTAACCTTGTCATAATTTAAACAATCGGTATCAGACAATTTAGAAACAGCAGTTACAGCTTTACTGTGGAGTAAGGGGGTCAAGAACTGTACCCAGAGCTCTTGGTCATCATACTGTTTACATACTTTTCAAATGTATGAATAAAACTATCAAAATTATCACCTGCTGTCTACTGTGGAAGAAATTTACCAACCTTTGTTGCTTCTAGCGTTCGGTTATTCCCTTCCTCATTGCCTCCATGTTCCTTCTGAAGAGTCAGCATATCACTCTCACGTCATTTTCTTCTGCCTCCAAATGCCACAATCTCTCTGCTGATTCTAATTCCATATGTTTTGCCTCCAGTTTAAGTCTCTAACTCCAGATGTGTTTTTTAAGTCCTCTGAGGAAAAGGTGAACTGTTCTGTTTCTGACGGCCGCACATCCCCATCACCAGACTGGTTGTCTCCCTGGTTGCTGGTCTGTGCTGCAGCTGCGACTAAGGCTGAAATCCTTTCTTCTTTAGTCAGGTTGGCATGGACCAGTCCTTTGGATTTGCACACTTTAGCCAACCGGGTCACTGTCAGTTTACCATAATCCTCTGCTGACAGCTTTGCCTGCTTTCCCTGACTAAACTAAACTACAAAAATAAATACAACTATTGTGAAAAATGGAACTCTGTATGTTTACTTTGTGGCTGCTGAGAGTATAAACACCTTTAGGGAAAACTGCTTACAGGCTACAGAAGTTCAATTCATATCCTACCACTGCCACCAATATGTGACATTCCTCCTCTGGGCCAGTGATCAAGGAGCCTCAATCCTCATCACTGACACTGGTGGGGAATATTCACTGTGAGAAAAATCGACACACACAGTATTTTCAGCCCTCTGCACCAAGTACAATTTCCCTTAACAGCATACAGGGAATGCACACTCCAGTCCTGGAGCTGGGCTTTCTCTCCAGGCACGAAATAAGACTCCCCACTAACTACTATAAAGCTTAGTCATTAGCCAGGTGTTCCAAGCCAGGTCCTCCACCACCCTCTCTGTGAAATCAGTACTCTCAGTGTCCCTGTTCAAAGTAGCTGTCACACACACACACACACACACACACACACACACACACACACACACACACACACACACACGCACACACACGTGAGCACACAACTGGCCAAGGCTGTCACAGCTTACCCATTCTGGCAGCTCCACCCAGACTATAAGGTAGATTTGCTGCCACCAGAACACCTGAACCCAGCTGCATTAAGGGTCTTACCTGGGTACCCAATTGCACTTAGTAAAATGAATACTTACACAAATGGTACTGTCTAACCAAGCAGTAAGACTTGCAGAAGCTACAGTGCCACTAAATAAATGCAAGTAATATCAAAGATTAAATATATAAAAAAACATGAAAATACTGGATATCTATTTGCAATAAAGACCAGAGTTTCAATCACAGGAAATATAAAAAACAACAGATAAAAACACTTAGACAGATGCAGAAAAAAAAACATTTAGCCAATAGCACTACATTTTTTTAACTGACCTTAGAATTACTGTTCCCTAGTTACTCACTACAGCAAAACAAGATGAAAGTGGACGAGTGTCTTGTCAGGTCTAAAAACAGAGTGCACTCCTCACATTTCTCATTAGTATTCAAATACAATTTCAGTGCTCGCTACATAATGACATCACATCTGGTCAGATGACTCTGTGGCTCACACACTACGGTAGCTCTCACTAGAAACTGAACCAGGACCAGGCACCGATGTCTTACAATACACACACACAGAACTTTAGCTAAGGTTAACAAATGGAAAAGAGTGTAAGAATATGCACACACATATACATACATACATATATATATATATATATATATATATATATATATATATATATATATATATATATAAAATCTGTATGGGGGGTGTACCTGAAATCTAAACAAGATATGATTAACAGTAAGACGACTGCCAGTAAAATATCTAAAATAAGTAGATCTAAACACAAAAGACTGACAAAAAGGAAGTTAAGAAAAGGTCACACAATTTATTATATAAAAACTTTAAGAAAGACTAAGTAAAAATCAACGACATTCAGAAACCATATAAATGAAACACTGGTATGCCTTTAAGGGCTTATTGCATATATCCCAAGGCTTTCACTGTAGGATGTTTTAAGTTATTACACAGTGAAGACTCTAGCTTAGCTGGGTCTATCTTGCAGGTTTTATTTAAAAACTGCAACAGTGTCCGTCTTCCTTCTTCACTGTATTCTTACATTTCCTAAATGCTATATTTTTTCTGGATTCACTATGATTAATCACATCCTAGGTAATGGACATATGGTTAATTACTAGAAACATATCTAAACATTATATTTTGACATTTCTATTTCTACCACTATAATTCGTTTATAATAATTTTTTATGTTTTTTTTTTTAATTTGTAAATATTTGATGTCTTTATTTTATTCAATGTTTGTATAATAACCATTAGAAATGTGCCATTTAAGGTCATTCCTTACAAATTCATTTTATATTTGCAGTCTTTGTGGAGCTTTTCTCCCCAGGCATCTGTTGTGAGGTAGTTATTCTGCCCCTTCTGTCTTGGATTTTTCCAGTAAAAAAATGCAAAAAAAAAAAAATGTACAAAATCACACTCCAGTTAACAACACTCAATCCTTCTCTCAACATTATTTAACTGTTTTTTCAAGAAGGCCTAGTTCCTCAAACGCTGCCATCCTGCCATCTGCAATCCCACCCTGATTTGGAAGCAACCACACGTGCACACACACGCACACATACAAACACACGCACACACAAACACACACACACGCACACGCAAACACACGCACACGCAAACACATGCACACACAAACATACGCACACCTGATCTCCATATATGCCAACTCCAAGACACTGCAAACTTAAAGAAAAGAAATAAGGTCTAAACAAGAATAAAGTTCACCTTTCCTCTCTTCTCCAAATTCTACAAAATCAAAATGAACACCCAATGTCGGTAACATAGTCAATTCTTAAACACTGACTATAGAAGCATGCTGTCTTTCTCTTGCACCATAATGGACTTAATGAAATATTACATGATTACCTGTATTGCTCCTGTTTTCTGTTTTCTCTAACCGCTAAGGTCACCTAACCTATAAAAACAAATATTTTTCCATTTTTTTTTTATTTGCTTATTTAATTTACACAAGGCTCCCTGCTTCTGTGATGACAACTGTGGTGTGTTCTCACTCTGGGTTACTGCTTTTCATACTATTACTATGTCCTTTGGTTGTAGTATGTAAGGCATTGACCCACTGTGTCAGCATGCCTTTTTAAAGTCACAATCTCTATTTTATTGGCCTAGCTCTACAGTTAAGCTGGTGGTGGAGCAGACTTTATGGTGAATGTGCATTCTGAAACAGCTGTCCACATTCAGACTTCTGATCCTTTCTCCCTCATCATCACAGAATGCCAAGTCCAAAACGGTTGCCAAGGAAGGAAACAGTACTGTAAACTCTCTTAGGTAATTGGGACGAAAGTCATGTATGGACAGATACAGCAACACCAAGATTTTAAAGTTGATATAGACATAGATCAGGAGCCAATGTATGCATAGAAAGAATAGCTGTGTAAGAACTTACCATAACCTTAGATGTCCTTCTCTTCCATGTTGCAGTATTCATCACTGTAGGGAGGTTTCTGCCTGCAGCATCAGACATCAGGCCAGTATACCAACGTCTTAGGAGCAGGGGTACGTGCTACATTGTTGTCAGGGCCATAAACCAATGTTGGCCATAAAAGTGACATCTGCATGCACCCCCCTTTCAGAAATGACTGCCGCATACAGTAGTACCCCTGAGGAGCAAGGAAAGGAAGCTTTTCAGACCCACATATGCCACCAGCCCAATGAAGCCCACTAAATGTATATACCTGTTACAGTGCTCTGTTTGGTTGGAGAGAAGGTAGGGAAAGTCACTCGAGACAGACAAAACTGAACAATAGGGGGTTGGGAGGGGACTGAATACTGCAACATAGAAGAGGACAGCTAAGGTTATGGTAAGTTCTTACACAACTATTCTACATACTTCTATTCTCATGTTGCAGTATTCATCACTGTAGGGAGAGTACCCACGCTTTAGGTATGAACCTGGGAGGTAGGCTGGGGGGCCTGGTCTATGAGACCCTGTAAAATTTACCTAGCAAACCCAGTTCCGGCTCTAGAGACCAAGTCTAGCTTGTAGTACTTGGTAAAGGTATGGAATGAGGACCAGGTGGCCGCTTCCAGTATGAAAGCATAGTCCATCCCCCTGCAAAGGCTGCTGAAGAGACAGCTGCCCTGGTAGAATGCACTCCCACATTGGTAGTTAAAACCTTTCCTTGAAAGGAATAACAGGCAGAGATAGATTTAGAAATCGATGATAATATAGTCTGTTTAGAGACTGCCTTCCACAAGGCACTTGGGTGAAAGGAGATAAACAGCTGGTCAGACTTTCTAATGGATTTGGTCTTGTCCAGGTAATACCTAAGCTGTCTACGAATATCCAAGGAATGTAGGGTTCTTTCAGATGGATTTTGAGGTTGAGGGAAAGAAACAGGGAGGTTAATGGCTTGATTCAAAGACAGTTCATTAACCACTTTAGGCATGAACAAGGGGTTAGTCCTGAGGGAGACCCTGTCCTTATGGAAGATGAGGTAAAGGGGGTTAGCCATCAAGGCCTCGATTTCTGAGACCCTCATGGCGGATGTGAGGGCCACCAGCAGAACTGTTTTCCAGGTGCATAGCTTCAGTGATGCTGAGTGAGCTGGTTCAAAACGAGATAGTGTAAGTTTTTCTAGGACAAAATTAAGGTCCCATGAAGGCAGAATCGTTTTTTGACAGGGTCTGATATGGAGGACCCCTCTTAAGAATAGTTTTACCTCTAATCTGGATGCCAAGGGAGGAACCAATGGGAGACAGGTGGAGATGGCTGACAAGTGTACCTTAACAGAAGAGTAAGTCAGTCCTGAATTTAGGAGCTCACACAAGTAAGAAAGGACCATGGGTCTACAGGAATAAGAAAGGGGTCCTGTGTTTTCTTTCGACACCACCTGGAGAATCTTTTCCATTTTGACATGATTTCTCCTGGTACTAGGTTTCCTGGCCTCCTGCAGGACATTGAGTATGTCCTCTGAATAAAGGTGTCTGAAGGGGATCAGAACTCTATCACCCATAGAGTTATTCTGAGGTTCAGCACTTGAAGGTGTATGAGCGACCCCCCCGTCTTGTGTGAGTAGGTCGAATCGGTGGGGTAACCTGTGGTAATTGCCCTTGGCTAGTAGGTGAAGAAGGAGAAACCAATGTTGTCTAGGCCAAAAGGGAGTCATCAGCAGGATTTTTGGTTTGTCCCTCTGAATCTTCAAGAGGACTCTGAATCAGTGCGAAGGGGGAAAGGCATCAAGATACATCCCCGCACAAGAAAAACAGAAGGCCTAGCCTGTGGATGTGGATCCCTTGTGCAAAACAGAGGCATCTGCCTGTTCTGGGAGGAGGCAAACATATCTGCCTGAAGAATACCCCACTTGTGAATAAAGTCCAAAAACACTTCCCTGTGAAACATCCATTCGTGAGAGGGTGCAGAGGTTCTGCTAAGAGTGTCCACCATCACATTCTCTGCTGAGGGAATGTACACTGCTTGAAAGTGAATGTGCAATTCTGCTGCCAGGGACCAAATCTGGACAGCCAGGCTGCAGAGCAGGTAGGACCTTGTCCCATCTGCTTGTTGATATACCACAGGACAGTCATATTGTCTGCGACAACTTTTAAGGTGCCTGGTAGGAGAATTGGGTGGAAAATTTGCAAAGCTAGAAGAAGGGATCTCATCTCTTTGATATTGATGTGGTCCCTTTGTCTGAAGGAAGACCACTCTCCCTGAACTTTGTCCTGCTTGTTGTGGTTTTGCAGGACAGCTACCCAACCCAGGTCTGAAACATCCGTGAAGATTAGTTGTGAGGGTGGAGGAATCTGCAAAGATATACCCGGAATGAGGCATATGGCTGCACTCCACCATTGCAGCTCTTTTTTCAGGCATGGGAGGAATGGTAGAGGAGTATCCAGGGGGTGTGAATGTTGGTTCCACTGACTCCTCGGCACCCAGTGAAATTTTCTCATAAGCAGCCTTGCTAAGGGAAGCATGGGTATCAAGGATGCCATGTGGAATAGTACCCTCAGGAATTCCCTGGCTGATGAGATTTGGAGGGAGAGGAGTGTTTGGAGGTAATGTGTGATGGCTACCACCTCCTGGCAAGGAATGAAGAATCTGGTCTATTTTTATCCTGCACCCCAAGAAAATCAGGTCTTGGGTAGGTGTCAGGTGAGATTTTTCCTGGTTCATAGTGAACCCTAGGTTTGTCAGGGTATTGGACACCATGCCTAGGTGGAGATTGAGGGTATGGCAATCCTGGTGAAGTATAAAGAGGTCGTCTAGGTATGGATATATATCTGAATGCCCTGCACTCTGCAGTGGGCGATGAGGGGTTAGACACTTTGTGAATACACTGGGGGGTGTGGAGAGCTCAACTAGCAATGCAGAAAATTGAAAATGCAATCAACCCATGGAAAAGCATGGGAACTTCCTGTAGCTGGGGTGAACAAGAATATGAAGGTAAGCATCAGGGATACCATGAAGGCTTGGTGAGGGATAAGGGATAAGAAGTGATGCAAGGTGAGCATTTTGAAGGTAGGCACCTTGAAGAATAGATTGAGTACAGACAAATCCAGAATTGGCCTCTAAGAACCATGTTTTCTTGGAACCAAAAACATCTTGGAGTAAAACCCCTTGTTTGTCTGTTCTGGAGGTACTCTTTCCTTGGTGCCTTGAGTTTGCAGCTGATCCAAAATTGAGTGTAAGAGATGAAGTTGACTTGTAGGTGGTTGGGGTGTCCCCTGAAAGGGAAGAAGTGTCCACCAAGTCATAAAGTATCCGTTTTGGATGATGGAAAGGACCCAAGCCTCTTAGGTTATTTTTACACCAGGAGGGTAGGAAAAGGGTAAGGTGGAGGGATAAGGGAGTGGAGCTGGGTAAAAGGTTTGAGTCACTGTGGAAGGGCTCTGCCCTGGTCAGGTTGCCTCCAAAAGGGAGTTGGAGTGGAGGTAGAAGGTTGTTTAGGAGTGGAGTGTCTCCTAGGTTTGCCACCGTCCCCTAGCCTGTGGGGCATTGAATGAGATGCTCACCTCCTAACAAAGTTGGTCCTTTGAGGGTAGTTCCTATGATAACTTGGAATAGGAGAGACTAACAGATGCTTTAAATTTTGTAGCTCCTTGCCCTTTTCCTGTAGGGATTTAAGGAGCTCTGCAGATGCTGCACTGAAAAGGGCCTTATTATCAAGAGGTGCATCTAGCAATTTGGTTTAGACACCCATGGGAAGGGGATGTAACCTCACCCAAGAATATCGCCTCAGGACAGAACCCGAGGCTGTGAACTGGAGGATGCCTCTATCGCACCATAACTGCACTTTATTTATTTTTATTTATTTATTTTACATTTGTTGACCGGGCTGGTCTAGCTGGGTACATGTCCATTTTCAGTAGAGGGCCGGGGAGAAAAGCTCCACATAGAGATACATAATAGTACAATTACATAAAAGAAGTTATACAGTGTTAAGAAAAAATATTTAGGAAATGTAAGATAGTACAGTCAAAACGAACCCCCCCCCATTTTTTTTTTTTTAGTATTCCAGTTCATAGGTTACAGTGATAATTTATGCATAAAATGCTTATAATTAGTGTATGTAGGATAGATTGTAAATATTTAATATGAAGACATGAAGGAAGGGAGGGAATGAGTTAGGGGGAGAAGAAATTAGCCAGGGTTAATGCAGGTGCATAGCCAGTGATTATTGAGATGTGATTTTAGATGTTTTTTAAAAGGTAGGAGAGAAGTCTGAGCTGTGATTTCGGTCGGAAGTTTATTCCATAATTTTCCTACAGAGTTTGAGAACAAGGAGTCACCTGCTGAGTTGTTTGATTTAGTAGTGTTAATCAGAAGTTTGTTTGAGGAACGTAAATTTTTGAGGTTGTTATATGGTGTGATAAGGCTAGAGAGTATAGGAGTGTTGCTAGGTTGATACAGGGTCTTGTGGGCTAAAGTAAGGTGGTAAGATTGAAGCTGGTTAGGGAATTCAAGCCAGTTTAAGTGTTTAAGATTTAAGCAGTGGTGGGTTCTGAAAGGGGAGCCTGTAGCAAATCTAGCAATATTATTGTAGGAAGTTGCTAGTTTCTTAAGGTTGTTTTTGGAGATATTAGTATATATGGGAGCAGCATAGAGCAGAGTGGATAAAAGGTGAGTTCGAGCTATGGCAGACCTAGCTTCTGGTGAAAGATAGTTTTTGATGCGATAGAGGGATCCTAGTTTCTTATTAATTAATTTTATTGTATTGTTTATGTGTGTCTCGAAGTTTAGGTTGTTGTCAATTGTTATACCTAGCAATTTAGTGGTAGGGTCAGGTGAGATAAGGGTACCATTATTAGAAATAAGATTTATTTGTACAGGGGAAGACTTTTGGGTTGGGGTGAAAAGTAGCAATTTAGTTTTTTTGGGATTTAGAAGAAGGCAGCGGTAGGAGAACCATTGTTCAACAGTGTTAAAGGCTTTTTGAGTAATTGACTGAAGTTCGGTTGGTGAGGAGGCAGAGCAGATTAATGTAGAGTCATCTGCGTACTGAATGCAGGTGGAGTATGGGATTTCAGATTGCAGGTCATTTATGAAGATAGAAAATAAAAGTGGGCCTAAAACAGAGCCCTGTGGAACGCAGAGGGAGATTGGGCGGTGATTGGATAGTTCATTTTGCCAGAGTACGGCCTGCTGACGATTGCCAAGGTAAGATGTAAACCATTTTAAAGATAGAGAATCCAAGGAGATAGACTTAAGGGTGTGGAGTAGATGTTGATGGTTGACCATATCAAAAGCTTTGGATAGGTCAATGAAAACTGCGGATGATAGTCTATTGTTATTACGGTTGTTGTTGATACAGTTTGTGAATGATAGCAGGGCAGTGGTAGTACTATGAAAAGGTCTAAAGCCATGTTGGCAGTTGGCAAGTAGGTTATTTATAAGAAGGTGATTGAGTATCTGCTTGTGAATGCATTTTTCCAAAATTTTAGCTATAGGGGATAGTAAAGCTATGGGACGATAGTTGGAGAAGTCATTGGAAATTCCACCTTTACGTAAAGGGATATGTGAGATTTTCCAGATTGATGGTACTTCACCTTCTTTTATAGATCTGTTTATCAGAATGGAAATAGGGTAGGCTAGGGCTTTAGCACCTTTTTGCAAGAATTCTGCTGGGAGTTTATCTGTAGATGGGGAGGTTGGTTTTAACTTTTGGAGAAGGGAGGAGATGTAAGAAGTGGATACTGGTTGGGGGTGAAATTGTGGGGGTGGATTATGGGAAGATGTGGGCAAGTTAGATATATCAGGTGATAGGTGGCTAGCTAGAGTTTGAATGGTTTCTGTGAAGAAAGAGTTGAAGGCATTTTCAGTTTCTTTTGGATTATTGGGGTTAGATCCTTGGGGACTGGGTGTGATTGATTGGCCTGGGTAGAGAAGATTATTAATACCCAGCCAGATGGAGTGCCTGGTCACCTGAGAGGCAGTAGAGAGCAAGGCAGAGAGTTGTGACTTAGCAGGAGCATCTGGCACATCTGGAATCAGTGCAGAGGCTTTTGAAAGGATATCTAAAACAAACCTAGCCATGTGAGTTTGGTAGTTTAGGGCTCTGATGGCTACAGTGGAAGAAGTATATACCATCTTCCATAGTCTATCCATAAATTTGCTGTCCTTGTCAGTGGGAAACACAGAGGTGGAAGGTAGCTGTCTGGATGATATATCTGCTGCCACTGCAATGACAGCAGGGTCTGCAGGAGGGTTCTTGAAGAACCATGTATCCTGAGGAACTTTATACAATCTATCTGGACATTTAGAAGCTGGGGGCTGAGAAGCAGCCAAAAAGGCTGGAAGCAGGGGGGGAGACTTCAGATGGAGAGGGCTGGTCCATCTGCACAAATTCAAAGTATCTCTTTTTTGTTTCAGAGACACCTGAAGCCTGCTATTTAAAATGTTCTCTCATCAGAGAAATGGTGTCCCCAAAGGAGAATTCTTCTCCTGGAGATTCAGGACCAATAGAGTCCTCCTCCTCATGGGTAATGAAGCCCTTGGGGGATTCTATCTGGGAGCAATAGGTAAGTAATTCATCAGAGGAAGAAAGTTCTTCTGAATCCTCTAAGGCCTGCACAGGTGTAGGGGCTGGTAGAGGCACCTGAGACTGGAGGCCCTGGAAGGCCCTGAAAAGATTTTGGGAAAAAACTTTCCATCCAAGAGCTGGTTCAGCTCCTTTGTGTTCCCTATGTTTTAATTTCTGTTTCCTCTTTAGAGGAGTAGAAGGATGTGTTGACTTAGGCTACAGTAGGCTCTTCTGACACCCGAGCCGTAGTTTCCCCTTGCCTTCAGGGGCTGATGGCAGATCAACCTCAGTGGACATACTCTGCATTTCCGCCAAACTGGCTTCCACCATGGTTTCAGGTTCTAGCTGTAAAACGGGTGACCCTGGGATAACATTCACCTGGAGAGTCTCACCAGACTCCTGAGGTGCATCATGGGCATCAGGAATAACTTTCTTGGCCTTCTTCCGAGGCGGCTCATCGGAAGTACCTACCTTACCCTCTCACGCCTAACACTAGGTTTTCTAAATAAAGTTTTAAGGCGGCCAGATGGCTGCAAAGCGTTTTAGGTACTAAAGACTTGCAAATATTGCAAGACGTATGGTCGTGGCCTTCACCTAAACAGAATAAGCACTTATCATGCTTGTCCTTATGTGGAATTTGTCTTCCACAAGCACACTTCCCTTTCCTAGTGGACATGTACATTTGAAAAGCAATAAGAAGGTAACGAAAAACCCAAAGGGGTACTTATCTGTATCAGATGGCCGAAACAAACGTACAAACTGATTCCTGGAGCTGGCGATCGGAGGTTCATAGATCACTGCGGCAGAAAAGTTCTGAAGGGGTACGTGCAGACGTCACTTTTATAGCCGTCGGTTTATGGCCCTGACAAGCAATGTAGCATGCACCCCTGCTCCTAAGACTTTGGTATAAAGGTTGGATGTCCGATGCTGCAGGCAACAACCTCCCTACAGTGATGAATACTGCAACATGAGAAAAGAAGGACATAAAGAGTAATATGTTGGTGAAATGTTGTACCAGGAAGTAGCATGAGTGTTGACTTTTGTGTGAGCTACAGCCAATCTAGGTTTTGGAAAGTCCAAAGTAGGAACAGACTAGCACATAAACTACTGACAAATTGGAAAGAGGGACAAGGTGCTTGAGTCTGGAGATATTCCTTAGATGGAAGCAAAACTATTTCACCAAAGTGGACATCTGGTCCTTAAATGTTAGCTGATTATCCAGTATCACACCTAAGTCCTGCACCTTACTCACAAATCCAAGCTTGCTAACACCTTGAAAGATGCATGGCAGAAATGGTTTAGCTATATAATTCCCCAAGCCAGCATGAACTGCCATGGCCTTGGTTTAGGATGTGTTTAGTTTCATCCAAGTATGTATAAGCTATTGATGAATGGCCTCGTGGTCATCAGCAGTGGGAAACATACAAACCACATTCTACAGAGGGAAGAGAAATAAAGCTGGATATGATTAGTGAAGCATGGTATGATTATTGTCTTCTCCTAATGGACTCCCCAATGGGAGCATAAACACCATGAGAAGTAAAGGGCCCAAGCTTGAGCCCTTTGATACTCCACAATTCAGAAAGAATGGAGCAAAAGAGTTTAAAATAATAAACAGGCAAGAGCAACTCAGGAATAAGTGAACTTTATTTAAACAACTCCTGGTGCCATTACATTTTACCTTCAAAAGCATTCAACAAGACAATTCAAAAATAAATGTATATAACACAAACAGGTTAGTGGTAACTAACCTGATTTTTCCCTTCCCAGCACAAATTCATCTTGGAAATTTTTATTTAAACACTTTTCTCTGTGGGAAATGCAAGACTAAGTGTTAATGGCATTCAAACATCATACTTACTTGTCCAACTTCACTGGTTGTAAATGTTCTCTAACAAAATGGTACACAGGGCAAACTAAGAGATATTTTAAGGCACAAATAATGGAACTTGAGGCAGATGTTAGGAATTAAGATATGACTAATTCTGCAGCTGCCACTGTGATACCTCATCAAAGCTGGTTTGAAGACTGATAGGTTACTGTTTTAGATGCTCATATTATGCATAGAAGGGGCAATGTAGTAAATGCAGACTTAAAAATGGAGTCGGCTTTAATTTTCATGTATAAAACCTTTTTGAATACTGTTTTTTATGTTAATTTTTAAATGGACCATTTTACTGAGATTCAATTAAAGTTATTTTTACTGCAGTGTTGTTAGATTAAAGACAGTTTTCTAATTTTGACTGGTTCTTGATTGTGTATTTCTATTTGTTTGTTACCTCTAATCCATTTGATTGCCTTATATAAATTAATTTACAAACTGTCGTTTTATACTCCAGTAAAGGCAAAATACCAAGGCACCAGGGGTTCCAGGAATAAAATTTATTTATTTCAGAACAATTCAAGCTTAACATTACACTGTGGCTGTGCGTATGCCCACTGAGGTATGATGTGAAGCATTCCCAAACCACACCATGATCTCAGTCACTTTGAGGGTACCATGGTGAATGGTTTAAAGTGCCACAGAATGTTCTAGCATGGAATTAGAGTGAAATACTGGTGTTTAGTCATTGATAAGTCATTTACTACTCAAGTGATAACAGTCTTAGCACTGTGTTGAGAGTGAAATCTACACTGTTATAGATTCATGAGACTATTAACTATAGGATTCAGAATGTGCAAAGACAACTTTCTCAACAACCTTACCAAAAAATGGAAGGTTAGAGACTGGGCAGAAAGTAACACATATACTGAGGTCCTATGATGTTTTGTTGCGGACAAGGGTATTAATGACTCCTCTGAAGCAGGTGGAAAAAACACAGACCTCAACCTGGACTCCAATATCCGATAAATTACTGAAACCAGTACATCTATGCTGGACTGAACTAGCATGGAGGGGCATGGATTCAACCTGCAAATCACTGCGTGTCTGCCTGAGAACATATTGGACATAATATTTCGTTCCAACTGAGAGTAGTGAATACTATCGAGAAAGAACAGCACTTCCTGCCAGACTGGAACCAGCGGTTGACAAGCATAGACCAAAATTGTAATTGAACCATGTCTCTGTCCTGAATGCAAGGCCTATACATATGACAGGTCTAAGATAACACCAGGCCTGTTGCAAACAGACTTCACACTGGAATAGAGTGATCTAAGTCAGGTCAGAGCAGGATGGATTCCAAGAAACTGCTTCGTATGATGAAGTACCACCACAGGTGTTACCCATAAAAAGAACAAGGAGATTCATTAGGGTATTTCACCAGAGTGTGAAAGCTAAAGAGTTGGGGTCACTATAAGGATGCCAAGAATAGCTAGCTGCACAGCTGTGTGATTGCCAGATAAAATGAAATGTCCTCTTAAACCTATCATTATCACCTTTTTTATCTAATATAGAAGAAATGCAAGCTTATCTGTGTGGTACCCCAGATCATGCAATAGCCACACATTTTAATGTTATGTCTTTGGAGCTACTGAATAGCCCTCCCTGTCAAAGTACCAAACTTAATTTGGTGTTATAAATGGGTCCATGGCCACATACATTGGCCAAAACATATGCACTTAGCTTCTATTACCCAAAAATCTACTAGCTCAAACTCAAAAATTCTTACCATGGAAAATAGCTACTGGCTAAATTACATAATACTGGAGTATGAATTCTGTATAAAGTTCATTAACATGCCTCAAAGAACATATATAATGACTGCAGTGATTACAGCATCAGGCTTTTGGTGTGCACACTAATTTAATTCTTTACTTTTTTCCCTTCTGCATTACAAATGTAATCCAACCCCTGTGACCAGATACCAGGTAACTGGTTCTATGTAGTTCACATGGTATTACAGTTGTTTGCTTTAAAGTGATTGTTTCAGTGTAATTTACCTGGTGCAAATGAGAAATAAATAAAAAGGAGGAATAGAGCACAGTGATGACGAAGAGAGAAATCTAAGACAACTTACATCTGAGAAAATATTGATGAGGGGTGTTTGTTAAGTCACAGATACTTCCAATAATCAGAAACCACTAAATATCACACAGAAGGAAGGAAACTGAGGAACCATAAATGTAGAGTACCTCCCAGAGGAGTACAGAGAAGAAAAGAGATGAGCAGATGATCCCTACTACACTGGGGATGACCCTCAGTGCACCAACTGCCCAGTAATGTGTCAAAGAATACAACAGCCAGATGGAGATAGCCCAAGAATGACACATGGTGCAAAATAGGCAGAGGTACAAGGAGGGGATATAGCTAGAAAAAAAGAACAGCATTAAAAAATGCTCAAATTACTGAACAAATTTACTTGTTTCACATACCATCAAGATAATACTCAAGATCCTACAAGCTACTCTCCAGTAATAAATATACCAGGAACTGCCATATGTACAAGCTGGATTTAGAAGGAGCACAAACACCGGAGATTGAATTGCTAACATTCTTAGGATAACAGAGAAAGCAAGGTAACTCTAGAAAAAATATTTACTTCTGCTTTACTGACTACAGGTAAGCCGTATGGTTCATAGGTAGGTACTAGGCTATCGGCCTTAGGGCCTATAATAGCCTAGCCAAAAAGGTTCCCTGGCTTTCACCACCCAAGAAAATTATTTTCCTCTGCCCCTGTCGAGCAGAGCCACGGTTCATAGGTTCATAGGTTGGTACTAGGCTATCAGCCCTAGGGCCTATACAAGCCTAGCCATAACAATTCCCTGGCTATTTCTTCCCACATTATTTACTTTCCTGGACCCCTGTCTAGCAGGGCGACTGACGTGATCCCTGGGGTGAATTTCCTTTCTCCCATCCAATCGTCAAGGTTCCTCTTGAAGTGGTCCAAAGAGGCACTCTGCTTGACATGTATGGGCAATCTATTCCAGAGTCTGGGGAGTCTCTGGGTCAGGAACCTATCCCTCCAGCATGTTTTGTTTATTGTGATGACAAGGTTTAGATCCCTGGAGCGTGTAGCTCTGAGGGAGTGGGATTTCTTTAAGTGTAGCATGTCCAACAGCTCTGGGTTTGACATGGCCTTGTATGTTAAGCAGAGATCACCTCTGAGTAGACGATATGCGACAGAGTATAGCTGGAGTTTTTTAAGGAGGTCAGCGTAGGGCATCTGCTTTAGGCCTGTGATTCTTTTAGTGAGGTATTTCTGAGGCCTTTCCAGTTGTTGCAGATGTCTTGAGAGGTACATACCAAATGGGGCGTTGTATTCTATAATGGGTCTAATGAGGGATGAGTACAGTGGGACAATGACCTCCTTTTTTCTGGATGCAAAGCCCTTCGTGATGAGGTGTGCCACATAGAAGGATTGCCTGATTGTTGTGGCGATGTGGTTATCGAAGGTGAGAGCACTGTCCACCTGTGTCCCTAAGTCTCTTATCACACTTTCTGTGTTTAGTGTACTGCCACCTATATGGTAATTCATGGATGCATGTTTTTTCCCAAAGGGGATAACAATACATTTCTTGGCATTGAGCTTGAGCCCATGGCTCTGGCACCAAGCATCTGTTTCTGTAAGGCCCTTTTGTAGAGTATCCACATCATTTGGGGATTCAATAATGGCTCCCAGTTTGCAGTCATCTGCAAACTTTGTTAGCCAGAGTCCCTTAGTGTTGACCTGTACTTCAGAGAAGTAGATGCCAAACAAGAGCGCCCCAGGACTGAACCCTGAGGTACTCCACTTGTCACTTGTCTGGAGCTGGATTTGGAGTCGGCTACTTTTACAGTGTGGGTTCTATCAGTAAGCCATTTAGCAACCCATTGGGTGAAATAGGGATTAATGCCCAACTTAGTAAGTTTATCTATGATTCCAGAGTGGGGGATGGTGTCAAAGGCCTTGGCAAGGTCTAGATAGGCTGTGTGGACCACCTTACCCTTGTCCATGGCTCTGGAGACTGATTCAAAGAAGTCAATCAGGTTCAGGAGACAAGATCGGCCCTTCACAAACCCAAACTGGGTGGGGTCCAGTGTTTGAAGGTTGCCAATGTCTTTGTTTATAAGTTCCATGATAATACGCTCCATGGCCTTGCAGATCAGGCTTGTCAGACTGATGGGACGGTAGTTTCCGGGATCCAAGGTGGATCCCCCCTTGTGGATTGGGATAACTGTAGCTCTGCGCCACTCAGTGGGCACGAAACCTGAGGTGAGGCTATGATTAAACATGACACTTAGGTGAGGTGCCAGTTCATATTGTAGTTCATGTAGTACACAGCCCGGGATGTCATCTGGTCCCATGGATGCTGTATTCTTGGCTTTAGAGAGTGCGTTTTGTACCTGTGTGGCCGTTATTACTGGAATTTGGCAATCTTCCGGTATTGAGATGGGCCATTTAGGGGGTGAGGGGGGTGAAGTTGGCACTGAATCGATCTGCCAGGATATTGGCAATATCCTTTGGATCAGTATATTTAATGCCATTCTGTTTTAGCTCAGCGCAGATCTGAGCATTGCCATTTAGATTCTTGACATAGTTATAGAATGCTTTGTGGCTGTCTTTGGAATCTTTGGCAATTTTATTTTCGTAACTAGCTTTGGAGGATTTTATGAGGCATCTCAGTTTCTTACTGAGGCCAGTAAGGGAGTTTTTTGCATCCTGGGATTTTCCTCTTTTCTGCAAAAGTTTCTTCCTTTTGTTGTAAAGTTTGTTTATGGCAGGGGACCATCAGATTGGCTTCCTTTTTTTTTGGATGAGAGCATTTTGGTTCTATTTGGGATGGCACGATTCATGCATGAGTGGATGTGCTCGTACAGTGCCTTAGTGTAGGATTCAGCAGTTGAACTTTCAGTTCCCGTCTGCATGGGTGTTATGAAGTTTGTCACTTCTGACTTGAGTAGCATGAAGTTGGCTTTGGAGAAGTTTTTTATGGTGGTTTCTTTACTGGGGGATGGGGGTGGGATGTGGATGTTAAGGGTGATTAGCTTATGGTCAGACCTCACTAACGAGGGGGTGACCATAGGTATGGAGCATTGATTTCCCATGTTGGTAATGACCAGGTCTAGGATATTGGAGCCCCTGGTGGGACTATGGATTAGTTGATCCAGGGCATTAGAATTTATGAATTCCAAGAACCGTTGCGCAAAGGTGTTGGGATTTGAGTAGTTTTCCCAGTGATCCCCAGGGTGAATTTCCTATTTCCCATCCAATCATCAAGATTTTTTTGAAGAGTGCTAATGAGGAGCTTTGTTTGGTATAGATAGGTATTTTGTTCCAGAGTATGGGAACAATCCCTCCAGCATGTTCTGTTTATTGTGGTGACAAGGTTTAGTTCCCTAGAGCTTGTAGCTCAGAAGGATTGGGATTTCTTTAACTGGAGCATGTCCAACAGCTCTGGGTTTGACATAGCTTTGTATGTTAGGCAGAGATCGCCTCTGAGTAGGAGATATGTGACGGAGTAAAGCTGGAGTTTTTTGAGACAGTCTGCGTAGGGCCATCTGTTTGAGGCCAGTAATCCTCTTTGTGAGGTATTTCTGTGGCCTTTTCAATTGTTGTAGATGTCTTGTGAGGTATATACCAAAAGGGGCGTTGTACTCTATAATGGGTCTAATGAGTGACGAGTAGTGGGGAACAATGACCTCTTTTTTCCTGGATGAAAAATCTTTCGTGATGAGGTGTGCCACGCATAAGGATTTCCTGACTACTGTGGCGATGTGATTATCAAAGGAGAGACTATTGTCCACCTGTGTCCCAAGGTCTCATCACACTTTCAGTGTTAAGTACACTACCACCTATGGCTTTGACACCAGGCATCTGTCTCAGTGAGGCCCTTTTATAGGTTGTCCACATCGTTAGGAGTTTCAATTATGGCTCCTCGTTTGTAGTCATCTGCGGACTTCATTAGTCAAAGACCTTCTGTGTTAGCCTGTACTTCAGAAAAGTAGATACCAAACAGGAGAGGACCCAGGACTGAACCCTGTGGTACTCCACTTGTCACTGGTCTGAAGTCGGATTTGGAGTCTGCTACTTTCACAGTGTGAGTTCTGTCAGTGAGCCAGTTGGCAACCCATCTTCTGACATAGGGATTTATACCTAGTTTAGTGAGTTTATCTATAATTCCAGAGTGAGGGATGGTGTCAAAAGCCTTGGCGAGATTTAGATAGGCTGTGTGAACCACCTTACCCTCCTCATCTATATGGCTTTGGTGATTGCTTCAAAGAAGTCAATCAGGTTTAGGAGACATGATCTGCCTTTTACAAACCCAAACTGAGTGGGGTCCAGAGTTTGGAGATTACCAATGTCTTTGTTTATAAGTTCCATGATGATATACGTTCCATGGCCTTGCAGACCAGGCTCATTAGGTTAATGGGGCGGTAGTTCCCGGGGTCCGTGGTGGCTCCTCCTTTGTGGAGTGGGATAACCATTGCTGTGTGCCATTCAGTGGGCACACAGCCTGAGGTGATGCTATGATTTAACATGGTGCTTGGGTGGGGGTGCCAGTTCATTCTGTAGTTCATGTAGAATGCAGCCTGGGATGCTGTCAGGTCCCATGGATGTTGTGTTCTTGGCTTTGGAGAGTGTGTTTTTTACCTGTGCAGCCGTGATTAGAGGAACTTTGAATTCTTCTGATATAGAGATGGGCTCTTTAGGGGGTGGGGGTGGGGGTAAAGTTAGCACTGAACCCAGGATGTTGGCAATATCAGTTGGTTCTGTATATTTAGTGCCACTGTGCTGTAACACAGAGCAGATCTGAGTGTTGCCATTGAGATTCTTGACATAGCTATAGAATGCTTTGTGGTCGTCTTTAGAATCAGTGGCGATTTTGTTTTCATAACTAGCTTTGACGGATTTTATGAGGGATCTCAGCTTCTTACTGAGGCTGACCAGGGAGTTCTTCCAGTCATGGGATTTTAATCTTTTTTGCAACAGTTTCTTTCTTCTGTTGTAGAGTTTGTTTATGGTAGGAGACCACCAGATAGGCTTCCTTTTTTTGGAGGATAACATCTTGGTTCTTAGGGATAGCACGATCCATGCACTCATGTAAGTGCTTATAAAGTGCATTTGTGTAGGATTCAGCAGTTGTACCTCTACTGTCCGTCTGCATGGGTGTTGTGAAGTTTGCCACTTCTGTCTTAAGAAACATGAAGTTGGCTTTGGAGAACTTTTTTACAGTGGTTTCCCTAATGGGGGGTGGGGGCTGGATGTGGATGTCTAGGCTGATTAGCTTGTGGTCGGATCTGACTAACAAGGAATTGACCTCTGGTGTGGAACACCGGTCGCCAATGTTGGTAATGACCAGGTCTAGGATATTGCTGCCCCTGGTGGGGGTGTGGATAAGTTGATCCAATGCATTGGAATTTATGAATTCCAGAAAACGTTGAGCAAAAGAGTTGGTACATGAGTAGTTTTCCCAGTTAATGGTGGGGTAGTTGAAATCGCCCATTATTAGGGTGTTGGGTTGTACCCTAACATTTTCCAGTGCATCAAGAAATGAGGAGTGGGAAACCTGGGGGATGGTGGGGGATCTGTAGCAAGTTGCAATTTGGATTGCGGTCTTGCCCAGAGTTATTTGCACTTGGATAATCTCGGGTGCATTATGCTGAACAACTAGCCTGGTGGTGTGGATAGATTTAATGAATTTGGACACGCCTCCACATTTAGTGTTTTGGTCCAGCTTAGGTGGCCGAAAGGTGTGGATTGAATTATAGCCTGGTAATGCAGGGGTGCTCTCTGAAGCCTTGAACCAGGTCTCTGTCACTGCACAGATTTCGATGTTCTCTATTTTAAGGAGTGCCTCGAGTGAATGCATTTTGAGGTTTAGACTTCTAGCAATGAGTAGCATTGCCCTCAGATTTTGTTTGCTTGTACCTGTTACGGTGGTAAATTTGTCATTTGAACCTTGCCTAAAAAAGGCACTATAGGGGTGGCAAGAGCCTTAGCCAGTATCTGGAATCCCAAGGGTGACAGATGCAGGCCATCTCTGTCAAAGCATCATGGTCTGTCGATCATGTCATCCCAGGCAGACAGATAATGGATTCCCCCTAGAATGACACCAGAAGCTTAGCCAATTGTTGAAGTCAGTCATTTTGTCGTTATACTGTGGAATCATTCTGGGTGATGGCAGGATGCTACTCAGGGCTTGGGTCATACCTGCCTGGGCTACAAGATTGGAGAGCTCCTCCATGTCTCTTTTCATGTAGTCCAGGGAGGTACTTCTCAGGTCATTCACACCAAAATAAACAATGACAGAGTCATATTTGTACTTGTTGTGTAGTTACCCGAGTGCATGCATTATGTGGCAGATCCTGGCACCCGACAGGCAGGTGACAGAAACTTTCTCCTTGTTTAGCCTGTTAAGTGGAACATCAGTGTGCCTGACTATAGAGTCACCTATGACTAGAGTGTTGGGTATGTTGTTATGCCTTATGGGCTGTGGTTGAGTGGCACACTAAGTTTGTGGGCTATGTGTCATTTGGGTTGTGTTGGGGGGTGGAGGTTGCATGTGTTTCTGCTTTGGAGGTCTCTGTTGCTTGAGCAGATTTTTATTGAGAGCCTCTGTGAATGTAGGTGTGTGTTTTGTGTTGCTATGTGTGTGTTTTGGTGGTGTAGGTTTTGAGGGACTATGTGATGAGTGTGGTGTGGTGCAAGTGTTTACCTTCTCCTCTTGACTGTCTAGTCCAGTCTTGGGTGAAGAGAGCTTTGCTGCCAGTTTAGCTATTCAAGTGCATCTCTCACAGGTTGTAGTGTTGGGTGGTAGGAGGAGAGGGTTGACTGTGTACATGAGGCAATTGCTGCACTGCCCCAAGATGCCTAGATTCATCAGGTAGACAGGAGAAAACACTGGGAGTGGACCCTTAGACATGCCTGGATAGGTGCTTATTTACTGAGTACTAAAACTGTTTTCCTCTCGACAAGTGAGGAAAGTTGAGTGCTCTAGTAATTTGTAGCTTATTTAGTGCTTACAAGTTCTAAACAAGTGCTGAGCTCAAATAAACATATTTGAATGCTAAAACTAAAAAAGCTGGCTAGTTTTAAGGGAAAATTTGAAGAGCAGACTTTATGGTACCAGGAATAGTTTAACCCTAGCTAAGCGGCGATGCATAAAGTGTATTTGTTTTATATGACAGTAGCAAACTGATTTAAACAAATTAAGCAATAAAAAGCTAAACACTGAGCCCTGTTCCAGCAGTCTTCAATCAGACAAGTTCCAACTGCACACTCCTGCCACCAGGGCGCAGGGGAACCTTCTCCAAAAAAAGATGGCCTGGATTAGTGCTCAAGTTATACAAACAAAGCTATATTCAGCATGCCTGAATCTAGTCTATGCTACAGCAAACAAAGTGCACCAATTTCAGAAAGAAACAGTTCAAATAAGCAGCCACAATAATCCTTTAACCAGAAATTCCCAGCTCAGAAGGGCAGAATCTAACCTCTCATCTCACAAGAGTGCAGACCACAAACCTTCTTAATGTAAAATAATTGGCCTGAAGCCCAAGTGCTTAAACCAGAACTAATACACTTTTAGAATAACAGACGCTGAGCCTTCAATCAGCAATTCCCAATTTAGAAGGATGTAAGCTACCTGCCCTGCCACAACAGTGCAGACCACAAACCTTCTTAATGTAAAACAACTGATCTGAAGCCCAAGTGCTTAAACCGAAAGGCAGTAATAAATGCAGCAGAATAAATACAATTGAGTATTTTTAAGAAGAGGCAAAAGCAAAATAAAGTGCACATTTATTTTTAAGTAAAGTGCAAGGAGAGAGGAAGGAGAAGCAGAGGTTAAGACCTAAATGGGTTGGCTTTGTCAAATATTCTCTCTGTATTAAGTAGCGTGAACACCAGACTGGGAGGGGTTCCCATATCAAATTTACAGTAGGGGCGCGCAACTGCAAAGCCACCAACTATAACACCACCGCAAGAATATGGGGGGAACCAGTTTCAGGACAGATGAGAACAGAAAACAATGCCAGAAAATATATAAAACAATTCAGTCAGCAAAATTAAGACAATGCAGAACTCTGAAAGGTTAAATTGCCAAGAAATATACTTATCAATCAGCGATATATTTCCAGATTGTTTGAGAATCACACTAGTCAGTACCCAGGAGTTTCCAATAGTGAATGGAAGAATTTACAAACAGAAACTATTTTTAAATCAGCAAGCCTTTTAGCAATCAGATAACACAGAAGCTGTTAGACCAGTTTTATAAACCAGTTCTGGCTAGTGTGATTCTCAAACAATCTGGAAAATATATCGCTGATTGATAAGTATATTTCTTGGCATTTTAACCTTTGTTCTGAATTGTCTTAATTTTGCCTGACTGAATTGTTTTATATATTCTACCATTGTTTTCTGTTCTCATCTATCCTGAAAATGCTTATCCCCTATTTCTGAGGTGGAGTTTATAAAACTGATCTACCAGCTTCTATGATATCCGATTGCTTCAAGGCTTGCTGATTTAAAAATAGTTTCTGTTTGTAAATTCTTGCATTCACTGTTGGAAACTCCTGGGTTCTGGCTAGTGTGATTCTCAAACAATCTGGAAATATATCGCTGATTGATAAGTATATTTCTTGGCATTTTAACCTTTCAGAGTTCTGCATTGTCTTAATTTTGGTTGAGTGTATCATAACAAGCTGTGGCAAGATCATAGAGAAACAGGGATAACTGACTCACCTTATTTGTCTCTCGGGGAATCTTTGCAAAACAAGCTGCAGAAATATGAACCAAATATGAAATAAATGACTGGCTCATGATTGGAAAAGGAGTGTGACAAAGTAATTAATAGCCATCCTACTTATTTAATTTAAATGCTGAACACATCAAATGCTGGGTAAGACAAATCAGATGCTGGAATCAAAACTGTTAGGACAACTGTTAACCTCAGATATGCAGATGATACCACTCATAAGTTGAAGAGCCTGTACATGGTGGTGAAAAGCAGAAAGTGCAAAAGCTGGCCTGCTGTTCAACAGCAAAAAAACAAAAATGATCTCATATTGCCTTATTAATTCTTTGCAAACATATGATGAAAAACTGGCAAGTTATTTTTTCCTGGGCGCTGCCGTCATTATATTAAAAACAACTGCTGCTTGGAAAGAAAGCCACGGCAAATCTGGATAATAATTCTAAACAGCAAAGATACAACACTGTCAAAAAAGCTCTTTATAGTCAAAACTATTGCTGTGAATGCTGGATTATAAAACAAGGATGATGTGCACCAGAGTATCGATGCTTTTGAACTGTGGGGTTGGAGAAAACTTTTGAGAATTCTGTGGCCTGAAAGAAGATCAAATCAGTCAATACTTAAGTAAATAAACCCAGATTATTCACTGGAAGATTTACCAAAAATAAAAACCCTGGCCATATAATGAAAGACAGGATTCAATTGAGAAGACACTGATGCTGGGAAAGATCAAAGATGAAGGGGGCAGACAAAGGTTAAAATGGGCAGAAAGCATTACTAAATTAATGAATATGAATATTAACATGAATATGCAAGAACTTAAGCAGCTGCTGACAGACAGGTCTTATGTGCTATAGTTCTTCACGTCATGAAGAGTCAGACTCAACTAAATGACTAAACAACAACAACCTATAATGTATAATGCTCGTGATATCACAGTGATAGAAAATGTGGTGAGTGATTTAAAAAATCACATTACAGTGAAATACTTCATCTCTCATCTCACTTTCCCTGTTTGCACTGGGGAATGAAACTCAGACTAGAACAGAATATCAAATGCAAAGGAGGATGAGCAAACTGAAGTCTGTATCTCGGACATTTGTTGTTGGAACGCAGTAGAGTTAAAAAAATTACTACACTTTCAGGCTATAAAATAACATGATAGAAATGGGAGGTACTGCAGCAGTGGGCAACTAGTTGACATAACAGAGTGCAGTAAGCATGGCAGTTATACAGTATTAAGGCAGTTATGAGCTATTAACAAGCTGCCACATGCAGTCCAGAGTATAAGGTTTGATTCTTTTAATTTCCATTTGCCTACTTTGTAAATCTGGGCAAGTCACTTAACCACATGTTCCTGTGTCACCTTTGAAAAAGGACACATATCTTGTGGGCTTACATTGTCAACAAATCAATAAAACATTAAAACAAAAAGGCCTAAGCAGACAGATACAAACATAATAAACAATCAGGGTTGGCAAGTAATGGTGTTGCTACATCATATGTACTATATACTTATTATTATATCAACTCAGGCATCATGTGGAGGACAAAGCCCAGGGGTAATGAAAGAAGAAGCAACTAGAGTAGTGAACGTAGGGATAGGAAACAGCAGTATTTTTTTAATCTACAAAAATGAAAATTATGCACTCACCATCATGGTAGATTTGTGTTGACTGATTCCGTCCTTCCTCAACATATGGGTCTCAGTCGTGACCTCAGATCTGGTTTTGGCCACTTCTAAGCTTTGGATCCGGTACTCAGGCTCCTCCCCCTATGCATAATCAATTTGCATAAGAAGCAAGCTACCTCAGACTGAGTTTGCCTGACAATAAAAGGGAATTTAAAATTATACAGGTGTTGACAGACAAACAACTTAGCTAAAGAAAACAGTTCTCGGCTGAGAAAAGAAAGTGAAAGAGAAAGACACGAACTTCAGGAGCCAAGGCCAGGTTAGCTAGAACAATCTCAGAATGGAAACATAACAAGAAAAAAAATGAAAAAAAAGATAAGGAGGGGGGATGTGGCAGGGTAGTTGAGGAAGAACAGAAACAGACAGCACAGATCTATCTTTATGGTGAGTATTTAACTTTCATATTTGATGCTGTCTTTTCCATCCATTCCTGAACATATGGGACAGTGTCCTTTGCTACTTTCACACTTGGGAGGCCTTATGGAAGGATATTTCGGAGTACAGCTGAACCACAGGAGGCTCTAGATCTGGACTGCATATCTAATTTCTAGTTTGAGATGAAAGTATGTGTCTTCGACCAAGGAGATGTAATACATATGTCATCAATTGGAACACTAGAGAAGAAGGCTGTAGACAAAGCCAGGGATCTGGTGGAATGCGCTGTTGGAGTCAAAGGAAGTAGCAACTCTTTCTTGATAAACAAAAGAAATGCACTGCAATAACCAGCAAGACAGGGTGACTTTGGACACTGGTTTTCCCAATTTAGCTGTAGAAAAGGACACAAATAACTAATCAGTTTTCATAGGTAGGTACTAGGCTATCGGCCCTGGGGCCTATATAAGCCTAGCCAAAAAGGTTCCCTGGCTTTCGCAACCCAAGAAAAATATTTTCCTGTTCCCCTATCAAGCAGTGCTGCAGAAGTGATTCTGGGGTGAATTTTCTATTTCCCATTCAGTTGTCAAGGTTTTTCTTAAAGAGGGTCAATGAGGAGCTTTGCTTGACATGAATGGGTAGTTTGTTCCAGACTAATGGAAGTCTCTGGGACAGGAATCTATCCCTCCAGCATGTTCTGTTTATTGTGATGACAAGGTTTAGGTCCCTGGAGTGTGTGGGTGGGTGAGATTGGGATTTCTTTAAGTGTAGCATATCCAACAGCTCTGGGTTTGACATAGCTTTGTATGTTAGGCAGAGATCGGCTCTGAGTACGCGATATGCGATGGAGTAGAGCTGGAGTTTTTTGAGACAGTCTGCGTATGGGATCTGTCTGAGTCTGCTAATCCTCTTAGTGAGGTATTTCTGTGGCCTTTCCAATTGCTGTAGGTGTTTTGTGAGATACATGCCAAAAGGGGCATTTTGCTCTAAATGGGTCTGATGAGGGATGAGTAGAGAGGAATGATGACCTCCTTTTTTCTAGAGGAGTACCCTTTTGTGATGAGGTGTGCCACGTAGAAGGATTTCCTGACTACTGTGGTGATGTGGTTATCAAAGGAGAGACTACTGTCCACCTGTGTCCCGAGGTCTCTTATCACACTTTCAGTGTCTAGTGACCTACCGCCTATGTGGTAGTTCAGGGGTACAGAGTTTTTCCCAAAGGGGATGACAATGCACTTCTTGGCATTGAGCTTGAGGCCATGAATTTGACACCAAGCATCTGTCTCTGTGAGGCCCTTTTGTAGAATATCTACATCATTAGGTGATTCTATTATGACTCCCAGTTTGCAATCATCTGTACACTTTGTTAGCCAAAGACCTTCTGTGGTGGCCTGCACTTCAGAGAAGTAGATGCCAAAAAGGAGAGGACCCAGGACCGAACCCTGTGGTACTCCACTCATCATTGGTCTGAAGTCAGACTTGGAGTCAGCTACTTTACTATACGGTTTCTGTCAGTGAGCCAGTTGGCCACCTATCTTGTGACATAGGGATTTATGCCCAGTTTAGTGAGTTTATCTATAATTCCAGAGTGGGGGATGGTATTGAAAGCCTTGGCAAGGTCAACATAGGCTGTGTGCACTACCTTGCCCTCATCTACAGGTCTAGTGACTGCTTCAAAGAAGTCAGTCAAGTTTAGTAGCCATGATCTACCTTTTATAAACCCAAACTGAGTGGGGTCCAGGGTTTGGAGATTACCTATGTCTTTGTTTATAAGCTCCAAGATGATACGTTCCATGGTCTTGCAGACCAGGCTCATCAGGCTAACTGGGCAGTGGCACCCCCTTTGTGGAGTGGGATAACCATCACTGTGCGCCATTCAGTAGGCACATAGCATGAGGTGAGGCTATGTTTGAACATTGTACTTAGGTGGGGTGCCAGTTTGTTCTGTAGTTTGTGCAGTACACAGCCTGGTATGTTGTCTGGTCCCATGGATGCTGTGTTCTTGGCTTAGGAGAGTGTGGTCTTTACTTGTTCATCCGTGATTACAGGGGCTTTGCATTCTTCCTGTATTAAGATGGGCCCTTTGGAGGGTGAGAGGGGGGTAAAGTTAGCACTGAACCTATCTGCCAGGATGTTGGCAATATCGGTTGATTCTGTATATTTAGTGCCATTGTGCTGTAGCTCAGAGCAGATCTGAGTGTTGCTATTGAGATTCTTGACAAAGCTGTAGAATGCTTTGTGGTTGTCTTTGGAATCAGCGGCGATTTTATTTTCATAACTGGCTTTGGAGGATTTTATGAGAGAGCTTCTTGCTGTGGCTGACCAGGGAGTTCCTCCAATCTTGCGATTTTACTCTTTTTCTGTTGTAGAGTTTGTTTATGGCTGGGGACCACCAGATTGGCTTCCCTTTTTCGAGGATAGCGTCTTGGTTCTGTTGGGGGTGGCACGATCCATGCACTTTTGTATGTGCTTATACAGTGCATTTGTGCAAGATTCAGCAGTCATACCTTTATTTTCCGTCTGCATGGGTGTTGTGACGTTTGCCACTTCTGTCTTAAGAAGCATGAAGTTGGCTTTGAAGTAGTTTTTGACAGTGGTTTCCTTAATGGGGGGTGGAGGTGGGATATGGATGCCTAGGGTGATTAGCTTGTGATAAGATCTGACCAGCGAGGAGTTGACCTCTGTTGTGAAACACTGGTTACCTATATTGGTAATGACCAGGTCCAGGATATTGCTGCCCCTGGAGGGGGTGTGGACAAGCTGATTCAAGGCACTGGAATTTATGAATTCCAGAAAACGTTGAACGAATGAGTTGGTACAGGAGTAGTTTTCCCGGTTGATGGTGGGGTAGTTGAAATCACCCATAATTAAGGTATTTTTTCCCCAAGGACAGAGTGTCACCTGAAAGGTTTTGTCTTATGTAAATAAAAATGCAACTGATGATGAACATCTAGCAAATGCAAAGTATATTCACCCTTGTCCAAAAAATTTGGGAAGAACACTGGAAGATTTACTGACTGATTAATGGATGATTCTGAAGCCACCTTAGGAAGAATGGAGCAGTTGCTTTCTACTGACACACTGTCCTTGGGAAAAAAATTAGGCAGGGAAGATTTGAGTATAGGGTGTATAGCTCAGAAATTCTCCTAGCAAAAGTGATAGCCACCAGAAATAAAGTCTTTCATGATAAAGACTTCAGATCAAGCGTAGCAGCAGGTTTGAATGGGGGCCCAGTCAAAGCCTGTAGCACAATAATAATATCCCATGGAGGGACTGGATCTCTAAGTGGAGGATGCAGTAGAAAGATACCTTGGAGGAAAGGCTTGGACAATCTGAGATATGCAATGAGTGCATCATTTATACACATATGGAACAATGATATTGCAGCTAACTGTACCTTGATTGTGGAATAACTGGCTCCACACTGGAAAAGGTGTACGAGGAAGTCTAAAGTTGTTGGAAGAGGGCTGAGAAAGGGTCAATATTTTTTTCAGTCACCCAAACAGAAAAACTTTTCCATTTGCTCTTATAAATTTTCCTAGTCAAAGGTTTTTGGGAAGAAGACAAAATGTGGACAACTGAAGATGAAAACTTGGGTTGTTGAACCACCACTGGAATTGGAGAAACCATGCGGTCAGTTTCAGGGACTGAATGTTCGGGTAAGACAACCCCATGAGTGAGATAGAAGATCTGTGTGTCTAAGTCCAGCACCCAAGGAGGGTGGACTAGATGAGGCCAGAGAAAGGGAAACCATATTTGTGAAGGTCAATAAGGGGCTATGAGGATAACTATCATCTTTACTGTAAATGCTTTGTGAAGCTATTTTGGAAGCAGGGGCAAAGGGTTAAAGGCATAAAAGAATCCTGGGACCAGGAGTGTGTCAGAGTCATCCCTGGGTGACTCCTCCTCTCGGGGAATCAGAGAAAAGTATTTGTTGCATTTGGTGTTGTGGGTAGAGGCGAAGAGGTCACAAAAAATTCAGCCCCAGTGGCTAAAAATCTACTCTGTTACTAATAGATTGAGAGACCACTCATGAAGGAGCAGGATAGGGCTGATCAATCTGCTCACAAGGATATTGCATTTCCCTGGGATAAGCAGCGGGAAGATCTTGCCTATTGCCACACTCTAATTACCTCTTGACACAACGGATAACATCTGGTTCCTTCCTGTTGATGTTCCAAACAAATGCCATGTTGTCTGTCTGAATGGATATCACACCCAAAGGGAAACAGTCCTAAAAGGCCTGCAATGCTAGGAGGACTGCCCTCATCTCAAATATACTGATGTAAAGACTGGCCTTAGTTTGGGACCAAGTGCCTTAGACTGTCTTTCACAGGTAATGCATCCCCCCCAACCCAGTTGTCAGCATTCATTGTCACTGTGGCTTGGGGGGAGGAATGAAAGGACATCCCTGTACAATATTCAGAGATTCTGGCCATCACTGTATAGGAGTTCTGCAGACATTCATTAGAATCACTAGAAAAGACATGGGTTGTTTCCTGATTGACCACTGAACTGCCAAAGTCCACTAGAGAACCTGCATGTAGAATCTGGCAGGTGGCACTAATGTGATGGAGGCTGCCAAGGAGCCTAGAAGGCAAAGAACTAGTCTCGCTGGTGGCTTCTGGTGAGATAGGACTTCTTAGACTTGTTGATGAAGTGATGCAATTCCTGTTTGAGGGAGTTTTGTTATTTGAAATCCTGTGTCCAAAAATGCTCCGATGAACTCTGCAGACTGGACTGGTTGTAATTAGGGCTCTTCTACATTCACAGTAATTCCCAAGTTTATGCACAGTTGATGTAAGGAGTCCCTGGCTTGAATGAGTAGATTCCTGGAAGGGGAGTTATGAGCCAGTCGTCAAATATGGGAATACTCAGAAACTCTGCAGTCATAGATGAGCTGCCTCTACTGCCATATACTTAGTAAAAACCTGGGAGCAGTGGTGAGACCAAATGTTAGATCTGTGAACTGGGAATGACTGGCATACAGCTGGAAGTGAAGGTACTTCCTGGAGCATATGTCCATCTTTATGTGGTAGTATGCATCCTTAAGCTCTACTGAACACATCCGGTCATTCTTCCACAGTAATGGAAGAATGGACTAAACCATGACTATCCAGAATTTTGCTCACTTCACAAACTTGTTCAAGTGATTTAGGTACAAAATTGACCTTAGGTCCCCGTTTTTCTTTGGCACTAAAAATAATTTTGAACAAATTCTGGATACTCTCTGGTCTGAAGGGACCTCTTGGATGACTCAATTTTTTAGAAAGGTCCTTATTTCTGAAGCAGCTTCTTCCCTTCCCAAGGATGGAACATCAAGAATTCTTTTGGGGCATGAAAGGGAATTAAGCAGCCTCTGGTTATGATCCTCTGCACCAATTTGTCTTGAGTGATGGATGTCCAGGTTGCTGGGTGCAGGGATCAGTGCTACCCCACTGCCTCCAGAGTGCAAGAGTTAGGCAACCATTCAGGAGCACTGGAAAAATGTCTCTGAGAAAGGACCCCTGAAGCTTTGGTTTTGCAGGCCACCTCTGTCCCTTGGACAACATTCATTATAAGAGTTCTCCCTCTGTCTTAGGGAGCTCTTTCTCCAGAAGTGTCAGATGCAAAGCCCTGGGATTTACGAAACAACATTCTCTTTTCTCCCAGTGTTTCTGAAGAAGGTCCTTTGAGTGGTAGAGAATTTGATCCCTGCCGGCAGATAGGGATTTACCATCCTTCTAATTTTTTAAGATAGTCTCTCTAACTGTAGGACCAAATAGAGTTGATCCATCACATGGGGCACTGATGAAAGAAGTCTTGAAATGTTCCACAAAATCACACAGTTGCATCCAGGGATGACTTTTTATGAAAATACCTGTGCCAACTGCTCTAGATGCACTCTCTGTGGCATTTGAGATAAGGACATAGAGGTACTGGATAATGACTCTAGGGTAGCCAAAAGTGAGCCAATGGATTTTCTTTGATCTGCAGTCAAGATCCCTGGTGGAGAACTGAAAATTTCCTTTGTCAAATCCTTCGGAAAACGACTGATGTCTGCCAAGTAATTAAGTGCTCTCATTGAAAAGACAGATGAGGCATAGACATACTTCTCAAATTTGTCAAATGTGTGCAACTCCTATTTTGTAGATGGGCAGAAGAACTTTCTTCTGCTAGCTCCTGCAGCCACTACCACAAAATCTACTGTGGGACCCTTGCTCCAATGAGGATGGTCTTTGTTAGCAACCAAAAACTTGTTGGGCTTTCTGGGGATAGGCTCAGTTGTGTCCGGTTCCTTCCATGCCTGAGAGGAGATCAGGTCTATCATCTTGTCGGCTCGGGGACCACCCCAGAAGTAAGCAGATGGGTCAGAACTGAAAGCCTCAAGAAAAACTGACTCCTCTGGAGAAGGAGCTTTGGAGGGACAACCCTTTTCTCTCTGAATGTGACATCCTCAAGGGGGGAATCTGGGATAACTTTCTCCTTTATCGAAATCAGTGTCAGTGGTTGGGAATTCCTCAGGGGAATCCAAGTGTCTCCTCTTGCACTTGTATTTCATATGAACCTCCTCTGTGGGTCATTCAGGGGAGAAATAAGAAACAGATATTGTCTCTATTGCAAGGACAGAGTCGAGGCTCCTGGAAACCAGCTGTCCAGATGGGACTAGGAGAGCAGGCTGTACACCCTGGGATCCTGTTCTGAAAGGTAGACCTCTCTCTAGGTTGAGAGAGTATGCTCTCAAAACTGAGCTTGAGATACATGTGGGGAGCCACACTGTCAGAGTCAAAACTCATGAAGGTGGCTCAACCCTAGAAACTATTTGACTGGGATTAGAAGGTGTCACCGGAGCTGAACTATCAAGTGTCGATGTGCATAGAGAAAGGAAAGGATCTGAAGACCCCGGATCCAACTCTACCCTGTTGGAGTCATCTTTGATGGTTTGGCTCTGGGACTCCAATCAACTTTGCTAGAGAACTCTTCAGAATCAAGGAGGTATGAAGCTTTGGCTCCAATTCAGATCTGACCTGGGCAGGAGTCAGATCTAGGGGCTCTGATCTGAGAGGTCAGATCAGAGAAGGGGCCATTAATGAGTGAGGGAAAGAAATGGTTCTTCTGGTTAAGACAGTACTCACAGCTGGAAGTACACCTAACTAGATTTGGGTCTGAAGGAAATGCCTCATCATCCTGTCCATGCCAGCTTTAGTGAGGCTCTGAGAAGACCTAGCTGACCTCAGAGAAGAAGCAGAGGATGTGGCCCTGAAGGATAAAACAGTCTGTCTTGCGGGATTGGAGACTGGTGCCTAGGAGAGAGAGAATCCTGAGAAAAAACAGGTGGTGTTACTGATCTGATATTTACTGGATCCAAACACAGCACTGGCTCCTAAGAACTAGAGGTCTTCGTTGCAGAGCCAATGTGGGTGTCGGATCTGGAGTTCTCTTTTTTTTTGTTGATTCTGATTTCTCTTTGTTCCTTTTGTTTCCCCCTGGGGTTCTCAGTGTTTTTTGAAGATGAAGATGGAGAAGGGGAAACAGCAGCAGCAGCCACAGACCTCCCTGATCTGGAAGAAGGCTTCTCTCCTGTGGTAGGCTGTAGCAGACCCTTTAAAATCAGCTTGTTTCTTCTCTCTACAATGGCTCATTGGCCAAAAGCCTCACAGATAGAATAGGCAACATCAGAACAGGAAGGCCCAAGATAATAAATGCACTTCTTGTGTGCGTCTGAATTTGGTTGCTTGTGTGAACAAGATACACATTTTTTGAAACCAGAGGGCTTATCCGCAGTCCTTACAACCAAAATAAAGAAGCAAAAACAGAACTAATTCTCTTATAAGACAGAAAATCTACACTATTGACTATAATATGAATATATCTGCTTAACCTCTTTTACTTTTAATGAAATAAATTCCCAAAGGAGCAAGGAGGAAAGAGATAAAGGAGAAAAAAGGAGGGAACATCAAGTGTAAACAGTAAGAGAAGAAAAGTTCAAAATGTAAAGTACTTATCTAGTTGTAAACTTTTATTCTGACAGAACCACTCCTACGCACCAAGATCCGTCAAGCACTTATGGCAGCAAATGAGATATGGGGTAGCTTGCTCCTTACACAAGGGATTATGGGTACAAGTCATGAGCACCTGATCCAAAGCTTAGAAGTGGCCGAAGTTGGATCCGAGACCCATATGTTGAAGAATGGACAAAAAAGGCAACATAAGATCTATTTATATTTAGGGATGGACTAGTAAAATGAGAAGTGGATGCATGCTCAGATACAGAAGATTTGGGACCAGAGAGCAGAATGTTGGATCCGAGACCCATATGTTGAAGAATGGACAAAAAAGGCAACATAAGATCTATTAATATTCAGGGATGGACTAGTAAAATGAGAAGTGGATGCATGCTCAGATACAGAAGATTTGGGACCAGAGAGCAGAATGTTAGAAAAGGGGTTTAACTTATTAAC
The DNA here is from genome assembly GCF_019279795.1 of Protopterus annectens. NCBI lineage: Eukaryota > Metazoa > Chordata > Ceratodontiformes > Protopteridae > Protopterus > Protopterus annectens. The sequence continues at coordinate 360,988,359 of NC_056746.1, read as the reverse complement.
ACATATGTGGTGTGGAATGTCACACCACTACCAGCTTACACACTTCTTGCATTCAAGAGAATTTTCTGAAAAATAAACTTAAAAAGCATAAGATAACCAAATGTAAATATTTCTTGAACACAAACTATCACAACTGTACAAATAAATGCCAGTGTTATCAATAAGTACCATTATTCACATTGATAACAGTCTGTGTATTCAGTCTTTTCATATGTATTATATTATAATGCAGACAAACCCAAAATTATATTTTTTGCTAAACTTTCACAAAGAAATTGTCATATCTAAAAGCGTACAACCTAGACAGATGTTGTTAGAATATTTTTGTTAACCAGGTATAAGCTTCCACAAGACAAGAAATTAATCTGTGAGTATTTCTTTATTGAGATATGTATAGAGACATGAAATCATATTCTCCTCAATAGAACTGTCACAATACTCCTTGTGGTTTCTTATTTACCTATCAGGAAGGCAACAAGCCGTTAAATGGCAACAAACCAGCTAATCCTTTCAACCAGTTATTGCACATGTCCCTCAGGGCTCTATTCTGGGTTCTCTCCTATTTAATGTATTTATTAATTACCTCCACACCTCTACTCACCATGATAGTTTAGTTCAGTATGCAGATGACTCACCATTAATATGTGCCGCCTCAACAATAAATAAGCTCCAAGACATTACCCCAATATCTTTCTCCTCTTTAGAAACCTGGCTCAAAGAATCAAACCTCCTACTCAACCCCAAGAAAACTGAGTTAATGCTTTTTACCTCAAAAGTTGCCAAAATCAAAAGCAATCTTTTACCATAAAGTCAGCAAATAATGCTGTCATTGAAACTGTAACTCACAGTAAGCTTCTAGGTGTTATAACAGATGACAATCTCAAATATGACCAGCATATAATCCACACCATTAACTCTACAAGCCACCAACTAGGGTCCCTTTATAGCATCAATGGATTCCTTGGAGATACTGCAAGAAAAACTCTAGCCACCACCTTCTTACTGCTGACTCTCTTATATGCCATTCCTATCCTAACAAACTTAAACAATACTTAAAGAAAGAAACATGCCTCCTGCTACAATAAAATAGCTAAATTTGCTACCAATTTCCCTTATAGGACCCACCATTGTCAAATCTTAAATTATTATTATTTTTTTTTTATTTTTATTTTACATTTGTTTACTGGGAGAGTCCAACTGGGCATAAAACCCTTTTTCAGCGGAGGCCCCGGGCCAATTAAACTGTTTGAACTACACAGCTACCTAACATATTCACAACTAACTGCAGCAGACAAACTCATTCATCATTCATCATCCAGAAAAATGTCCTGCACTATAAAACTTATTACTGCCCTACTTTCCAGCAAGGGACCTCCACTGTAGTTACAAATTCTTATTTACAAATAAGTCAAATAATATTGCAGGAGACTCACTCTACTCCCAATACATTGCTAAACTCTGGAAATGTATCCCCACACAAATAAAACTCTCCTACAAACTCAATATTTTAAACCACTGCTTAAACAACATCTTATCGAATCCTGGTGTTGCCCATACTTGTTACAAGGTTAAGACTTTGTGTTCACTGAACGATACATTCCAAATATTCTCCTTAAACTCTCAACCTCTCGCTAAAATTACAAAACTAACTGCTGCCTGTACAATCCACTAAGTTGCACATGGTCTTTCTCTTTAGTAACTTCCACCTCTGTAAAGTCTTAGAATAAACATAACTAGTGTTTGTGAATAAATGTAATTACTCTGAGTTTAACTGAAACTTAGTATAATGCAGTGTAAGCAAATGGAGCTTTTCTCCCCAGACCTCTACTGAAAATGGGTATTACCCAGTCAGACTTTCCCCATAAACAGAGACAAATAAATAAATAAATATGCTCAATTGTATAATTAAGCAATAACCGATGAAGTGGTGTGGTATATTGAAGATTTACCCATGGATGGCGTGGTTTGATCACGAGGGCGAAGCCCAAAATAAAGCCAACCGTGGGTAAATCTTCAATATACCACAACCACGGAGTCGGTTATTGCTATTATACAATGACATTATTCAAGAAAAAAACTTACTTTTCTTAAATAATGCCTTTGTATAACTGTGCCGTAAAGTCTTTCCACGGCTGGTGGTATCTTGCTGCCTTGTTTTGATGTACTGCGCATGCGTATGGGACTTACGTTCCCATGCATACCCAGCAACATCAATGCTTTGAAAAGGGAGCAACAGAGAAAAGAAAGTCTTTTTTTTTTTTTTTAATTAAAAAAAAGTTTGGGCTACTTTAGGGATAGGGGAGAGACAGAATGGTGAAAATGCAAAGAAAATCAGGTACGTGTCTTTAGTTTTAAATAACATACCTGATTTTCTTTGTATTTCCTCCATGCTGCCTCTCTGGTATGTCCGGAGTCGGGACTTTACATTTTTTTAGTTTTTATTGAAAAAAAAAATAATAAAAGTTATAGAATATATGAATGGAAAGAAGTCCAGGTGACCGGACCTTTTTCCGTTGGTATATTTTGTGATTTACAATGGGCAAGCTGGCTGGGCTGGTCAATCAGCATGCACGTTTTGGAATATTAATGGACAGTCGTATAATTAGCAAAATAAATAACACTGACTGCCTCTAAAGATGTGCAATGTACACTGCAAATATGAAAAACAGATTCTTCAATAACATCCATGGTTTCACCATTTGTCATGCAACACTACACAAGTCATATGGTTTTTGAAGTATTAAGTACAAGTGGAAATATTGTTTATTTTCATAATAACTAAGAAACAATTAGCAATATCTCAGGTACAGTGTACTATAAATCTACACTACAATACATTTTCCTATCTCCCACCAGAGTATATCACACCATATCCCTCAATAACATGTAGGTCTCAAGTTATGAAAATATGAACATAAATACAAAATTATGAATAATGAGTGATAAAAGTGATTAACTTCTCTACCGCAGGACATCCTAAAACAGCAAACTTAGTGTCATTTGTTAATATCTCCTTGCCCTTTTGAATACTGTCTTTTATTGGCTGGTAAGTCATTTAGTTAAAGAAACCACACCCACAAAAGGTCTGGATGCCATAAGGGCTATGTGTGTGAACTAGAAGTATACAAAAAGGGGTTATAGGCTTGAATGAGCTAAAAACCTCATGATAAAGCTACAAGTAGGTCAAAGTACAATAGCAGAACAGATATTTGCAATCTTAATGGGGCAACCAAGGAAATTTGGAATTTTTTTTCCCTTTGTTTTTTGAGGATACTGGAATGTTCTATACACGGCCTGCATTTCCACTAGAGGATGGTCTCCTAAAAAGTAATACACAGTGAATGTGCATTTACACAAGTATTAAAGCAATCAACTTCCACATGAGGATCAAAACATGCACTGCACCAGTGACTGCAAACAGAGAGGAAAAAAGTCAGAACAAATAATTCATTGGCTGTAGACAACTGTTTACATCAGTCAACCACGTTTGTGGTATTTTTGCTTTACAAGATTATGTGATTCCAGAAACGAGGGCAGGGTGGTGTCTGAATGAGATCACAGTATCCTGTTAGCTGGTTTGTTTACTCTGTTAAACCTTTCCATGTTCTTATCACCCTTCCTGCTAGACCAATCATACTATGCACTGCAGAGGAAGAAGTCCAAGCAGCCCTGCTGCAGTACAGAGGTGCATTTTTCAGACTATTCATAATGACTACACATCATTTGAAAACATCAGACAAAAAACTCCACTAGATGTCAGCCTGAAAGTAAAAACAGGAGTGCTATTAATACAACATTGGACAGAAGTTTTTTTGTTTTCTTTTTTATGGATCTAACTACGCTTATGATTCTAATGCATCTGCTGACACTGCACAATGAGTTCATATATCCATTATAATTTGTAAAGTTTTAGCCAAACTGGTCTCAGATGGATTTACACTTAGTTAACATTATTTCAAACTGCTTCCGCAAAGCATTTGAACTGCTGACAATTTTTCAATATGCAAGCATACTGAGTGAATTTTCTTCTGGGAGAGTTTGTTTTGACTAAGTTTACCCGTAGCCTTAATTAGCAACTCGTAAAAAGTATGTTAACAAACTAAAAGACGTACCAATATCAGGAGTTGGTGTAGCAGCCTTCTTGGCAGAATGGTCTTCTTTGGAACTCAGTGCTTTTAACCCTTATTTTGTTAAATTATTCAGTTTGCAGTCACACATTTTACAATATAAAAGTAAAAATATTCACCATAAACTAAGAACACGCATTTACGAAGGCTAGTTGTTTTGCTGCACAGTTACAAAAGGGAATGTAATATGTATTTTGGTGGCACTAGTGCAAAAATGGTCTGACACTAATGAACTATGCTATTAATCTGATCTCAAGAAATTGAAATTCTGTAATGTATGGGGCCGAAATAATGTTAGTTTACAGTTCTGTCCAAAAAAATTAATCCTCAGTCACTGTGCAAAATTGTGGTCTATGATGTGCAATGATTAGCGCAATGAAAACTTAGGAGAAATAGCAAGTGAAATTGCAAAGCAACAGAAATCCACTTACAATTACTTATCTCACGGTTTTACTCGGCTCCTGAGCAGTGGAAGTATGTTCAAGTTCAGGAAAGGTGGAACTCCTAAAGCTTGTGATGGGGGTTAGGGGGTTTTGCTGTGGGAGGGCTGGACAGGAATGCAGAAGAAATCCATGGGTATTCCATTTACAGGAAACAAAGGATGATTTTATTTATTTCACTGGCAATCATTATCACCCAGTACTAGAAACACTGACGTAAAGAGATTCTGCATCTCCATCTACACTGATCAGAGAGGGAAATGATGATGGATGACTTTCTACATTTTGTTAGAAAAACTTTTTATCAAGAAATATTAGAAGACCACTCGTCGTTATTACAGGAAATGGATAAGGGCTGACTGGGAACTTGGAGACGTTACTGGCTGGGAATAATCACAACATACAGCCTTTTGGGTTGGAAAGCTGCAGTCTTAATAGGAGGATGGGGAATAATAAAAATGTACTTCATTATATTAAATATAACAACCCCACCCCCCTCAAATTCTCACACAGACAACAAAAATGGCTGTGGGGATACCTAATCTCCATTGTCACTGGTCAAAGTTTTGGCAGTAGCAAATGGCTGGTTTGCAAGTACTGCAAACAGTACCACTTCAGAAAATGTTCACAAATGCTACTTAACAAATATCACAGATGAAAGAAAATGCTAACTTCAATAAATTTGTATAGTTCCTTATTCTATTATAAGCTTACAACATGAAAACTATTGTTTAGAGTTCAATGCTAAAATATAAATGCTGTTAAGCACATTTAAATGGTCAATGAGCTAATAAGAAAGTAATACAACACTACCACAGATACTACACTATCCTTCCTGTATAACTACTGCATAAAACTGCAAACATTGTTAGTATTTTTTAAGAAAGCTGTACAGTCCATACTCCCCTATTAGATTATTCCAATTCTGATGCTACAAATTGCCACAGGAAGAAACTATTTTGGGGCAGATTCCAAAAGAGTTGCTCTTAGTGTAAGTCTGCCATGATTCCAAAAGATTTGCTCTCAGTATAAATGACTTACTTTGATGGAAGGCCTATCTATAAACAGGCTTACACCGGGGGGCCAGATTAAAAAAAAACTGCTTTTCTCAGTAGTAATTTACACTGACAGCAAATCTCTTGGACTCAGACCCTGTGTGTTTGAGAAACAACCTTGTCCTTTTGTCTTACACACTTTGACCTATCAGTGAGACTAAATAAGTATGAATTTGTATGGTGATAGTTTGCATGACTGGAATACGTGTGACGAGTTATACATTAGTTTACATTTTTGTTAAAAATGCAGCAAATTGCACTTCAGATTATACAAAATATGTGTTGACATTTTTACAATTCTTGCCACAATGGAACAAATTTATGCAATCTAGATCATAAGAAAATAACTAAGTATTTGTAGTTTATTTATAACTGTATGCTTTCAAGTATCTGTACATGTTGAACTTGGTATTCATTTTAAGATTGCAGTAGGACTACGAAGTAGATCAGAATAAAATGCAGATATGAAATTTAAAAAAAAAAATCACCATTCAGATGATTTTCTTTACTTTGGGACTCATGGCATTGACAGACTGGACTCTGCTTGCTGTCCAAGACTGTGAATACTGACTCGGGGGGGGCTTAATGCTCAATTGTAATTTTTACATAGGCTGGTAACCACAATGGAAGAATTATGAGGAACATTAAAGGGGAAAGAAAAAAAAATCAACAGAACTGCATTTGCTTTTTTAAAGAAATTCAGGTACTGTTTGCAGTACTTGCAGACCAGCAATTTGGTACTGCCAAAGCTCTGACCAGTGACAATGGAGATTAAGTATCCCCACAGCCATTTTTCTGAAAATAACTAGCAGGACACTACCAACACCCTGGGGGCCGTCACTAGCTCTTGCAGAATTCCAATATGAAGGAAGGCATAAACACTGTTGCTGGAGACCTTTTGCAGAAAGAGGAGGGGAGAGAGACGGATCCTAGTTAATGAACTGGAGAATAGAGGTCTGGATACAGATGTTCTGGAGAATTTAATGAAGGAAACATAATCAGATGAAGGAGAAGAGGTGAGCTGAATTACTGTGATGGATCAAATGTTGCAGGAACAGTCAGACAATGAAGTTAGCAATGTGGAAGAAAAACAGATTACATAGCCTGAAAGCACAGAGGCATGTTTAGCTGATGGTGTAATCAGTTTTAAGAATGTGTCTCTGTAACTGGTACTGTGGATGAAAAAATGAAGTAAAGAAAAAAACTTGCAAGTGTTGTAAGTCAAGGAAAAGGAAGCAGTATATGAAGTATAGTGAGATATTTGATAGGAGCGAAGGGCAGAAGCTTAAGAAAAAAGACAAATGGTACGAATAAGAAGGAAAACTCATGGTGCTACTGACAGGTATGACATTATGGACAATACTAAGCTGCCATCAGGATTTACTTTATGAGACATAGCAGGTTTTATACATTTTGGATCAGAAGACTTCTGTGACGTAATTTCTGAAAGTTTTTCAGCTGCAGAAAAGTTCATGGGTGAAAGAAAAAAAAAAGAAATACAATATCAGTGTGGAAACACTTTTTCAAAATGTTGGCTTGTAGTTAATAAAACTGCGCAATTCAGAAATGGATGAATCTGAACTTAAAACTTTTTCTGACAATGTGATAGAGTGTATGACATAATGAAAATGTGTAACAGAAATGGAGTATGGTAGGCATGGGTTGCACTTGATGCGCATGACGGAAAATAATAGCATTTTTCAAGTAGTATAACAGTGAATGGGAAAAGAGCAACTGTTAAGTACTGGGACCAACCAAAGGCCTGCTTGTGTTGTGGGGATGAAAAAAGATTTGGTTTAAGGATGTACAGAAAGATGATGTGTGGAGCACAGTCACACTGCTATGAACTATAAACCTTTTTCTAGGAAATGTAATGAGTCTGGTCATTTTTGGTTTGACTGCCTAGTAATACAAAATGAAAGGGTACAATATGTAGAAAACATCATTCAGGGACAAAGTAAAATGGCAGATATGAGGAAGAAAGAGACAGAAGTATGTCTCAAGATGAAGAAAAACAGCCAGGCAAAGGAATAATGGTAGAAGAAATTCATATACAAAAAGAAAAAAAGTATGATGGTTTGGCAAGTTAAGAAGAAGAAAACTGCGCCTCACAAAGAGGGAAAGAACAAGAGAAGAAATAAGTTACATTTACTGAGGTGATGATGAGAAGGAGAAAGGGAAAAGAAGAAACATGAGGAGAAAAAGATGCAAAAAAGGGAAATAAATGATTTAGGTATTTTGAGACTAAATGTGGCAGGTGGGGTAGGAGTAGATTTTTCTGGTCATAGAGCAATATGGACTATGTTTGGTGACGATAAAGAAATCATAAAAGGTGGTAAATGAATAAAAGAGTTAACAGGCAATATAAGTAAAATAAAGAAATTAAAGTGAAAGGTAGGAGACTCTGGAAAGAGCATATGACAAATGACAGCATTTTATAGAAACTGGACAAAATGCTGGGTAGTGTTTCAAAAGATGCATAAATTTACTTATTTTTGGAAATGGAAGGGTAAACAAAGAAGTAAAGTGGAATATGAAAACATGGTGAAAGATTTTGAGAAAGTAATGGAAGAAAGAAGTTAGAGACATAAAAGAAATTGCATGGGGAAATAAAGAAACAATTAGGCAAGTTTGTAAAGGCAGAATTATTTTTTAAAGGGAAATAATAAAGGAGTTTCACCTTTTCTAGCAAAGGATGTAAAAAGAAGGTAGGTTAAGATGTCACAGATGAGAATGGTGTAGTAAAATGTAAACCAAAAGAAATAAAGGAGATAGAAGAAATTGTAGAAACAATGTGTAAGAAGGAAGTAGAAGAAATAGGCAGGTGGAAAGTAAAGACAATTTTGGATAAGGCAAAAATGTAAACTAGAAGAAAGAATTGAAGTGAAAGAATTGGAAGAGGTCATAAAAGAAGGGAACGAAAAATCAGCACCAGGCTTGGATGGGTCACGTTATAGATATTATAAAGGGATTAGTATAAAAGAAAAAGAAATATTTGTGGAAATACTGACTAAATGGTTACATGTTGACATAGTATGTAAAATGATGTGCTTGGGTGATTAAATTTATATGGAAGAAAAGTGATAAGTGTTAAAGAATCAGAAGCCAATAACATTGGGGAAGACTGGATATAAAATCTTTATGAAAATAATGCAAAGAATTGGGTCTGTTTTGGAAGACGTAAAAGCAGGAGTATATGGAGTAAAGGAAATGTTAGTAATGACAAAAGAAGTAATAGATGCTATTTTAAGGGAGAATAAAAATGTAAGGTTGGTTGTGCATGGTGCAGCAAAAGCATTTGACTCAGTAAGTCATGAGGTAATGTGGGATATTTTGGGGGATTAATGAGTTGGGAGAAAAATAATGGCAGTATTAAAAAAGTGTTATGAAGCGTCTTTGGTGAAGGTTACTGTAAACGGTTGATTGGGAAAGAATGTGAAACAGGGGTGTCCAATGAGTATGTGTTTATTTGTGGTAGTAATAAATGTAATAACACAAACATATATTGCTGAAATTTGAGAAGAAGGCTAGGAAACGGAAAAAGAAGCAGTGACACCAGTGTTCTTTCATATGCAGATGACTTAGGCATTATAAAAAATATAGTATGGAAGAGGGAAACTCTGACAAGGATATGAATAAGTAAAGTTGAGTTAAGGTTAAATAGGTCAAAACTCAATCCAGTTAGATTGGGAATTGTACATAATAAAAAAGCAGGATGTTTAAATTTAAAAAAATCCAGCTGTATATTGTTGTTGATACAACTTTTGGTATTACAAATAAGGAGAAAGAAGGTAGTTTAATAGGGAAAATACTGTGTGTGAAATATGGAGAGATGGAAAAAATGAAAAGGGAGAGTAAAGAATTAAAATGAAGGAGATGATAAAAAAAAGAATATGATAAGATGAAGAAGTAAAAAAAAAGACAGAAGGGAATAGTATAACAGATAAATATTTAATCTATTTGTGGAAAGATCAAAAGGAAGAGGTTCAAAAAGCAGTAAAAATAGAATAGAAAGATTAGAATATTTTTGAGAGGCTGGAAAGTTTTTTGGGAGATGATTATTAGATTAGCAGCTTGCATAAAAAGTAATATGACATATAAAGCAATGGAGGAGAGAAATGTATAGACTATAATGAAGAAGAAATGAGAAACCATTATTTTTTGGATTGCAAAAGGAATGAATTTTTGGTGAAAAAAACGTAATTAGTATAAGTAGGAAGGGTTTCACACTATAAACATGGATATATTGAACAGAAAATATGAAAAAAATGTGAAGTTGACAAATGGCATAAGATATTGATGATAAACGTATGGGTGTTATAGAAAAAATGTGATGAATTGCTGTATAATAAAAATAGGAATGATGAAGATGTGTTGGCTGAAATAAAAAAAGATGGTTGCAGATAAAAAGATGGGGGATGCACTGAAAGCTGTTAAAATTTGTAAAATTTAAGATGTAAAATACTGAAAATATTGTAAATGCCAATATTGTAGAAATGTAAACAGAATGGAAGGGGTGTGATGGATTAAGTTATAAATAAAGCAACCCCTCATTTTTTTTACATAATTGCCACTGGATCTTTCACATCCACCTGAGTTACCATCAACTCAGGCAGATTTGACCGTGGTTTGATGTCTCATCTGAAGGACACATTTTGGACTTCATAGCACACCCCTTATGATGCATTGCACTGCAGTGTTAGAACTGGAATATGAATCCAAGCAGCTGGTGTGTGAATAAAATGAACTGCTTTCTGATCTTTCAGCACCAAAGGCAGGTATGCTACCTTCTGAGCCACTGTTAATTGCTAGAATTTTCTCATCATGAAGAGTCAGGAAGCCAAACCAGCATCATGTACAAAAATTCTGGGCTTTCAAAGGAATAGGGGGATCCTAAGTGAAAAACCAGTGCTGTTAGAATTTTTAGTAGAATATAGAATAGAAGCTGATGTTATAAAAAGGGATAATTAGTACGGTATGTAAAATATTGCACAGTAACTATAGGAATCCATCAGAAGAGGTCAGAAAGCATTGGAAAGAGACTGGATAAGCATTTCACAAAGAAACAATGGGAGGACATATATATGGTTCCCAAATGTTTATCACGCTCAGCTTCTGAGCCATTGCTATATAACAAACTCTGCAAGATTCAGGATTTTTGCTTGGGAGTGTTTGCATAAGTATTTTTTTTTTGCCAAAGTAGACTCTAAAGAATATTTTCCTCAGGTAGATTGCACATGTTGTTGGAGGTGTGATGGGGAAGAAAGAGGTAATTGGTAGCATATTTTTGGGAGTGTAATGAGTTTGCAAACTTTAAAAATTCCCTGCAAGCTGCTACGTCAGAAATCCTGGGTGAGTAATTTGGAACTAAGGAAATTATACAGAATATGAATTGCCTAGAAAGCCTTGCTGAGTTTAATTCTGTTGGCTGCCAAAAAAGCAATCACTAGAAAATGAAAATCAAATTCTAAACCAACTGTACTAGAAACAGTAAATATAGTAACAGACAGAAAAAAACAAAGTGGGATCTTTAGAAAAAAACGTAAAAGAAAATTACTTAGAACAAAAATACGAATTCTGGGAACAATACATGCATAACAGTGTTTTGGAAGAGGAATGAGGTTTAAGAGAAGGCTGGAATTGCATGAGCTATGTAATGTTCAATTGACAATGACTGTATACAAGATTATATGTGAGGTATAATGTTTGCAACTGGCCAATAGGATTTGTTTTCATTTATACAAATGTATGATTGCCTATGCCATAAGTGATAATTAATTAAAGATGATTTGTGTTTAAAAAATGCTGGGCTTTCCCACAGTTCTACATTAATTCAGTCATGACAATCAATGAAGGTGTACTACTGGATTAAACTCATCATGTTGCAGCTGCTAAGGCAATGGATATTCATGAAGCAATCAAAAAAAGTAAAAGGGACTATTTAAACACAGTATGCTTAACTTCTTCACAATAAGGACATATTTAGCTTAGAATGCCTGAATATATTTAAGGTGCCTGAAGCTGATTTTTCCAAACACAATACAGCAAAGGAAAGATTGATAGTCCAACTACAAAGTCACAGTACCTCAGGGTAGACAGAATACCTTGTTCCCCACTGTAGCAAAATAATCCAACCACCTCAAGATAGTAACCTTGGAGATGGAATAAAAAGCAGGAGTTTTAGTGGGCTTTGACCCTACCTGGGACATGTGGGGCCCAGGCTCGATTTTATCGTTGCAGTTTTGAAAGTTTTACTTCAGTGAGGTAGCCTTTTAAAGGCTGTCTTTGGTAAAATATGTTTCTTCAAGTAGTAGTTTGGGAACCTTTAGTACACCAAATAACTGCTAAAAAGGGATGCTAGGAAATATGTAACCACATAATGAAGGTCTGCATTTCTACTAGTTTACTGCAAGACCACTGCAGCTGCAAGGACCTTTGAAATACCTCTGAATACAGTGAGCAGACTTTATGAAATGCAGCAGCACTGTATGCACTTCGTTGAACAGTTCCACTGTCTGGGAAATCATGCATCTCCTCCTCCCTCCAACCCAGCCCTTTTCTCTAAGAAAGGAGAAAATGCCAAAGAGATACGGTTATCCACCCTGAGACATATGTCACTGCACTGTCTGCTGAAAGCAGGAGAATGACACAACCTTTCATAAGATTAAGAGCACTTGGCTGCTGTAACTTTACATCAGATTCCAAACACAGAAGTACTAAATTATCAAGGAATGATCAATCTGAGGAGACAGTGAGTCCTGCTGTTCCATCAGAGCTACAATGGCACGGTGAGGTTAGATAGGTGGACTGCGACAATAGATCTTCTCCACTTCAATGATAAAAGTAACTGCAAGATTTTGGGGGTTGGTAGCTAACTCTTCTATGCAGAAAGCATTTAAACACAATAATTTAAATCCAATAAAAATGGCAGGAGACTCCACGGCAAAAAGCAAAAGAGGCAAAACTTACAAATGTTGCTAACATAATAATTTAAAAAAGGAATACACAGAGAGCATTCCACAACTAAGTTGCAGTGGAGCTGTTAAGCAGTGAGTGAAAACAACCGTACAACAAACAAGTGAAATGGCAATTTTCTGACACAAATGCATTCCTAATAACAAGAGCATGATGAAAGTTGCTGTCTGAAATCAAAATATGACAAAGGCTTGGTAGGTGGTTAGTTATGTAAAAACACCATAGTGAAAAATGAAATAAGGCTCTTTAGAAGTACAAATATCCCTTATTTCCCTTAGAAATGAAAAAAAAAAAGTAACAGAAGTAACCATTTTTTCTGTAGTTCTTTTTTGAGTAAGGGGTACAAGCAAAACCACACATATGCATTTTATTTTATACATTTTATGTCAGCTCTTAAAAAATTGATCTTTTTCTCCAAGTCTAGTCTTTATTTCAAACTTTGATTTGGTAGTTACCGATCTGTTAGCTGCACAAACTGCAGCTACAAAAATGAATAAATCAAAGTGTGTCCAACTCTTTCATTCTAGTCTTTTATCATGTTGATTGTGGGGTCTCTCGCCCTCTATTCTTCACCTGGAACATGAATCAATTCAACCCCTAGCAGACAAGGAGCTAGGTGCAATTCAGAAATCCAGCTCCTATATTAGAAACCCGATATTCTCCTTCATAATAACTATTACAGAACAAACACAACATCATTGGCCAGAATGTTGAGAAATAACTAACTTGCAATGATTTTTCTATTTTTGAGAAGATGAAACCTTGGAAGTGGTGGATGAAGGAGATAAAGCCTCCATAAGACAACGCTCATTTTCTGAAATTTTTATTAAGATTTCAGAACCACAATATTAAAATCTTAAACATCTAGATTAGAATATCATCTTATATTATCCTCTGACCCAGAACTGTTGGATTTACTGCACATTAGCAAGTCAAATAAAATCAGAGATACTCGGGCAAGGGATCTCAACCTCTTCCACAACATCTACAGAATTGTTTGGAGGGACAGGTTTATCTCACAGGGGATACCGCTGCTCTGGAATAGACTCCCCCAGCTATATACAACAAAGCTCATTCCTGTCCATATTCAAGCCCAACATGGATCTATGGAAGGGAAAAAAGAAAATTTACCTCAGGGCTGGCCCTATCCTACTAACAAACAAAGGCAGCTCCAAAATACTTTAGCCCACGAATGGGTCCCCTCAAATTATGGTATGATCCCAGTTATTCTCACTAGGGATAATATATAACTATTACCGATGGGATAGTTAAAGCCAATCTAACAAAACCACACAACTCTTATAGCAATTTACATCCCTCTTGGTAACAACCTCACCATAACTGATGACTTTCTTCACTGGACTTCCTTAACATTTACTCAGGAAACCATAATAATGGGAGACTTCAATACCGACTTCTCCACTTGTACCACAGATAACCCCTCAAACTTCATTAACCTACATGGATTCTCCCAACTAATGCAATTCCCAACTAGAATAGACAAAAACAGGAATGGACAATCCATTCTACACTGGATTCTAACCAACAAACCCTCTCTTGCCTATCAACCAGACTGCCTCCCTGATAGTATCAGCAACCATCTACCAACCTACCTTCTCAGACAATGGCTGCACCCCTAAAACAAAAAACTACTCATAGACAAAGTTGCAACAAAAAAAAATTCTCACCTCAAACATTCAAATCCACCCTCCAACAATATGAATGGACTCCACTAAAAATACTCCAACTAGATTCGGCCATAGGTTACTTTAATAACACATTCCTAGATATACTAGATGGTCAAATACCCTACAGAACTGTCAGGGTAAAATCAAATTATGCACCCTGGCTAACAAGACTCCAGACACTTAGTCAAACTTAGAGAAAAAGCTTGGGTACAATATCAGACCAACAAAAAAACAAGCCACCATACATTATTACCGGCAACTGAGAAATAATGCTAAAAGGCAAATCAGGAATGATAAAAAACATACTATGATGACATCCAACAAAAACACCAAAACAATCCTTAAAAAATTCTGGACCGCTATAAAAGAGCTTGTACAAACTGGACATTCCTAGACTCCAACCCCAAACACTACAAATACTACAGACTGTATAGTAACCCAGTTTAATATATATTTACTAACTCCATACTATCACTAACCAAAAATAAAAGCAATGATCCCCTAACCATACCAAATGAAACTGAGGAATGTACCAGTGCCTTCTCCCTCAAGCCTGTACAAACCAGCACCATAAAGAAAATGCTCAACACACTGAAATCCACATCATTCAATGCTGATAACTTACTAATGAATACCTGAAACTGGCTGCTGATGCCACTCTCATCCAGTGTCTATTTTGGTAAACCGCTCTATTACATAAGAATATGTTCCCAAAATATGGAAAATATACCACATCATCCCACTACTTAAAGGCAGAACATTAACAGAGCTCTCTAACTACAGACCAATAGCAATATTATCTTCACTATCCAAAATTCTAGAAAGATGTATTCACTTCCAGCTCATGAACCTGCTTTTATGCAATAACTTTTTAACTAATACCCAACACAGCTTCCGACCCAAACATAGCACTACTACCGCCCTTATAAGCTTCACCAGCACAAACAACAAATTCAAAAATAATAGGCAACTAGTATCGTCTATCTTCCTACACGTGTCAAAAGCATTTGACACGCCCATTAAAAACTCCTGAATGAACTTTCAACCCTTAAACTAAACCAAACAGTCATAGCATGGTTTCATAACTACCTATCTGACTGGCAACAAGCGATTAAATGGCAGTGAGCTCTTTCTCCTCTATTACTTGTCACCGTCGGTGTACCTCAAGGTTCAATCCTAAGCCAACTCCTTTTCACGATCTTCATGAATAAACTACAAACTGCTACCCACCACGCCACAATTGTACAATACACAGATGATTCCACACTCATCTGTGCTGCATCCTCCCTTCCACAACTCCAAGAATTATTTATTTATTATTTGTTAACCGGGTTGGTCTGACTGAGCTGCAGAGCCCTTTTTCAGTGGAGAAGGAGGAGAAAAGCTCCACAGATAAATGCAAAAACAAAATGTATTTATTTTATTTTACATTTGTTAACTGGGTTAGTCTGACTGAGCTTTTGGCTCATTTTCAGCAGAGATCCGGGGAGAAAAGCTCCTCAAGACTAGAAAACAATTTATTAAAATTTTAGTAACATAGTAGTAACAATGTAGGATCTTACAAGCAGAGACCTGGAGAGAAAAAAAGCTCCTCAGGCAATTCAATTATACAGAGTATTAACAATTGATAGACAAGTATGTGAGTTGTTACAAACAAGGTTTTAAACAATTAGGAGGAGAAAATGTGACTAGTTACAATATTATTTAAGCTGCTTAGAGCAAAATGAGTTAATAGTTAGACACATGCTTATTTAAAGTGGGTAGGATCTAGTTGTACAGGAGTTTGGAAAGAAGAAAGGAAAGTAAGAATGGCTACTAGAAGATGTAGGGTAGGTAGAGTATAGGAGACAGACTAGACAGGTAGGTTTGTTCTGAGACTGTAAGAATTAAGAGTGGTTGGAGATAGAGGAGGAGAAGAGGTAGAAGAGGCAGGGGACTAGTGTTAGAGATGCATTAAGAATGACGTGGTAAAATAGGTGTGAAAGGATGGTGGTTTCAGGGTGGTTGGCTACAGTGGCAAGACCACTTTGTTTTTAGGTATTTCCTTGTGGCTAATTTGAAACTTTTGCTATGCTTGATGGATTTTATTTCCAAGGGGAGTTGGTTCCAGGATATAGCTGGGTTATAGTTATAGAGAAGGCAGCCTATTTTGGTTTTGGGTTTGCAGATGTCTAATAATTCTTGATTTGAGCTGTGTAGTGTCCTTGCAGGGGAATATTTGGATATGATAGTGGAGAGGTTAGGGCAGGAGGAGGGTAGGTACAGGATAGAGTGGATGATTTGTAGTTGGTATGGCTGGAGCAGCTGAGGGAATTCTAGCCAGTCTAGTTGTTGTAGTACTAAGCAGTGGTGTGACTTGTAGGTTTGGTTAGCTCCAAATCTGGCAGTCTTATTACAGGTAGTTTCAAGCTTGGAAATAAGTGTAGAATTTAGGTTTGTGAATATGTGGCAGCTGTACAGGAGTGTTGGGAGTAATAAAGTCTGGGAGAGAGTTATACGGGCAGTGTTAGTTAAGTATTTCTTGCTACAGAAAAGGTGTCCAAGTTTATGATGAGTTCTATTTACCAAGTTAGTAATATGGAGATCAAACTTAAACTGATCATCTATTGTAACACCTAGCAATTTAGTACTAGATTCAGCTGAGATGATAGTATTGTTGCAGGATAAGATAGTAAATGTACTTTTGAGTGCAGTGATGTTTTTAGGGAGGAAGAGTAGGAGCTTAGTTTTTTTTAATTAAGTATTACTTTGTTATCACTAATCCAAGTCTCAATGGTGTGGAAGGATGCCTTGGTAGTTGAGTGGAGGTCAGTTGGGTTGTCAGCAATGATTATAACAGTTAAGTCATCAGCATATTGCACAAGAGATGATTGGGGACAAGCGGAGTAGAGCAAGTTGGTGAAAATATTAAAGAGTAGTGGTCCAAGTATGGACCCTTGGGGGACTCCCATTTGTACAGTGAGAGGGGAGGATAGTGCAGAGAGCCATTTAAATGATTGTTGGTGGGTAGAGAGATAGCTGGAGAACCAGGAGATAGTAGGGGGAGAGAAATGTAAGTTAGTGAGTTTATCTAGAAGGAATGGGTGAGAGACAGTGTCAAAGGCTTTAGAAAGGTCAAGGAATAGGCATGAGATAAGTTTATTGTTATCCCGAGCTAGGGAGACTATGTTGATTCATGATATGAGTGCAGTAGTTGTACTATACTTGGGATGGAAACCATGCTGTGTGGGTGTAAGAAGGTTTTCCTAGTTAAGATAATGCATTACCAGCTTGTGAATGCATTTCTCTAGGATTTTTGAGAGTGGCGAGAGAAAGGCAATCGGTCTGAAGTTGGATATGTCTGAGGAGTTGCCCCCTTTGTGAATGGGTAGAGTAAAGAAATTATTCCATACAGTGGGGACATAAGATTCAGAAATGGATCGGTTGATTAAGATGGACACAGGATAGGCAAGAGGTTCAGAGGCAATCTGCAGGAAGTAAGAGGGTAGCTTGTCAATAGATGGGGAGCAAGGTTTAAGTTTAGAGAGTAATGACTTTACATAGTTAGTTGATACTGCTTTTAGAGAGAAGGAGTTAGGAGGGTTTGGAAGAGGTATAGTGTTTGTGGGGGTGCTAGTGTTGTTTCTGGGGGGGAGAGAATTTATTATGGAGGTTATTGAGTTTATAAAATGATTGTTAAATTTGCTGGCTATGTCTTCAGGTGTTGCATTGGGACATGGGTTAGGAGAGGAAAGGTTTCCTGGAAGAAGAGTCTGTTTAATAGAGCTCCAGAATTTCTTTGGGTCTGATTTAAGAGTAGAGGGAGGACTGGCATAGAAGTTTATTTTGTCATAATGGATGATTTTTTTATTTTATTTCTGAGTTCTTTATATTTCTGAAGAAGAGAAGGGGTCCTAGTTTTAGTCCACATTTTCCAAATCCTATCCTGGTCTTTCATGAGGGTTCTGGTAGATTTAGTGAGCCAGGGAGCAGTATTAGATTTGATTCTAATTGTGCGAAGAGGAGCAAGGGAGTTAAGAATGTTAAGAATGTTTAGGAATGTAGTGTTGAAGGAGTGGACAGCTTCATCTAAAGAAAGAATGGGGAGGTAAGACCAGTTAATTTTGGAGAGTTTGTGAATAAAGGAGTTAGGACGGAAATGTGAAAGTGGGCGGGTGGTAATAAATTTATTAGGTTGGTAAGGTGGGGAGTATGTCTGGTAACTGTTATAGGGCAGTGGTCGCTGTGGGCATTTGGAAGGGTTTGAGAGTTATGGTAGTTTTGAGGGTGGGAGACTAATATCCAGTCAAGAAGAGAGCTAGGTAGGTGAGATTTATTAATGTAGGTTGGGGTTGTGATTAGATGCTCAAACTCATGTAGGTTTATACAGGAAGTAGTGTTGGGAGCTTGTATTCTAAGCCAATCAATATTTACATCTCCCAGTATAATTATTTCATTGTGGATGGTATGCGAGAGGTGAGATAGGATGTTCTCAAGTATGTTAATATTATCACCAGGGGGAATATAGATTGCTGCGACAGTTATGGTGTTGAAACTGTTAAGTTTGAAGTTGGTCAGTAGGAGTTCAGCTGGTGAGAAGTAGGGTAAGTCTAGTGTGGGACTGATTTGGGAGAGACAATTGGAGTAGAGTATGGAGACTCCTCTTCCTTTTCTGTTAGGTCGATCTAATCTAAGGATATTATAGCCAGGAGGGATGATTTCACTGTCCAGATGGAACCATGTTTCAGTTAGGGTAACTATGTCAGGAGTATAGTTAGCTATCCAAGCATGGAGCAAGCATCCAAGTAAAACATCATACAATATTAACATACAAGTGTATATACACAGGAGAAATAGAATAGAACTTATAAATAAACATGCTAGAATACAAGAATAATACTGAGGGTTTAAACAGCATCTAACAATTACCATCAGAGAGAAGATGGTAGAATATCATAAAGACCTTAAATGAGTAGTTGTGGTAAAGTGTGAGAGCCGAGAGGTGAAGACGAAGAGGAGAGGAAGTAGTTTATGTGGGAGTGGGACAAGGACAGGTTCAGAAATTAGTAAATACAGTGGATAAAAAAAGTGTACACACCCCTGTTAAAATGCCTGTTTTTTTTTTGATATTTTTGAGACCACAATAAATCATTTCAGAACTTTTCCCACCTTTAATGTGACCTATAACCTGTACAATTCAATTAAAAAACAAACAAATCTGTTAGGGGAAAAATATAAAAAATAAAAAACGTACAATAAGCTGGTTGCATTAAGTGTGCAAACCCTTAAACTAATACTTTGTTGAAGTACCTTTTGATTTAATTGCAGCATTCAGTCTTCTTGGGTACACACCTGCCATCAATTAAAGAGACTCTGATTAACCCCAAATAAAGTTCAGCTGTCTTAGTAGGATTTTACTGACATTTACTCAGTTGCCTGCTACAGCAAAATCCATGGTTTGCAGAGAGCTTACAAAGCACCAAAGGGATCTCATTGTTGAAAGGTATCAGTCAGGAGAAGGGTACAAAAAAAAATTTCCACAGCATTGGATATACCATGCAGCAGAGTGAAGACAGTCAGCAAAAAGTGGAAAAAATATGGGACAACAGTGACGTTGCAAAGAACTGACATCCCTCCAAAACTGATGAAAAGACAAGACGAAAAATGGTCAGGGAGGCTGTCAAGAGACCTAAAGCAACACTGAAGGAGCTGCAGGAATTTCTGGCAAGTACTGGTTGTGTACTACATGTGACAACAATCTCCAGTATTCTCTATACATCTGTGCTGTGGGGTAGGATTGCAAGTTGGAAGCCTTTTCTTACAGAGAAAAACATCCAGGCCCAGGTAAAATTTGCAAAATAATACATCAAACCTCCCAAAAGTATGTGGGAAAATGTGTTATGGTCTGATGAGAGCAAGGTTGAACTTTTTGGCCACAATTCCAAAAGGTACGTTTGGCACAAAAACAACACTTCACATTGCCAAAAGAACACCATCCCCATGGTGAAGCACGGTGGTGGCAGTATCACGCTTTTCTTCAGATGGAACTAGAGCTTTAGTCAAGGTGGAAGGAATTATGAACAGTTCCAAACACCAGTCACTTTTGGCCCAAAACCTTCAGGCATCTGCTAGAAAGATGAAGATGAAGAGGAATTTCACCTTTCAGCATGACAATGACCCCAAGCATACATCCAAATCAACAAGAGAATGGTTTCACCAGAAGAAAATTAAAGTTTTGGAATAGCCCAGGCAGAGCCCAGACCTAAATCCAATAAAAAATCTGTGGGGTGACCTGAAGAGGGGTGTACACAAAAGATGCCCTCACAATCTGACAGACTTGGAGCACTTTTGCAAGGAAGAGTGGGCAAATATTGCCAAGTCAAGATGTGCCATGCTGATAGACTCCTACCCAAGAAGACTGAATGTGGTAATTAAATCAAAAGGTGCTTCAACAAAGTATTAGTTTAAGGGTGTGCACACTTATGCAACCAGCTTATTGTACATTTTTTATTTTTTATATTTTTTCCCCTAACAGATTAGTTTGTTTTTCTATTGAATTGTACAGGTTACTGGCCGCATTAAAGGTGGGAAAAGTTTTGAAATGAGTTATTGTGGTCTCATTTTTTTTTATATCACAAAAACCTGGCATTTTAACAGGTGTGTGTACATTTTTTTATATCCACTAAGTCCTTTAGAAGTTTTTTTGAAGTTAAGGAAGTTGCTAATTGTTCTTATAGAAAGGGGAAGTTTCTTTCAGGCATTAGCGATATAGTGGCTGTATAAAAGTTTGCCAATATGTTTATTGGATTTGTAGATGTCTAAAAGGTGTAGGTCTGTGCTGTGTAGGTTACACTTAGGACAGTAGGGAGTGATGAGGTCTGTGAGGGGAGGATTGATTTAAGATAGTGTGTGTGAGGTGGAGTTGGGGAAGTAGTAGTTGGTTATGGAGCTCAAGCCATTGTAGTTTTTTTTTAAAGGTATGCAGTGGTGAGAGTGAAAGGGAAGGTTGGCAGCGAATCTGGCTATTTTATTATAGGTGGTTTCAGGTTTAGCTAATAGAATGGATTGAATTTTGGTGAGAATAGGGGCTGCATAAAGTAAAGTTGGGAGAAGGAAAGTCTGCACTAGAGAATGTTTGGTGTTAATAGGAAATTTTTATGTCTGTATAAGAGACCAAGTTTTTGGTGGGTGTTTTTGATGGCTTGCTGAATATGCACGTCAAACTTTAGTTGGTCATCTATGATTACACCCAGAAGTTTAGCATGTGGTTCAACAGAGATGTGTATTTTTAAGAGACAATACTGTGAAGGTATTTTTGTGTTGCTGTAGTGATTTGGGGAGGAAGAGTAGAAGTTTTGTTTTTTTAGGATTGAGAAGTAGTTGATTATTGGTCAGCCATTTTTCAACTGAAAGGAGGGAATCTTGAGCAAGAGCAAGGATGTGGAGAAGGTTATCAGAGCATGAGATAATAGTGGAATCGTCAGTGTACTGCATTAATGAGGAGTTTGGACAGGAAGCGTGTAGGTTATTTGTAAAAATATTAAAAAGGAGAGGTCCAAGGACTGACCCTTGGGGGACACCTGCTTACAGTGGGAGGAAGGGGGAGGAGGCGGAAAGCCACTTGACAGATTGGAATCTGTTAGAGAGGTAACTGGAGAACCATAGTATAGTACAAGAGGGGAGGTTACACGAAGAAAGCTTTGAGAGCAGTAGGGTATGGGAAATGGTGTCGAAGGCTTTAGATAGGTCAAGGAAGACGCATGAGGCCAGTCTGTTATCATCCCGTGCTTTGGCGATACTCTGCATAAATGAAATGAGAGCTGCAGAGGTGCTGTAGTGAGGACGGAAACAGTGTTGGGTGGGAATAAACAGGTTGTCTTGTATGATGTGGTTGAGAAGCTGGCTTAGAATTTTGGATAAGGGGGATATAAGTACGGCGATAGCCCTGTAGTTGGTTCAGCTGAATTGCCAGCATTGTGGAGGGGTACGACATAGGATTTTTTTCCAGATGTCAAGGGCTGTGTTCTTTTGAATTGACCTGTTTACTAATATGGAGACAGGATGTGCAACAGAGTTTGCAGCAAATTTAAGGAATAGAGGAGGTAAGTTGTCAGTAGAGGGGGAGCAGGTTTTCAGTTTGGTAAGAAGAGATTTGATTTTTGCAAATGGGACAGGTTTAAGACAAAACTGGGTGGAATTGGTAGAGGGAAGAGGATCAGAGGGAGGGAGGTGTTGTCAGGTTTAGTTAACTTTATTATAGAGTTGATGAAGGAAGAATTAAGAAAGGAGGAAGTGTCTGTTGGTGAGCTGTTAGGACTGGGGCTGGGGATAGAAGGGTTACCTGGATCTAAGTTTGTTGATACTATTCCAAAACTTTTTCATGTTGGAATTGGGGTTATGTAGTGGTTTTTGATAGTATTGTTTTTTGTCCAGATCGACTTGTTTCTTGGTTAGGTTCCCAAGTTCTCTCTAGGTTTGGGGATGGCAATGGGAGTTTGTTTTTTTCCAGGTTTTCCAGGCAATGTCTCGCTTAAGCATTAGTTTATGGATGGATTGGGTTAACCATGGATCAAAGTCTGTTTTTGTTCTTATTTTTCTAATGGGGGCTAAGGAGTTTAGGACAGTCAGGAAGATGTTGTCAAATTTGGAGATAGCCTCATTGAGAGGGAGGGCATAGAGAAAGGACCAGTTAATAGAGGAGAGGAGATTATTGAAGGTATCTGGGCAGAACTTAGAGAGAGTACAGCTGTCTTTGTATTGGTGAGGTTTTAGCAGATGAGGCGAGTGTCATAACACGTGGGTAGGGAGACTGTCACTGAGGGAGTCAGGTAGAGTGATGGCATTGTGATACAGATTTTGGGTTAGAGGTGAGGATCCAGTCAAGTGTAGTGCTATTTGTGTGTTTACTGATACAGGTGGGAGAGGTGATGAGTTGGTAGAATCCAAAGATATTGATGCTAGTATTGGGAGAGTAGGAATTAAGGGAGTTCCAGTCAATATTGACATCACCTAGGATGACATTCTCATAAGAGATGTTTTGAGATGCCCAGGAGAGAATGTGTTTGAGGGTAGGGGTGTTGTTGCCAGGTAGGATATAAACTGCTACTATGGCTAGGTTTATGTGATTATTTAATTCATAGTTAGCAATAAGAATTTCAGCTGGATAGAAACTGGAAGGAGATGTAGGTAGAAGATACACAGAAAGTTTGCCAGAGTATACCATAGCTATAGCACCACCTCCTTTCTTGTATTGATCGAGGCAGAGGACGTTGTAATAAGCGGAGAGGATTTCAGAGTCTGTAATATGGGGTTGTAACCATGTTTCTGAGAGGGTGAGAATGTCAGGGTTGTACAGAGAGATAATGGTATGGAAAGAAGTAACTTTGTTAGCAATGCTTTGAATATTGAGGGAGAGTAGTTTCAAGGTTTTGGGTGTGAGGTTGAGGAGTTTGGATAGGGGGTATAGGGGGTGAGGAGGGAGAATGGTCAGGTAATGTAGTGGAGGTGTTAGATGGTTGAGTATGGGTACCTGTGGTTGGGTTGAATATCGCCAACAGCAGTCTATCACCACCTTAATTTCACAGAATGCAGCGTAATTCATTGCTAGTAAACTTTTCCAGGTATTTGTTGCTACTTAGTAATGCATGCCAATAGAACTGAGCAGCATGGTGGCAAGACATAAAATTACAGTAAACTCACTCAGTTTCCACACAATACAGTAACAGAAGAGGCGCTCAAATAAGCTAAGTAGTAAAATCTAACTAACACAGGTTGAAACAGCACGTTGATGGACTAAACAATATGGTAGCAGAACACCGATGAGAGCACTCAGTTCCAATTTAAGGGCAGTAACACCAATGTGTTCTAGTAAGCTGTTTAACAAAATCACACTAAGTCAAGCTGAAACAGTGCATTTAATTAGCAATTAACCCAACAACCCCAACCTGCCACCCAAACAAAATAAAGCTAACCCACATGATAACAGCACCGACTTTACCCTACATCCAAACTCAACCAAATCTATTTTAAAACTCCTCCAAAAGCTTAAACTAACCACCCTGTCCACTGATAATCTACCAACAGAATTCCTACAGGTAGCTGCAGATGCCATAGCTTATCCCATTAGCCATCCTAACAGAGTGTTAAGTTCCTAACATATGGAAAATCTCTCACATTACACAAGGGAGGAAATTCCATAGAACTAAATAACTAATGACCTATAGCTATGTCACCCTTATCAAAGATTCTGGAACAAGTTGTTCACACCCAACTCAAAGACTTCCTTCTAACAAACAACCTGCTATCTAAAAAACAACATGGCTTTAGGCCCTTCCACAGCACCACAACTAGTTTTAGCAATTTTTCTAGACCTCTCTAAAGCCTTCGACATGGTCAACCATAACAGTCTCCTTAACACACTAGCCACCCTAAATATCAGCACACACTCTATAAGATGGTTTAAAAGCTACTTATCAGGTCATCAACAAGCAGTGAAATGGCACAACCAACTATCCTCTCCTCTGCCTGTTACCATAGGTGTCCCTCAAGGCTCCATAATTGGCCCACTACTCCTCTCTATTTACTAACCAGCTCTCATCCTCCACACCTAATGCCTCAGTACTACAATACGCTGATGATACCACCCTGATTTGTGCAGCACAAACATTAGATGACCTACACTCCCTGACTCAACAGTCCTTTTCTCAAGCAGAGAATTGATTCACTAACTCTCAGCTAATCCTGAATCCTAATAAAACAAAACTTCTCCTATTCAACACATAGATCCAGTGTCCCATATGACACCTTCACCATCATATCCAGTAACAAAATAACAATCAGCCCTACCTCCCACACTAAACTCTTAGGGGTAGAAATAGATTGCAACCTTAAATATGACATTCATATAGCCCAAACTATCAAAAAGGTTCATAAAATGCTCGGTCTCCTTTATCGGAATGAAAATTTTCTTACTAAACAAACTAAAGCCATCATAGCCAGAACACATCTGCTGTCTACCCTCCTCTACACATTTCCAATACTTACTAACCTCCGCAAAGCCGACCTACACAAGCTAGAAACCTGCTATAACAAGATGGCTAGATTCACTACTGAAACCCCATGTAGGACCCATCACTTTGTAGCTCTCAAGCAACTGGGGTGGCTTGAGCTACTTCAGCTATTGAAACTCAACCAATTGTCATTTGCACATAGCATTTACTACCAACCAACTAAAACTCCAGCTCTACAAAATTTAATTATACTTTATTCCACCACTAGAGCCTTAAGATCCAGCACCCAAAACCGCCTAGAAGACATCAAACATAACAAAGATGCAAGAAAATCTATCTGACTATTCCACAGCTAAAGCTTGGAACTCCTTACCTTACCACCTAACCTCCATCTGCTCCTCTACCCAATTCAAAAAGCTTCTCAAAGCACACTATATGGATTCCTGGTTATGATTCTGTGTCTCCCCAGGATAAACATTGTTCAGCTACTCATCCCCCATCTAAACCTAATCTCAATCTAATTTCCATAGAGCAAATAGTCCACCAAACATATTTACTATAACTGCACCAGCTACTTGGATATATAATAAAAACACTATACTTGTCAAATAACATTCAAAGCTTCTATGTGAAGTATTATACTGGCACTACATACATATGTAACTATCTACTACAGTTAATCATTGTGTTCTGATATGTGAATATATCTGTAAATGTTTTTCACTGCATTTTTACTGTATGTCATCTTTTGCCAACTATTATTACTAGATATCTATGCAATATATCCTGATGATTCATACTTTTTGATCTGTGAAACTCTGAACTGTGTAATATGTGATTTGTAATTGTTTGACCTATCTAAAATGTATCTGGAGCTTTTCTCCCCGGGCCTCCGCTAAAAAAGGACCTGTGTCCTGTTGGACTTTCCTGGTAAACAAATGTAAAATAAAATAAATAAAAAACAATCCTTCTCAGCTATTGAATGCTAGCTCTCCAACTCTAAATTAATCCTTAATCCCAATAAAACTGAATAAATGCTCTTTTCCAAGAACAACCCCCCTGACTGCTCATCTTCATTTCTTATCTATTCATCAAGCTCATCCTTGTAAAAAAGAATATAATGTCAGCATTTTTTTCATGAAATTAAAATAAAAATGCTTCCTGGGCATGGTAAAGCAAATAATGAACGATTCAGTGCAGGAACAATGTTGGACAGATTAAGCTATCCTGCCTGAATCCCCTACCTTGGTAGAGTATTGGGAGTTACACCTCATAACACTGATAAAGTATGGAACAGATGGAAATAAGATGTGGTACTGAGTAACTGCTCTGGGAAATTCATAAATCTCACGAAAACAGTACTAAAGTCATTGGATATGTCAACAGAACAGAAGGTTGCATTTGAGTTAATCTGACTGAGGTTATGTTATGTTGGACAAAAGGTACTGCTTGCAACATATGATTAGTGGAGTGTGATTTCCTCTCTGGAATGAAATCAAACTGGTTTAGAATTACAACAGATGAAAGGTGAAGAACATCAGATTTTCTCTTATCTAAATATAACCTTACTTTGAACCTTTTTTCATTATGGAACCTATTAGTTGTCTTTTTATTTTTGTTAAATTGCTTAATATCTCCGTAAATATTACCTTACTCAGACCATTCTCTTAAATATGTAACCTATGTGTATTTTTCTTTTGATTTTGTTTAATTGCTAAATATTACTGTATACTGCATTTTAAATGTTTATCTGTTTGGAGCTTTTCTCTCCGGGCCTCTGCTGAAAATGGATATGTATCCAGTCGGACGTTCCCGGTTAACAAATGTAAAATAAAATAAAATAAATAAAAATCATTGTCAGTAGGATATTTTGTACACATTCTGCAATAAACATTTAGCAAGCCTAAAGACCAGTAAATTTTGTGATCAAAAGGATCTTTTGGGGTTTAGGAAAAATAGTAAAGGAAAGTCATATGGAACAAAGGATCATTTGTTGTTAAATAAAGTCATAACAGAGAATTGTATAAAGGGGAAGAATCTAAATGTGGCACAGATAGACTATAAAAAAGTATATGACAGTGTCCCACATTCATGGATAAAGGAGTGCTTACAGATGTACAAGATACACTCTGCCTTGATCAATTACACTGCAGTGACCATGAAACAGTGGCAAACCACTCTGTAGCTAAGCCACGATAAAAGACAAATTATTATCCCAGGGATAAAAGTTTAAGGTGGATATTGTATGGTGACTCTGTCTCGGCTGGTCTTTTGTCTTGCCCTTAACCCATTAAGCTGTCTACTTATCAACTTAGTTCATGGTTATAATTTGGCTCCCAGAAAACAACAAAGTGTAAAGACTTCTCATCTTCTTTTTGTGGAAGATTGAAAACTGTATCGGCTGGAGCGCCTTCTGTGTGGAGCCTGCATGTCCTCCCCACGGTCGAGTGGTGTTCGAAAGACATGCGTGAATGGGTGTGCCTTTGTTGAAGGTTGGGCATTGGGCTGGCACCTCGGCACTGTAAAAATCTACTGCCAATGATTAGCGGACCGGAGTTCCGCTGTGGCGACCCCTAACTGGGAAAAGCCGAAAGAAGAACATAAGCCAGGGTTCCTACCTACAATGAATAAACACAAAAATAATTTTAATAGCAATGGAGCAAGGAAGAGAGAAGTGCCTTTTGTAAAACACAGAGGTCAAAGTATCTGGGCTGTGAGTTTATCAGCTGGTGATAAATGGGTAAGATTATGGATGGTGACAAGGTCAAAATGCTTAAGAGTACAGTTAAAATCGACTGAACTATTCTGACTGATAAACTGCATTACAGCTTCAGGTCTGTAAACTGAGCTGTTTAAAAAAATACTTTCACAGCACTGAGTGAAAGAATATATGATCTTCAAAGTGTCTGCAGCAATAGCTCCCCTAGTTTAATTGAATAAGATTATATCCATATGTTCTGCCAAAAATAACTGTAAGTATGTTACTATCTTATTCGGTATTTAAATGTAGGGATTTTCTGTAGAAAAAGGCCACAGCTAAATATGGTAGATTTAAACATTTTTCACTCTATCCTAAATCCTGCTTTTAGGGATATATCTTTGAAAGTTGCACTGCATACTTTCTTCTATCACAGTAAGCCATTCAGTGATAAAGTTAACCTCAATTTTAAGGAATTTACTTAAGTTTAATTTGTTGCAAATAAGCTGACATATGTCTTGAAACCTGTCCATTTTGTAATGGAGCTGTCCATTTTCTAGCGATGCATAATTCTTTTTTTATGTAATTATTTATTTACATCACTTTCAAAACACAATCAACTCATTACATATGCAATAGTAAGCCAACAAATGTATTTGTATTTTACAATCAAGTCAAAAACCTTTTGCAGATAATCTTCATTAAGTATCACATCAAAGAGCCATATTCTGTTTAGATTAGTCCTACATTGTATTATCTTGTTTTATACCTAGGTCGTCATATTTCCTTTATTCTAAGTTCTCATATAGATACTGAAACCATAGTAACTACTTATTTAAAGGTTTCCATTGTTATTAATCACCACACTCACTTCCTCAGTCACCAGTTTATTTACCAAACCTTAAGTTTACATACAGTGGATATAAAAAGTGGGGTCTATATTATATGCTCGAAGAGAGTTTTCTTCGAACATATCATCAAATTATAAAAATCAAAAGGTGCTTCAACAAAGTATTAGTTTAAGGGTGTGCACACTTATGCAACCAGCTTACTAAATGTTTTTCATTTTTTATATTTATTCCCCTAACAGATTTGTTTGTTTTTCAATTGAATTTTGCAGCTTATAGGTCACATTAAAGGTGGGAAAAGTTTTGAAATGATTTATTGTGGCCTCATTTTTTTATATCACATAAACTTGATATTTTAACAAGGGTGTGTACACTTTTTACATCCACTGTATACTAGACATACCTTGCAACTTCCAGTGTTTGGCAATAACTTTTTATCTAGCAATACTATTAACCGAAACATTTGCATATTATGATATGAAATTTCTACTGATTTATCATGATGACCAAGAAAAAGCTTTCTGGGATTATTTATGCTTCCAAGCAAAATATATACATAACCAATCAAACTACATGCATTTGCTTTGAACTGCTGTAGTACTGGGCAAGACTAAAGGATGTGTATTATGTTGGCAAGTAGAAATACATATGAAGACACCTCCATCAAAAATATTCTAACCTTCTTATATTTAGTGGCAATTTTTTTATCCCAGAATATATCTGGATCCATCTCTTTTGCATTACCTCTATTTCCAAAAGCTTCTCCAAGCCCTATCTCTGACACTTAACCTGGCTAGTACCTTCAGTAGAATGCTCACCTTTACTGATTTTAATACCCCCCCACCTCCAAACAACCCAGATGTCTCCCCCCCCCATCCCATTTAACCATTTCATCAGTTCTGGATAATTCTCCAGTATATCATTCATCTAGTGGTCCTACTTTTTTGAGTCAACTGGTAAAATTTTAGCTTAGTAACCCCATCACCTTACTCAATCTGAACATGCTCCACAGTAAAGGGACACAAAGTTGTCTTATTGTTTTCTATTAACTGTTGCTGACATTTCAGCTTGGACCTTCTACCTTTCCTCTGCCTCAAATCCATTTCATCTCTCCTACTGACAGTATATCCCATACATTAAGGCTTTATTGGTGGATGTATAACTGCAGTTGCTCCCCAAGACCATTTTTAAGAGATCAAGTATAAACCTAGTTGCATTAAAAACCATACCTTTCCATACTGGATCTATTATAACATCTAGTAAACACAACAAGTTATGCTGCTTGTAAGCATGTTGAATTATATAGAACTGCCACTCCTCCATCTCCGGAGGCAGAATTGTCTTGTCCCAAGCAACCTTAAGGGCATTTCCCCAACTAGAAAAATTCTGACATCAAATGGATAAGTAAACATTTCATATGCCACAACAAGTCCCCCCTATATACAATACTTATGGCAGTATAACTGTAATAGTTGAATCTGCTGATCATTCTCTGGAACCACCAATTTCAACATTAAGAACATACTGATAATCTTTTCAAAAAACACCTCACGTCAGCCTCAAAGAGTCATTGGTGGAAGCAAACTAAATCCTGGAATATTTTATTTGAGATTAGTGGTAAAACTAGAGGGTAGTGCTCCTTCAGTTGCTGGGATGGGGTATAATTCAATGAATAATCACCATTGATTTTAAAATACTTGCTTTAAATCCAGATCAATCCACAACCCCTTTTACCATTTTTGCAGTTGAGGTTGGGGTGTCACTTCAACAGTGACAATCAGCTAGAGCCAAGGTTAACAACATCGGGTGGCTAGCCCTGCCATGGCTGTTCTTCCTTACCAAACACACACATACACCTATGGCTACCTTACCAAAAGTCTTTAATAGCTCAAATATAGTAGCAATATCTTGCTGTGGATAAGTTAGGGCTAAAAGTATGTCATCAGCAAAGTGGGATACATTCATCTGCTTCCTGTCCAGTGTATAGCCCTGTATATTACATCTTCTAAGTTATGCACCCAAAGGCTCTAAGTATTAAGTGACTAAATGAGGTGAGAGAGGACATCCCTGCCTAGTTCTTCTCTTCAAATCAAACTTCTCAAATAATCCTGCTAAGATCTGTACCTTGCATGTCAAATTTCAACAGAGATGTTGCAAGGGAAGTGTAAATTCTTGTGGTAATTATACTTTTCTCAACAACTGAAACTAATAAACCCACAACACCTTATCAACTACATCGAAACTAACAATAGTAATGTGCGTTTGCAATAATTTTGCCTCATGAAAAATCATTAGCACTCTTACAGTATTAATGAAGCTCCTCCTCTACCGTCCTACAGATCCACACTGTTCCAAATTAATTAGATTTGGGGCATTATTCCAGTATTCTTGCTACTATGGATGTAAACGCCTTACAGTTGTGATTCAATACTGAACCGGGTCTGTGAGAGCATGGCAACAGTAAGTCTTTTCCCTTTCAGAATCACTGAAATAACTGCTCTTGACCCCTCAGTACCTTGTTAACAGGTTAGAACCAAAGACTGTCAATTTGACCTCCCCTCCCCAATTTGTGCATCTTAATTTATTTTATTTATTTTACTGTGATAATTGTTGACCGGGTTAGTCTGACTGGGCAGAGACCCGGGGTGAAAAGTTCCAGCAATATTAGTTACATTGGTATAACTATTGCATAAATTGACATAGGCAGAAACAATACAGTTTGATTACAATATATTTTGAAGAAGAGAAAAAAATACAAAATACATTACAGACAAGAGCAAATATGACATGGACTTGAGGCAAAAACTTTAAACCGTTGGTGCTCAGTACATACTTTACAGTGAGATTTAGTGTCCCAGTTCATATTCTATCTACTCCTGGACATTTCTCTAAACTCTGACCTTTCAGAATCACCGTAGTATGTTTTTCATTAGATCACTATTGCAATATCCATTACAACATGGGTTGTTTGCTAAACTTAAAGGGAAAATGGAAAAGGACCAGAGTCTAGGATTCTGTGAAGGACAATTCTAGTGAAGCATGCTTTGGCTCTGGAAAAAATCAACGTGTAATGTTTAAAAATTGTGGGAACAGAGGATCATGTAGCAACTTCCAGAATAGCTCTAGAACCCGCTCCTTTCCAGAAAATATCAGAATGAACCTTGACATTCTAAAGGGGATGTTTGCCATGGTTAGAATAGCAAAACTGAACAGCATGGGCAAAGCCACAAAGAAATAGCTTAGGTCCTGACTGTCCCTTCTTATTATCATAAGACATAAACAGTTGATTTGCTATCCTAAAGTCTTTAGTTTTGTCTAAATAAAATCTCCTCTGTTTAAAGACATCCAGGCAATAAAGACTCCATTCCATTTTGATGATCAGGATAGAAAGATAGATGGATCATTTGACAAAGTGAATTTAGAGTCAATTTTACACATAAAGGAAGTGATGGTTTTGAAAATTACCTTGTCCTTGGGAAAGATAAAGAAAAAAAGTTGACAGAGCAGACACAATGGCCTGTAATTTAGGTACATACCTAACAGAAGTCAGAGCTACCAATAAGACCATCTTCCATATTAAACATGTTGCAGAATAGCTGGCTGTAGGTTCTAAAGGAAGTAGAGTAAACTTTTCGAAGACAAAACTGAAGTCCCAAGAAGGATTCACATTTTATTTTTTGGTGGCCTGATATGCAAAAAAATGTTTGTTTCCTTTGATAAGGATGAAAAAGGGGGATTCACTGACTGGCAGGCTGAGAGATGTATCTTTATTGATTATTACGCTTGGCCAGAAATGAGCAATTCATACATGTACTGGAGAACCAGGGGTGCTCCCCATTTGAGATATGTACTGTATTCTATTCTAGCATCAAAAGGAAAATATTTTCCATTTGGCTATGTATGTTTTTCTGGTAGGAGTTTTTTTTTCTTTCCTTCTCACGTGCTACATGTCCTAAGGAAAAAAAGTCCTTAAAAGGGATCAAAACTATTTATCCACAGTGAGACTGAGATTCTGAATGTTGGGATGAATCCCTGTCCTGTATGAGAAAGTCCACTCAGTGAGGAGGTTTTTTTTTGCAACTGCCCCTGGCCAGTTGTGTGAGAATGGAGAACCAGTTCTGTCTGAGCTAAATGGGAGTGACCAGTAACATATTTGGCAAGTTCTTCCTGATATTCTGAAGGAAAAATCTGAACCACCAAGCTGTAAAACAAGTAATTTAATAAATGAGATGAACGCGGAGTAAGCGCTTTCAGGTTACACTCCCTTCTTCAGACAACTTACAGAACTTTAAAATATCACATTTAAAATATCAAGTAACCAATGAAATTCAATAGTGAATCCGCTTCATCTTTAAGGCAGGCGTTATAGGAATTACACCATTCATACCTGGGGGTCTATATGCTGCCAGTTCAACTATCCATTTTGACTCATAATACTCATTTAAATTACATAACCCCCCCCCCTTCTGGAAACATTCACTACCTGTAGTACCATAAAATCAAAAGTGTGAGTAATGTTACTACTGATATGTTGGTACAAAGCATTACGTTCATTGCCTAAATGTATAGCAGACATATGCTGTAAAATCCTATTCTTTAATTTACAATTGGTCTTGCCTACATAAAATGAGAGACAATCTTTGCACCAGGCCAAATATATGAAATCTGTTGTATGACAATCTGCATAACATGTCAAAAAGTACTCCTTCTTAGTCGTGGGATGGATAAATAAATTGCCTTGTCCTACATACTGGCAAACCTTGGAGTGCCTACATGGAAAAGTGCCATGTCGTGTAAGACTTCTTTCTACACAAAGCTAACAATTAGGAAAGACAGAGAATAAGATTGTTGGGCCCAAACTGATTTGAGGAACTATTCAAGCTTTTCATATGAAGTCTGACAAATGGAGTCATGATGACAGAGGACACCCATGAGTCCTGTAACTCTTAACAATTCCCTAGCAGTGGACACTGTCTGTTGAGAAAGACCGAAGAAATGTTTTCCTGAGGAAGAAAAACTGTCATCAGGGAGGTGTCCAGAATAAAAAAATCTACCCAAAACACAATAAATAACAATAAAAAATTCCCATTAAATAAGTTTTAAGTCAAAGCACAACAAAGAAGAAGTAATTGAGAACCAATTAAAGTGAGTTTAACTGTGATATTTAATTTCAAATTTAAATAGATTTTTGTTATTTTCTATTAAACCTGAAGAAGTAAATTTTCCTTGGTACTTTGAGTCAGTGTTTTTTTTTTGTGTGTCTGATTTGCTTCTTAACCAGGCTCGGTTTCATACGCACAAGGCTTCTGATATTAAATTTGATGAAACTCCTGTAGCAGTAGCTAGACCAGAGTAAAGCAGTAAAATGGAAATGCAACTATCTGTTTTTTTTTTTGAAAATGGGAACATATAGGTATGTATCTTTTATGTCGAAAGTCCAGGAATGTCTGAGAGGAAAGGAGATGGAGAGTTTGAAGTGTCAACTTTTTCAGTTTTGGGATGTGTTAAAAGGGGTTCACAGATTGGACAAGTTATAAAATGGATCTCCAAATGCAGTCTTTCCTGAGAACCTGGAAAATTTGGAATACTTTTTTCCCCCCATTGCTCTGAAGGGACTTGCTGTATGATCCTGTGATTTAGAAGTTCTGAAATGATCTGAGGCAGATGAAGCTTTTCACTTGGAGGATGAGGAATTCTGAATCCCTGATGGAATGGGAGGGGATGCCCACTGAAGTCTGTATCTTCGCTCTATGATGCTTATTACCCAAGAATCTGTGGTTCTTGTCTGCCATGAAGCAAGTTAAAGGGAAAGACAGATTCTATGCAAGTAAACTGGGGTGGGGATTTTGTCCTTTATTGTCCTTTACTGATGCATACATTTTGTTTCACTGCTTAATGGAAAAACGACAGGGGTGCATTTTCAAGGAATGCAAGCTTGGGTGCATTTCAAGAAACGTGAGATTCAGTGCATTTTCAAAGAATGTGAGTTTTAAGGGAATAGAAGCTTATTGTTGCTCATGCTATGTTTACAATGTGCAACTGTTTAGTTTAGCAAATGGTCATTAAGTGTTTGTGCTACAGAGTTCTGAAGCTGTGCTAGTAGCACAAGACTAGCATACTTGCCTTTGGTGCAGAAGACGGTGGGTTCTACTTTCACATCAAGTAGATGGATAGCCGATACTGCAGTGCACTTTGGGGGGGGCAAGTGTTGCACTCCTGAGTGTGTTGTCCTTTGGTTGAGATGTTAAACTGAGGCTCCATCTGTCTGTTACTGGTAGGTGCTGTGAGATCTTTTACATCCAAGTCAGCTACAATTCCCTGGCCATATTTCCCTACTAGTAAAAATATCACCAAGAGTCTCTCCTGAAAAGACATTACTAGCCTAGTGGAACTAACCTGGTCAACAAAGGATATTTAAATTAAAAGTTTTCAATTAAATCCATATCTGTCTTTATTTCAAAACTAAAGAAAAAAACAGTATGGACGCTGACAGTTTTGAAAAGTGTTTACGGAAATTTGGGGGACAAAGACAAATAATAGGACACCAGAATGGCTGTGGGGGGGGGGGGGCTCCATTTGACCATAAATCGGTGCATACACACACACACACACACGCACACACACACACACACACACACAGGCAGAACTCCATATGTAACTCCGTATGAATTGCAGTAGTCAATTATGGGCATACTGGCAGGTGCTGTGAACAGCAGCAGTATCCCACTGATGAACAATGTCCAGAAATACATCTCTATGAACACATCTTGCAAGCTTGTGTACTGAACCTGCTCAAATAGTCTGCCACTATATTTTGCACTAAAGAAATGTATACAGCCTGAAGAGTCACTTGATAATGGACAGCTAGATCCCATACCCGAACAGCCATTCTGCAAATAAGGTAGGGCTGTGTCCCCCTTGCTTGTTGTTATACCACATCACTGTGGTATTGTCTGTGAATATTTTGAGAGGACCTGGAAGAAGCAGTGAAAGGTCTGAAGGGTGAAAAGAAGAGCTCTCATCTCCTTTTATGTTGATGTGGTCTGACCTCTGATGAGAAGGCCAGAGACCGTGGACCTTGAGGGAACTGAAGGAGGCACCTCTCCTCTTGTCTGAGGCATCCGATAAAAGTTCCTGAGAGGGTTCTGGGGGCTGCAAAGGAAGCCCCGGGTTGACAGATAGCTGATGAATCCACTAATGAAGCTCGAGTCTGAGGCATGGGAAAAAAAGTGAGTAGAAAATCTAGTTAATGACAGTATTGGAGCCATACTGACTTCAGGAACCACTGTAGTTTTCTCATAAGAAATCTGGCCAGAAGTAGCACAGGAATGGTGGAAGCCATGAATTCTAGAACCCTGAGAAATTCCCTGGCTGTAACTGAGGCCAGAGGAAGAAGGGACTGAAAAAGGTAATCAGAAAAACATCCTTGGGAGGAGGCAGGGATGCCAGCATGGGAATGGTCTGGATCCTGCAAATGGAAAACACATGATCCTGAGAAGGAACCAGTACTGATTTCTGAAAGTTTATTGTAAACCCCAGGCTTTGTAAGAGACAAAGAGACAAACAGTAAACTGGAGGTGCTGAAGCAAGACCTTGGGAGAGGAAACTTGAATGAGCAGGTCATCCAGATAAAGAAAGATATGAACAACTCTCATCCTGCAAAAGGCAATCACAGGAGCAAGGCATTTGGTAAATCATCAGGCAAATGCTGGAGATGAAACCAAGAGTAAGGTTTCAAAATAGAACCAAAGGCAGCAGCCCTAGAGGAGGCATCAGCTGCATCATAACTACATTTAATAGAGTGGCTAGCTACCTGAGAAGTAGAGCATAGTGAAGAGAAGGCTGAAGCCTTCCCTTCAGAATCAGGGAGGTCAGATATTGCCTGGGAAGCCTGAGAAAGAAGGGCTAAAACGTACCTGGTTATATGGGTCTGGTAATTAACAGACCAAAAAGTCAAGGTGGCAGTAACATGTATCTTTTTGTCTAGCCACTCCATTGCTCTACTGTCTTATCTGAAAGAAGCAGGCAAAAGTTTAGAGGGCTTGTCAGAAGAGACAGACACAACAAAGGGTCAGCAGAAAAACATTTATATAGGAACTTACACTCATCCGGCACCTTGTAAAATCTATCAGGTTTCCTAGTGGCTTGTGGTTGAGAATCTGGGACCACACTGGGTGTGCTGAAAAAGCTATCTAATAAGGGCAGCTAAGACTGGAGGTACAGCAGAAGACCTAGGGAACTCCATCTGGAGAAACTCATAACATCTCTTTTGAATGTCAAAAACATGACCTGAGAAGTTCCATTTAAATATTCCATCATGTGAGAAGTAGTATCCCCAAAAGAAAGTTTTTCCAAGGGATAATCTGGGCTAATAGAACTTTCCTTCTGAGAGCCATAATCTAAAGGAGATGGGATCTGAGAGGAATATGCCAAAGATTTCCCCTGGAATCCAAATCCTCTTCAGAGGAGTCCTGCTACCTGGGCTTCTTGAGTGGGGGCAGGTGACTAAGGGGGGATCAGGTACAAAAACTCCTTGGGGAGGCTTCAAGGCCATCATTGCATTAAACAACCTCTGGATAAAATCCTGCTAATCACACTGGAGATCTTTAAGAGCAGGTGAAATATGCTTGGTGTTTTTCATTTGAGGGATGTCTGTCCTAAATACCCTAGGAGATTCAGACCGCTGCATACATTCAATCAACGTAGTAGGAATCTCCTCCTCATTAAGTATGTGCAGTATCCCCCTTGGTCCCTCTGAAATAATCAGCCAAAGTTCCCCCTTGACATCCAGAGCGGACTTTTGCAGAGCCTACGAAGATATGCTAGGAGTCAGATAAATGCCAGCCTCTGATAGGGTCGCAATAGTGGAATCCAATACAACAACGAGGCGATCCTCTGGGCTTTCACCAGCCTTGAGAGACAGGGGGGGGGGGCAGGACAGCAGCCGAAGCAGACCTGTCTTTCTTGGCTTTTTTGTTAGTAGGCAGCTGACCTTCAGGATGGGAAGGTTCCACCATAGCACCCTGTGTCAACAATTTAAGATGCTGGTTCTTCAGGTGGGTGGACAAGGAGGAGAGACAACTATGCAGGGTCTTAGGGACAAACATTTGGCAGAAAGAACACTATGTATGGCTGTGAGAAACAAACAGAAAAGACACTACTCATAACAATCTTTATGTTGAATCTGTCTCCCACACTGACATTCTCCCTTTCTGGATGACACGTACACTCATAAAAATCGAGAGAGAAAAAGATAAAAAGAAACACAGATCGGTAACCGACACAGAAGAAGGAACATTCAGACCGATGATCAGTGATGGCATTTGGACTGGCAGCAAAGAAGTTCTGAGGTATGTATGTCCATACATCACATTTATGCCCTATGCCTTTAGTAGAGAGCATGTGTGTGATGTACATCTACAAAATCCTAAGGCTTTGGTATACTAGCTGGTTGGGCTACCCTTGGCAAGGAACCCCTTTTATAAAGAATACTGCAACCGTAATATGGAAGAATATCAACCATTTCCTTTTCTGCTTTGACAGCTTTTTGTTCATCAAGATCAGCCAACAATGTTTTAAAGCCCACTGTTATTTTAATTTCATTTTTAGAAATGATTTATTAGCGATTCACTTCTGGTTCTCCCTCTACTTATAGAGAATGTCCCTAGCTCTTTGACATTCTACATTCTCAGATAAAGCACTGATTTCTTCTTACAGAGCTGTTAAACACTGAATCAGCATTACCCTTACTAATTTCTGCATAATTTGGTTATCTGGCAGGTGGGAATGCAGGCCTTTAACACTGGCCTGCTATCATGACTTGCCCCTTACAAAACCTCTATTACTTTTTCAATAAGATCTTGTTTTTGTACCATCATCCAGCTTCTGAAATAAATGTATTTCTTCAGCATCATTTACTGGGTGATCCATTAGCTCCTGCCTATCAGGAATACTTTGATGCAAAGCTTTTTCATTAAAAGCACAGTTCATAACCACACTTAATTCCTGCTGTATCTCAGCAGAACTTAACAGCTGTTCACCTTCCATATCAGCACATTTACTATTTTGTTATTTACCTTTTTTGCCTTCATTTTCAATATAGGCAATCTATAGCCTCACAACCAATTTCCCTAGGTTTGTACACAGGTTTCCTTCTTGGAGAAAATAGTAATGCTCTCCCTTTCTACTGTTGAGGGGTTTCATTTTAAAGGTAACTTCACATACAAGTATTAGTTTCATAAAACTGTTAATGGAGTTATGTCAAATAAATTTCAGGTAACCATATGATCTGCGGGATCTGCTAGAGTGAGTAACGAAAAGCGGAGACTGAATGGCCAAAAGACTGGACATTATATGGGTCCCACTTTAAATTTTGAAATACCAAAATCTCAAGTTTTGAGATACTGAACTCAAAACATCGAGATTTCGGTATCTAGAAATTAAAAATTAAACCAAAAAAAAAAACAAAAAAACTAAAATAATGTTTTGCAAGCCCTGCACTCATTCACTACTTTAATATACCGACTCCGAGATCGTGCTACAGTGAAGAGAACGGATGAGCATTACCATTGTCTTCACTGTAGCGTGATCTCTGAGTTGGTATATTAAAGTAGGGGGGGTGGGGGTGCAGGGGGGCCAGCCCCCCTGCAAAAACATTATGTTAGCTGTGTTTTTTTTTTTTTTTTTTTTATTTCGTTCACTTTTAACTTTCGATACCAAAATCTCGATGTTTTGAGTTCGGTATCTCAAAACTCGAGATTTTGTATATTGTTAACCCATATATAGATAGTATATATATATATATATATATATATATATATATATATATATATATATATATATATATACTACATTTCTTGGAATATTCCCTTTTCCCCGAGGTATGCCAGTCTCAGAGTTAGTATAAGTTTTGGGGGGGGGGGGGCAGGCATGCTTGCCTCCCCTGCAAAAAGATGTTTAAAGGAGAAGAGGATTTTTCGGATTTGCTCTTCTCCTGCATTTTCGCTCATTTTTTTGGCTTGTTGGCACTTGGCATTTTGAATATTGACATTTCAATAAGCAGCCAAATTTCACAGCATGCAACCTTTTATGTTGGAAGTTTCTCACAACAACAGAGATCTTTTCCCCAAACAACTCAAACTACCATATTGCTGGTGCAAGTCTCCACATAGCACCGAGTAACTATACTTCTTTTTGTACATGTAACAGTTTCTCAGTATTAACATTTCACTAGTCAGGAAGACTTGACTTTTATTTATGCTTTTCGTAAACTTTGCCACAGGTTTAAGAGTCTTCACTAAACTTCTATACTGTATAAGGTTAGTCTGTAAGTGATTTCTACACAATACGCATTTCTTTCTTTTGCCTTTAGTTCCCAACAGGTTGGGCTTGGCACACGCATTGCTGTGAAAAGAATACTGTTTCTCCAAACAAGGAGTTAACACAATTCCTTTTTAGCTTTACTGGCAACATTCATTAGGATTCTAGAAGACAACGATTTTTAGTTGCTTTAAACAAATGATAATTCACAAAGTTAAAAGAAATGATACCGGTTTCAAGTTAGCAGTATTTTTTCACTGTTGTAATGCACCATACTCTGAATTACCCTCACTCTTGTTACATTCCACTCTATACATCTTTGGACTCAACAATTTGTTTCTCAATCTTTCTTTCACTGCAAACATTCCAATTTACTTGGGTTCCTTTTTCTCAACACCCATGTCATGTACATGCAACAGATCTTCTTCAAAATACTTTTAATATTAGTATACTAGTCTTTTCCTACTAAAAGTTTCTTTCTTCTTGCATAACCACAGGGTAAAAAGAACAATACAGTACAGAGTTGGTTATCCAAACTAATTGGGATCAAAGGTAGTTTGGATAATCAAACATACACTGAACTGCATAAAAAAACTTCTAAAATCTGTTTTTTTTATGCACTCAGGGAATACACTTTTCAACCATTCAGCAAGTCCAGTGGACAATAAAGAATATTTTTCACAAAAAAACAGGCTACAAGTTCAAAAAAAAACATGCACAAACTAATGTGTATAATGTTTACATATTAAGACTTGATGATTTTTCCTATCAAAATACTTGAGAAGACTGGGTTTGGATAATTGACATTCAGATAATCGACTCTAGTGTACAGAAATGCCAGTGGGTTTAAGTCTCTGCACCAGTAATACTGAACTGCTAGATAAGCACCTTGCTATTAAACCTGCAGCTAATAAACCACTATAATTTCTTACTCTCTACGTGCTTAAACTTAGGAAACACGATGTAGTCACCATTTCCCAGTGGACATAGTTCAGAACTGTTGAACTTACTTTCTCAGAAACCAATTAAAAAAATTCTTAGCA
Organism: Protopterus annectens; assembly: GCF_019279795.1. Taxonomy (NCBI): domain Eukaryota; kingdom Metazoa; phylum Chordata; order Ceratodontiformes; family Protopteridae; genus Protopterus; species Protopterus annectens. The sequence continues at coordinate 360,947,178 of NC_056746.1, read as the reverse complement.
CAATTCTTTCATTGCTGCTTAACAAGAAGTTATGTACTCACCATAACATTCGATGTATGTAGTCCGTGTCTCACCTCACATTCTTACCCGTGGGTTTGGAGCCGAACCTCAGCTCCGACTCAGCCATACTCTAGCTCGAAGTCTTTCACTTGGCTGGGCTAAGAGGTATCCCAGGCTCCACTGCTCCCCTTTACCCAGATCTTGTTTGCTGCAAGCTCAATCACTCACCTTCCATACAAATAACACATAGAGAAGGAAAATCATCTCAATACTAAAAGGAGTACTGAAACCAGAACTAACCTCTAGGCCCTCCAACAGGAGGAAGGCGGGGGGGTAAGTAAGAATGTGAGGCGAGATGGACTACATACATCGAATGTTATGGTGAGTACATAACTTCTTGATGTTATGTAGTCCAATCTCGCCTATATTCTTACCAGTGGGACAGCGTCCCCAGCACCTGAACCCTGGGAGGCTCAGTGGAAAATACTCCTGAGCACTGTGGAACCAAAGGAAGATCTGCCTCTGGATATCAAATCCAATTTGTAATGAGTAACAAAGGTGTGAGGAGATGCCCATGTAGCTGCAGCACAAATATCATCCATAGACATCCTGGCCTGAAATGCTGTAGAGGTAGACATCAATCGGGTAGAATGAGTCTTCACTCTAAATGGTAAATCCTTACCACCTGAGGCATAAATGAAGGAAATACAACTAGAGATCCATCTAGACAAAGTCACTTTGGAAACAGGAGACCCAATCCTATTGTCTGAAAATGAGACAAACAGCTGACACGATTTTCTAAGATCCTTCGTTCTATGCAAATAAAAACGCAACTGTCTATTAACATCCAGCTGGTGAAATTTAAATACTGACTTATTAGAAAACTCTGGAAAAAATACGGGCAGTTCAATGGATTGGTTGAGATTAATAACCGAAGCCACCTTCGGCATAAAAGAAGGGTTTGGTCTGAGGGAAACTCTGTCCTTGTGAAATATTAAGTATGGCGGTCTGACTGACAAAGCTTGGAGTTTAGAGACACGTCTAGCTGAAGTGATGCCTACCAAAAAGATTTGTCTTCCAAGTCAAATATTTCAATTCACAAGTAGCTGCAGACTCAAAGGGGAACAACGTGAGACATTGTAGCACAAAATTTAGGTCCCAAGGCATGACCTGGTCAAAGACTGGAGGGCGAAGCAGCGTAGTGCCCTTCAAGAATGCCTTACAAAGTCTATGCACCATTAGACTGAGTTCATTAGCGATGTGAAAAGTGGAAATAGCCGCCAACTGGACTTTAATGGTTGCGGCTGCTGATCCCTGATTGAAAAGCACGGAGAGAAATTCCAGAACTGAAGAAATTGGAGCTGTATAAAGATCAATTTGTCTTGCGTTGTCTGATTGGATCACAATAGTCCCTGTCGAAGGATGGAATGAAATGCTTGCAAGGTTAGAAGCACCACCCTCAGTTCCATCAGTTCCAGGACATTGATATGCAAAAGGGCCTCTGTCTCCAACCAGGTGCCTTGGACAGAGTTTCCCTGACATAGCCCCCCACCCCATCAGGGTGGCGTCGGTGGTCACCGTGGTTATCGGTTGATGCGGGTTGAAGGGGCGAGACCATTGTTGGGGATTTCAAGACGTCCACCAGAGTAAATCTTGCTTGCACCTCAGAGTTACACTTATCTGAAAGGACAAAGGATGTTGTAGAAGGTATCACTGAGTGAAAGAAGTAGCCTCTGAAGGAGCCTCATGTGGAATCTGGCTAGAGGAACAATGGTAATCGGGGCTGCCATTGACCCAAGAGCTGGAATATAGATCAAGTGGGAGATTTGTGGTGACAGAGCAGCGGTTGAACTTGTTGCCTTATTCTCTGAAGCCTGTGTTCCAGAAGGGATGCTGTGCAAATTCTCGTGTCCAAAAGTACCCCTATAAATTCCAAAGACTTAGTTGGGGTTGTGTTGGATTTCTCCCAGTTACAGTGATTCCCAGGCTTTGAGCTGTTAAGAGAGTATATTGCAGGGCTTCTTCCAGTAGACGCTTGGTGGGGGTAGTGAGGAGCCAGTCATCTAGATATGGAAATGCATGGAATCCTTGAAGTCGCAAGTGAGCGATAACCACTGCCATGCATTTTGCAAACACTCTGCGGGCTGCAGAGAGACCAAAGGGCAGGGCTCGAAATTGGTAGTGACTGGCTCCTATGCGGAAGCAGAGGTATCTTCTTGAGTGTTTGTTCATTTTTATGTAGTAATACGCATCTTGAAGATCTACAGAGCACATCCAATCATCTTCTTCCAGAAGAGAAAGGATAGACTGAACTGTGACCATCCGGAATTTCTCTGTTTTACAAATTTGTTCAGTGTACTGAGATCCAGAATAGGTCTCCAGTCCCCTGTCTTTTTTGGCACTAAAAAGAACCATAAGTAAAAAACGTATCCTATCTGATCTGGGGGGACCGTCTGGATGACTTTTTTGTAGCAGCTTTTGGATTTCATGTGATGCTGCTTCCCTTTGACTGGGTGGAACGTTGGGTAATACTCTGGATGAGAATGGGCAGAGATGGAAGGGGATGGAATAGCCTCTGGATATTATCTGTTGTACCCAAGAGTCGGTGGTTATATTTTGCCAGGCAGTGGGGTACAAGGAAAAAAAACCCCGACCGCTTCCAGAGATGAGCAATTGGGCAACGCTTTAGGAGCACTGATAGGGTTGGCCAGAGAAGGAATCTCTGGAACCCCGGTTTCGCGGACCTCCTCTGCCCCGAAAGGGGCATCTTCCATTGGAGTTTCCCCCTCTGCCTCTAGGGGAGAACTCGGCACGTGTGTCCCGGAAAGAGCCCTGTGATTTCTTGTGCCACATCTTCCTGCTTCTCTGATTTCTGGAATAGAATCGCTGAGGAGTGAAGTGTCTGGCACCAACAGCAGACAGGGTCTTACCATCTTGTTCGCACCTAGCCAGCGTATCTTTCACTTTAGGGCCAAACAAAGAAGCAGCCTCTAAGGAGGCATTCATGAAGGAAGCCTTCAAGGAGTTTGCAAATTCACAAAGGCGCATACAGGCATGTTGTCTGTCAACTATACCCGTGCCTGCCGCTCTAGCCGCCAAAAAAGATGCATGGAAGAGTTGGAAATGGACTCTAGGGTGGCTATCTGAGAAGCCACGTTGTCACGGACCTTGTCAGAACAATTTCCCGCCAAGGTTTCAGAGAGCTGGTTGATAAGATCCCTCTGAAGCCTGGTAAAGTGTGCCAAATAGTTCAAAGATCTTACGGTGAAGGTCGATGAAGCAAACACATGCTTCCCTAATCTGTCAATCGCCCGGAACTCCTTGCTGGGCAGATGGACAGTTTGGCTCTCTTCTGCCAAATCCTTCTTAGTTGCAGCCACCACCACCATAGCATCTACTGGAAGACCTTGTGACCAATGTGGGTGCTCAGCTGGGGGCGATAATATTTTATCTGGTCTCCTTGGTATTGCTTCCAGGGTGTCAAGACCCAGCCATGCATTCTGGACGAACTCATTGGCAGGCAGGGTGACCCAGGAGGTAGGGGGCGGGAAAAGCCTTCAGGAATACAGAAGAATTAGAGGACTTTCAGTCACCCCTTTGTCCAAGGATCTCGAGGATGTCACCAAAGAACACCTCATCAGAGGGCGACCGTGGGGAACCCTTCCCAGTCATCAAAATCCGTATCTTCAGTCAATGACTCCTCAGTGGAGTCCATGTGCTTCCTCTGGCGCAACGCTTTGCGGGGTACTTCCTCAATGGGAGGTTCTGGGGTCTTCTGAGGAGGAGAAAAGTACAGTTTTGTACCTACCATAAATGTAGATGTCCGATAGATATGCAACTGCAGTCCTTACATATGGGTTGTCCTGCCTCAGGCAGCCCTCGGTCGGCCGGATTCCAAAGTCTGGGTCCGGAGTCGGCCGATGTCGCCTCCTCCCCGACGTCAGAGCGGCTGGGGTATAAAGGCATCAGCCGACGCCATCTTCCTCAGTGTTTCTTGCCCCAGATGCCAGGTGCCCTCCAAGGAAGGCTAAATTTAGAACTGGATAAACAATTCCAGACATACACAACAGTAATAAACAGATACACCATAACAGATCTCCCCAGCTAATTATAAAAGGAGGGAAGTGGACCCAAAATACAGAGGGGTAGGAGGGAGGGAAAACCTGACTGCAGTTGCATATCTATCGGACATCTACATTTATGGTAGGTACAAAACTGTACTATGCCCTTCAAGAATGCAACTGCAGTCCTTACATATGGGTTGAATACCATAGCCAAGCTGAGGGTGGTAGGCTCTAAGATAGGGATGGTGTAGCTAAAATGCCCTGCAGGACTGCCGAAACAAAGCCTGCTCGGGATCTGGAATATAAAGGCAGGTTGTAGTGCTTGGAAAATGTATGCACGGAGATCCATGTAGCAGCTTCTAGAATGTCCTTTGTAGCCACCCCTCTTAGAAAGGCTGTGGAGGTGGCTGTAGCTCTGGTGGAGTGTGGCCTAATATTGGCTGGCACACCCTTTCCATGGAAAGAATAACAGAATCTAATGCAATGACCAATCCATTTTGAAATTGTTTGTTTGGAAATTGCCTTTCCTTGCACTCCAGCAGCGTATGCTACAAATAGCTGGTCAGACTTTCTGTTGGCCTTTGTTCTGTCCAAGTAGTAGCGTAGTTGTCTGTGTATGTCCAAAGTGTGTAGCAACCTTTCCCCTTTATTTTGAGGATTGGGGAAGAAGGTAGGCAGGTGAATTGCTTGATTTAGAGACACCCTGGATATCACTTTTGGCATAAAAGAGGGATTGGTTCTTAAAGAAACTCTGTCCTGATGAAAAATGAGAAATGGAGGTACTGCCATGAGGGCTTGTATCTCCGAAACTCTTCTTGCTGAGGTAATTGCCAACAGGAAAACTGTTTTCCAGGAAAGAAATTGCAATTCTGAAGATGCTGCTGGCTCAAAAGGTGGAAGAGTTAATTTTTCCAACACGAAGTTGAGGTCCCATGCAGGCACTGGTGGTTTTCTGGGAGGTTTGATATTCTTTATCCCTCTTAGAAATTGTCTTAGCAAAGGATGTGAAAACACAGGTGGATCAGTGTTGTACTTTGCTGAAATTGCTGAAGCGTGTATCTTTATGGAAGAATAGGAAAGTCCGTTATGCAGCATTTCTGCCAAGTATTCTAGTATGTGTGGGATGCTCAATACTGATGCATCCCGACCCTTGTTGGTATTCCAGATGTTGAATCTCTTCCATTTAGCTGAATAAGTCTTTCTGGTGGAAGGTCTGCTTGCTTCCAATAAGATCTGTTGAACTTCCTTGGAGAGAGACATATGGGGAGAATTCATGGAACCCTCCAAGCTGTCAGCTGCAGAGTTTGCAGGTTGGGATGAACCGTCCTGTAATTGTGCTGGGTCAAAAGTAGAGGCCATTGAGGCAGGGGCCACGGCTTGGTGCAGGATATGCTCCTTAGTAATGGATACCAGTGCTGTCTTGGCCAATCTGGAGCTATTAAGATGCCTTTCGGTTGATCTGCTTTGATCTTCAGAAGCACCTTGGTCATTAATGGTAGAGGTGGGAATGCTTAGATTGTTAGAGAGTTCCAGCTGAAGGAGAGAGCATCCATTCTCCAGGCTTGTGGATGGTGGGTCCTCGAGCAGAACTTTTTCAGATGATGATTGAGGTGTGACGCAAAGATATCTATGTCCGGCCTCTCCCATGCCTGAGTTATTTGTGCAAAAATGTCTGGATGCAACATCCATTCGTGCGGGTCCAAGATGTTTCTGCTTAGACTGTCCGCCAGAACATTGTCCTTGCCCGGAACAAACTGGGATTGCAGCTGTATGTTCAGTTTCAGGGATTTTTCCCAAAGAGTCATTGTTAGTCTGCAGAGGGGGTAAGAATGAGTACCTCCCTGCTTGTTTATATACCACATGACAGTGGTGTTGTCCGTCTTTATTAGCAGTTGACCTTGTTGAAGATATTTTCCGAAGGCCTCGATTGCATGAATTACTGCTAACATCTCTTTTTGATTGATGTGTAGATGCACTTCCCGGGGGGTCCACTGCCCTTGAATGCATCTGCCCTCCATGTGCGCCCCCCATCCATGGTCTGAGGCATCTGTTGTAATGGTTTGGCTTGTTTGAGGCTTGTTGAAAGGCATACCTTTGTTTAACTGGCTTGCTTGGGCCCACCACAAAAATTCCCTTTGTAGACATGGGATGAGTGGGATAATTTCTTCTAAGTTGTGGCTGTGTTGAGACCATAAACTTTTTAGGTACCATTGCAGTTTTCTCATGTGTAGTCTTGCCAGTGGAATCAATAGAATGCAAGATGCCATGTAACCCAGGGCCTGCAGGAATTTCCTTGCAGTCATGTGGGTGAGCTTTGCTAGGCTTTTGAAGTAATCTGGTAATTGTTCTTGCTTCTCTTCTGTGAGGTAAGCCATTTGAGATTTTGTGTCTAGTTTGGCTCCCAGAAAAATTATTTGTTGGGATGGCAGTAGTCTTGATTTTTGAATGTTGACTGTGTATCCCAGAGCCTGTAGTAAGTGAATGACATAATTCAAGTTTTTTGTCAAGGCTTGCTTGCTGTCCGCCTGTATAAGGCAGTCGTCCAGGTAAGGGTATATTTGTATCCCCTGGAGTCTGCAGTGTGCAATTACTGATGCCAGGCATTTCGTGAACACTCTGGGCGCAGTAGATAAGCCAAAGGGCAATGCTGAGAAATGATAATGCTCTGACCATGCAAGAAATCTGAGGTATCTTCTGCAACTGTGTCTGATTGGGACATGCAGGTATGCCTCCTTGAGGTCCAGAGTAACCAGCCAAGACCCCTTGCCCAGCATGGGAAGGAGTTGCTGTAGCGTCAGCATTTTGAATTTTGGTACAATGAGAAAAGTGTTTATAGCGGACAAGTCTAGTATAGGTCTCCATTGATTTTCTTTTCTTGGAACAAGGAACAGTCTTGAGTAGAATCCCTGGCCTTGTTCCTGAGGAGGAACCTTTTCTATTGCTTTGATTTGTAACCGCTTTGAAACTTGTACGAATGCCTCTGCCCTTTGATTTTGTGGCAGGTTTGGCATGCCTTGTCTTGTTGGTAAAGTATGGAAGTGGAACCTGTAGCCTTGGTCTATTATGTCCAGAATCCATTTGTCTCTTGTTAAAATGTGCCAATTTTTTGAAAATAAGGATAATTTTCCGCCTAAAGGTGCTTCTCTTTGAGCCTTGGTCGGCGGTGTCAAAGTAAAGTCATTGTGATTGTCCCTGGGTAGCAGTGGAAGTCCCTGCTCCACTTCTCTGATTAGTTGGTTGCCATTGTCGTCCCCTGTAGGAGCCTCGGTATTGCCCTCTCCCTCGGGCACGCCTGTTCTTTCCCCTTTGAAACTTGTCAGTGTCTGGAAAGGACCAATTCTTTGAAGGCCAATTCCTGCTGAACCTCGGTGGCTGAACCTGGAGGAAATCTTTGACTGTCTGCACTGATTTAGCCTTCTCCTCAATTGATTTCAACACATCCTGAGCATTAGCACCAAATAGCTTGTGTTTTTCCAGAGGTGCATCTAGAAGATTTACTTTAACATGATCTGGCAATGCCTGTTCTTTCAACCATGCATGACTACGTATGACGGCCCCTGTCTGTCTGCCCTACATGAAGCTTCCAATGCATCATAACCACACTGAAGAAAATGATTGCTGACCTGCTGTGTATTATGAACCAAATCCTGCAAGGCCTTCCTATCTAAAGGCTCAGGAGAGGCTAACTTTTTCTGCAAATCATCCATCAAGAAATCCTGATACTGAAACATATGAAAAAGGCAGTTAAGGGCCCTCATGGCAAGGGTGGATGAGGTATAAACTTTTTTGTCCCACCTCTCCAGGGCCCTAGATTCCCTGTCTGCAGGCAAAGGATTTTTGGTCGTGGAGGTGGCTACTCCTTTGGGCCCCTGGGAACTAGTTTCTAGATCTACAGAATGGGCCTTAAAAAGATGTTTATGAGTTTCAGGAACCCTGTAGTATCTGTCTGCTTAACAGGAGCAGGAGGAAGAGAATCTGGAGATGCACTCGAATCTGAGTACACATCATCCAATACATCTAACACTGGAGGGATAGCTAAAGGCCTGTGCTGGGGAAGCTTAAGGAAGGTACGAAGCCTTTTCCTGGAGTCAGAGAATTCCTGGCCCTGCCACTGAAAATGCTCTCTCATGGAGTGGAGAATTTCCCCAAAAGAAATATCCTCAGGAGGGGAGGCAGAAGGAATAGATTCCTCCGCATCAGAATTCTCGTAGGCCTGGAAGGACTCTTCCTGGGTATCTGAGTGATCAGAGTCACCGGAGGCCTCATCTGAAGAAAGGGTGTCTGTCTGTTCAACCCTGGGCCTTTTGTCTGAGGGCGGCTGAGAACCTCTGTCAGGATGAGCCTGGGAACCTCTGATTAAGGAAATTAGATCTGCAGCTAAAGTCATGATCTGTTTATCAGTAGTGGGACCCTGAGAAAGAGTTTTAGGAGGGTGAGACTTAGACTGGCTGGCAGCCTTAGCACGTGTGTAGGCCTTGATTGACATGGACACCGGAGGCCTAGCTGCCCCACGGGCTGGAGTAACTTTGTCCACCGGTATGGTCTCGGGCAAATCTAGGGCTTCAGCTTCTGGGGGAAAATCAACAACCGGCACCGGCGTAGGCTCCGGGGCCGAAGAGAACGGTAAAGCGGTGTCGTCGGTCTGGAGCGGTGGAATAACCACCTCAAGTAGGTTTTGGCGTGGTGTCGGTGGAAGTCGCGGGCCGAGAATGTCGGTCCCAGTCCTTCCGTTTTTTGGAAATATGTGTTGTCGGTTGTTCCGACGGCATGATATATGAGTATTTTTCGCCAAAAAAGTCTTCAGCAAATTCTGCCCGGCGCCTGAGTGTGCGCTTGTTGAAGCAAGCACAGGCAGCACAGGCTGAGACGTTGTGGTCTGGGCCAAGGCAGGGAAGGCAGTAAGAATGGAAGTCCTTATGAGGTATTTGTTTACCACAAGACAAACAGTTATTAACTTTTGCAGTTTTATCTGACACTGGCTGAGGCAAGAAAAGGTTCCCCAACGGGGTACTTAGCTTTTTGATGACTTCGGATACTGAAAACACAGGAGCAGACCGACCGGCACTTGCGAACTGCTTCTGCTTCGGGCACCGCGCGGCAAGAAAGACTGAGGAAGATGGCGTCGGCTGATGCCTTTATACCCCAGCTGCTCTGACGTCGGGGAGGAGGCGACATTAGCCGACGCCGGACCCAGACTTTGGAATCCGGCCGACCGAGGGCTGCCTGAGGCAGGACAACCCATATGTAAGGACTGCAGTTGCATTCTTGAAGGACATCCTGAGGCTCTTGTGCCCAGTGACTGGTGGTTGAGGCTTGTGGCAGTTGCGGTACAGAGGGGGGAGAGGACTCTGACATGTGGGATTTGTCAGCAGAGGCAAGCGCCCTCTCCATGGCCTGGAAGTCTGGACCGCCCAAGGAGGGATGGGAGCCCGGAACCGAGCACGACAACCTCGGAACTGGGGTCACATCCCACCCCGATGAGCCCAACCCCAGACTAGAAGTCTCAAGAGGACATGAACCGTGAGAAAGACAGGATCCCTGGAGGATGCCATAGAAAAAATCGACATGGAGCCAGGAATGCCCTCCACCACGGCACAGCCACTGGCCTGAGAAGAGCCCAATGCCCAGTGCTCCAAGGGCCACAAGGACGATTCTGGTTCCAAAATGAGATCCACTATTGGAGTTGGAGGAAGAGAAGCTGCTGTCAGAGTAATAAGCTTCGAAACTTGAGTAGAAGTCGAAGGAGAAGTGTATGTTGGGGTTTGAGGAGATACACGTTCACCTGAATGAGGGAACGTGGACTTTGATGGTTGAGAGAGACCTCAGGCCATAAGCAACTGGTCAACAAGCTGCAACACATCTTGTTCAAAAAGACTCTTGGTTGACCTCATAGAGAAAGCTAATGGTGATTCTGGCCTTTCTAGAAAAGAACTATATTAACTGCCAACAAATGGATCCAGTGAAGGAGAATATTTGGTCCTTGCTAATTCAATAGGTGTAGAGCCCAGAGCCGAGGATGTCTGCAGAGAAGAAAATGGTGTGGAAGTAGTCTGCGCCGACAATGTCAGAGCCATAGTAGTTGAAGATGTCTGCACAGTAAAGGCAAAAGTCTGCCTCGAAGGGTATGGTGCAGTTGTGGAAAGTGTCTGCACCGATAATGAGGATGATGCAGAGAAGGACTGCACCAAAGCACATGTTGGTGCCGAAAATCTCTGCGCTGTGGAGTACAGAAGAGCCATACTTGGAGCCGAAAGTGATTGTACCAACAGTGCCCAAGGGGACTGAACCTGTATGGACGGTGCCGGTAAGGGTTGCGACAGAACTGTTGGAACCATAGTTGTCTGCACAGGGAACTCCGGTGCCGGTATCGATAAGGAAGATATGGCTGGAGCCAGAATCATTTGGGGAGGTGCCAAGCCTGGAGCCGACATGGTCACAGGTGGCAGCGCAGAAGTAATAATCAATTTCACCTTCTTATGAATCAACTCCCTACGATCTCCAGAGGGAGAAGAGGGGAGCAACTTCGATGAAGAAGCAGAAGAGCGCAACTTACGGGGTTTAACAGGAAGGGGTGAGCCTTTCAACCCAGAAATAGCCTCAGAGAAAGGAGACTTGAAAAGACCTTTCAAAATTAACTTATTCTTCCTCTCGTTGAGAGTCCTGGTAGAGACATTTTTACAAATCCCACATGGGGTATCCACAGTAAAGTGGGAGACATTCAGACAGTAGACACATAAGTCACGGCCATTGGAAAGCTGTAAGCCGCAATCCTTACACTGCTTGAAACCAACGCTACTTTTCTTATTCGACATAATGATGTGGAGAAGAAGAAAGACTACCCAAAAAGGGTAAGAAGAGAAAGGAAGGATTACCAACGATGGTAATGAAGAATTACCACAAGGTAAGAAAAGACGGTAATAAAGGGAAAAGACTAAAGGGAAAGAGTCTAAAGTATACGATAGGGTAGGAAAATATTAGTATGAACTAATGAGAATATTTAAAGTAAGAACAATGTATAAAACTTTCAAAAAATTAGACAGCTGAGAGAGAGTGGCTTGACATGGCTGTACAGCAATGCAGAAAACAAGATCTGAGGTAACAGGAAGCAGAGGTTTCTGGGTAGGACCTTGGCTCGAGAGGTTTTGGCTGATGTGAGCTTGATATTGGCCGGCTGGGGTCCACGGACGGAACCGATAACCCATCAGTAAGGACTGAATGAAGATTAACAACATCAGATCAGTTACAAAATCATAACTGACGAAGGTATCGAAGGCATGCCCTGAGCCGTAGTGGCCACAGGTGCCGAAGTCGTAGTAGGCGTAGTGAGGTCTATCAGTGCTGGAGGCAGGACCGGTGCCAAAGCTGGCACTGGTATCGTAGGTGTTGAGATGCTTGGAGCCGACAAGGATGGAGCCACGGATACAGATTTATGCTCCGTGGACAACTTTGGGACCATTGATTTCACAGGCTTACCCTGATCACCCGATGGTGAGGAGGGAACTGAGTGGGACCTCTTTTTGTCTTTTGTAGGAGGGGTTGAGACCTCCATCGCAGAAATGTCCTCTAAAAAGGGAGACTTAAGTAACCCTTTCAGTATCAGTCTATTTTTGCGCTCATTAAGAGTGCATTGACTGAAACTCTGACAAATGTCACAAGAAGGTTGCACCGAAAGATGCAGCACCCCCAAACAGTATACACAATCATCGTGAGAATCACTATTAGGTAACTTGCCATTACATGAAGCACAATGCTTAAAACCTGAAGAGAGAGACCACAGGCAAACAGTATAACCAGTCAGAACTATTAAGTCAAACACAGTTCAAAAAAGCCACACAGTTGTAATACTAAAGTGAAATTTATAAGTAAAACAGAAACACCTTACTGAAAAAACACTAACAGACTATGAAAGAAAGGAAAATACCAGCTATTGTATTGAAGGAATACTACAAGGGTAAGGGAGGGAAGGCCGTACCAACGATGGTACTTGAAAGTTTGCCAACGATAAAAACGGGTACAGCAGAGAAGAAAGATCAAGGTCTGACAGAAGGAAAACACACAAGATACTAATTGCTCAGTAAAAAAGAAAATATCAAAAGTTTTCCACACAAAATATCAAATAAAGTTCCACTTAGCTGAGAGCTCTGCTGAAAGGCGGCTTTACGGTTACGTGGCAAATGAGATCTGCGGTAACAGGGAGAAGGACATTCTGGGTAGAAACTTAGCTTGAAAGTTTTTGGCTGGAGCAAGCTTGGTAAAAAGGCCGACTTGAACCCATCAGTGATGAATGGAAAGAAGATTAACAACATCAGATAATAGTTTAAATTTAAGATTTAAAAACAGTCTACCATAAAAGTAAAAAAGTAACACTCCCATTTATAAGTGTTTAAAGGTTATGTTACAGTCATTAAAATACTTTCACTTACCTTAATTAACCTTTACAGAAAAAGAAAATTTTCTATCATAAAAAGTAAAGTGGGACTTTCTCCCCCCGAGGGGAACTTATCTTCCAGCAATGAAACAGTGTTGGCCAACCATAGATCCTAAAAAGCTGCAGAGGAATGCTGTCTTCAGTGGCAAGAAAGATCTGAAGGGTTTGGCACCTAAGCATAGTCATGTCTGCTAGAGCTGACTAATGGTTTGGATGTGTAAAAGGTGCCCTGAAAGTTTTGGAAGTTGGCAATCTTTTATATCCTTAGCACAATATAACCGATATAATTTAAGCTACTGCAGCACTGATCCTTATGAAGAACAGAATATCTTCTGTAATCACTTTTAATATATCCAACTTAGTATCTCAGACAAACTACCTTTAATTTTATTTATAGTAAGGCCATTTATTTTATCAGGCCATGAAGAAGGATCTTTCTTAACCCTATTTAATGCCTCTTATCACAGCTGTAGCTTTGATTTTTTGAGGGGTATTCACTGTGTATTGGAACATAACAGTATGACCACTTATACCCAATTCACACCTACATAGTCTGGAAAAGGTATCATTAAAACAATGTGATAGCCTCTGGTGTCACATATACTTAGTAAAATTCACATTCCCCTTTACAATTCCATACTATGTATATGAAGAAACATTCTTATTATGACAGACTTAATTATCCTAAGTTCATGTTTTTTTTTCTAATAAATAGCTTTTTAAGCCTTAATGCTGATTCTGTATTTTATCTTATTAGAATTAGTTGGATCTTCTCTCAACCTTTTCTGTTTTTTGTTATTTCTTATTTTGCTTTTTACTTTGGCTATTAACCATGGTGGTTGGCTAGTTTAATAGTTTCCCTCTTGCTGACCATGGGTGAATCTTTTCAATGAACCATTTCTATTTTATCATAAAAATGGTCCCACATATCTTTTATATTCACACATGAATTTTTTTTCTGTTCTATTTTAAACAATTCTTCATTTATAGTAGAAATGTTATTTACAATAATAATTCTACAATACAGAGGTAGTTGATCCCACTTAAGACTTAAATTGCATAAAGGTTTTCTGATCTCAATATCAGATACTTCTATTCTTTCTGAGGTCAGAATATCTTAAAATTTTTCCAGGTCATGTTGGTTTTCTGACTTACTGTTTTGGTGCCATGGATAATGAAGCCAAAAGTTATAACATGATCTGACCCTAGTCTTTTCTGTCATTATCTGCAAAAACAATTTCAGACCCTTGAGCACTCTTTCTCCATTTTTTAATAAATTATTTCACTTCATATATTAACTGTGACAGGGGTCCATATAAACCTAATTCATTCATTATGGATTATTACTGAAATAATTTCTGCTTTATGACTACTGAGGTTCAGCTGGGAGTTTACTGATCCTTTCACAAATAGAAATTCCTCCTCCTTTTCATTTTTTCTAATATTATGATAACCTATGAATTCAGAGATCTCAAGAGGTTGTACTGTCTCTCCAAACCAAGTTTCCCAGAAAATTCCCACATTGGCTTTTTACTTATGCATTAATGGTTGAAACTGCACAACTTTGTTATTTAAATTTCACGTGTTACATATTATAATCTTCCCCAAGCTCCTCTGTAGTTATTTGTACATATTCTTAAATGCTATAAGCTTTACTTCTAAAACAGATTTTACATTTTTCTCAAGTTTATACACCATGACTTTATTAGCTGTATGATTTAAATGGTATTGATCCTTTGCAAAATATGTCTTTCTTTTCCAGTCATATATTCCCTAAGGCAAGGTGCATCTTTCCAAGATATCTACTCATCTAATGTCTGCTCATGAAAGGCACTCAATCTACACAAAGACAGCATGCTGTTGCCTCTCCCACCTGTCAGTCACCACGACTTCCCCTGGAAACCAAAAAATGTCTTTGTCTCAACTAAAACAGCACAAAGGTAACAAAAAACTGCTTCCCCTGAGCCATATGCATGTGTATGTATTTGTTTGTATACATATACTTACATAAAACGTTAATCTGCATTTCAATCATCGACCTAAAAGTAGTTAATTGAGAATGATTTTCGTACACCTTATCACAAACAACACTGACTACCAGATAATGAGCATCTAACCCAAAACAAAACAACACACACACCCAAAAAAGTACTAATATGGGGGGAGGGGCTGCACCTCCTAAACCCCTCTTACTCCTAAATCCGAGATTACACAAAGGCCAGTGTAACTTAAAAGTCTGCAGACTGCACTGCAAGTTTGGGGACACCATACCTTTTCTTTTTTTACTGTCTAAAATACTACTTAAAGATTAGTGTTTTAAAGTATTCTACATAAGGTAAAGATATATCCAGCAGGCCTACAACTCTAGTTGTTGGCCAGCTTCAAGAATGTAACCGGTGCTCATAGCCCCTTTACTTATAGAAAGTAACTCCAAGATCACACACATAATCATTGACAGTGTACTGACAACAGCAGTGATTGTGAAACTACACACTCCAGACACATTTTTATATATTACTGACATGTACAGTCCTGATAAAAGCATACTTTGAGAGACTAAATACTCAATAACAACACTCCCATACTCAACAAATTAAAAGCACAATAACTTTTAGTGCTACTGTATTTGTGTGTGTGTGTGTGTGTATATATATATATATATATATATATATATATATATATATATATATATATGTGTGTATACATACACGTATATATTTATATCTATATATATAAACCTTCTAGGTGCCAAAAAGAAATGGAAAACCAAAGGCTATTTCATTTCTTGGACTTTTTTATTCTGAAAGTTTTAAAATGACGTTCTGTTTTCTGATGACCAGTGGGTTTACATCTAGCCATAATTATTTGAAAAGTATTACTGTGTACTACATTGTATTGTGCTGTATCATACACTAGTAATATACCAGTCTTGCAGGTTGAATTGTGTCAGAAAAGTCAGCTGCATTTAACATACCTACTGGTTAGAAAACAAAATAAACAGAAATGCTCCACTGTCTGGCTATTACTTTTTACTGTTACAGTGGCTGATGCAAGAAACAGGGAAGTGGATGTGAAGACAACATCTCTGCATTCCTATAGTCTGTTACAGAATCAGTAGTGGCCACATGCCCACAGCACTCAGAAAAACTAGCGCTATAAATGCAGCATCATAAAGTACGGTTATGGAAAATCTTAACATAATGGTAGATGCCCTTCTCTTCACTATTGCAGTATTCTTTAGGCATCCCCTGCCAAGGGTGGCCTGACGTACGGCCGGTATACCAAAGCCTTTAGGTTGCTTTAAGGTACGGCATATGTCACACGTATTCTCCCTGCATAGCATAGGGCATAAAGGTGACATCTGGACGTACCACCCTCAAAACTGACAGCCCCAGTAGGAATGACAGTCCAAGAAAAGGCAAAGGTAATCAATACATCCAGAAGAGAAATGGACCAGGGGGTGGAGGAAGGGAGTGAACACTGCAATACTGAAGAGAATGACATCTATCATTATGGTAAGATTTTACACAACTGTACTATGACCTTCCATTTCACTGTTGCAGTATTCATTACATTAGTAAGCGTGCCAAAGCTCAGGAAGAAACTTTGGAGGAGGAAGGACCAGCAGAGCCCTCTAGGAAGCTATGAAGATGGCCTTAGCAAAACCAGCTCTAGCTCTGGAGATTCCATCCAACTTGTAGTGTTTGGTAAATGTATGCACAGAAGCCCAGGTAGCTTCCTCAAGAATACAGTTGGTATCCAAAGCCTTCAAAAAGCATCAGAAGAAGCCACAGCCCTAGTAGAATGAGCATTAATAGAATAAGGAAGGCTCTTACCATGAAAGGAATAGCAAAAAAAAATAGCTTTTGAGATCCAAGAAGAAATAGTTTGCTTGGATACAGATAATCCCAAGGACCTGGGATGAAAGGAAATGAAGAGCTGATCAGATTTCCTAATAATCGTTGTCTTATCCAAATAAAAATCTGAGTTGTCTACGCACATCCAACATCTGCAGCACATTCTCACTAGCAGATTGTGGAGAAGGGAAAAAAATGGGCAAATGAATAGACTGATTAAGGGACAACTTATTCACTACCTTGGGCATAAAAGAAGGATTAGTACCCAAGGACTCCCTGTCCTTATGAAACACCAAAAAAGGAGGACACGCCATGAGGCCTTGAAGCTCAAATATCCACCTGGCAGAAGTAAGGGCTAACAAATGAACAGTCTTCTAAGAGCAAGTCTGCAAGGAAGCTGAAGCTGCAGGCTCAAAAGGAGCCGGAGTCAATTTCTCCAAAACAAAATTAAGATCCCAAGGAGAAGGAACAACGCTTCCTAGGAGGCCTAATATGAAGGAAGCCTTTTAGGATTTTTTAGCTTCAAATCTAGAAGCTAAAGGAGGAGATAAAAGCAGACAAACAGAGAGAGATGATAAGTGGGTCTTAAGGGTCTTAAAAGAAGAATAAGCACAACCCAGCATTGAGCAATACACACAGAGAGGAGAGCCAGAGCCAAAGGAATATTCAAAGAAAGTAGATCCAGGTCACGAGAAAGACACCAAACAGAAAATCTATTCCATTTGGATAAATAAGATTTCCTAGTATTGGGTCTCCTGGTCTCCTGCAGGACCCTAAGCACATACTCAGAAAAAAAGGTATCTATGTGGAATCAAAATCCTATCACTCACAGTGTCAGCTGAAGAGTGGACAGGTGAGGATGGATGAGAGATCCCTTGTCCTGTGTGAGTAGGTCAACCTTGTGAGGTAACTTATGATAACTGGCCTTGGCTAAATGAAGGAGAAAAGGGAACCAATGCTGTCTCGGCCAAAAAGGTGTCACCAATAAGATTTTTGAAGCATCCTGTTGAATTCTGAACAGGACATTTGGAATGAGGGCAATTGGAGGAAAAGTATAAAGAAACATCCCCTTCCAGAAAACGACAGGGCGTCCACCTGCCAAACCAGAGGACCTGGGACCCTGGTGCAAAACAGAGGACATTATCTGTTCAGGGGGGAGGCAAATAGATCAATTTGAGGAGCACCCCACTAGTGGACTATGTCCAGAAACATATCTATGTGAAGCATCTATTTGCAGAATTGAGTTAAAGACCTGCTCAAAAAAGTGTCTGCCACAAAGTTTTGGCCTGAAGGAACGTAAAGTGTTTGAAGAGTCACTTGATGTTGGGCAGCAAGATCTCACACTAGGAGTGTCAGCTGGCAAAGAAGATAAGATCTTGTCCCCCCTGTTTGCTTACATACCACATCACTGTGATAGTGCCTGTAAATACCTTGAGAGGTGCTTGGGAGAAAAGAGGACAAAAGGCCTGAAGTGCCAGCAGAACAGCTCTCATTTCTTTGACACTGATGTGCTCCTTCTGTTGAAGCAGCAAACACACCCCCTGCACCTTTAGGGAGACAAAAGCTGCCCCCATCCCAAGTCTGAAGCATCTGTGAACATCTCCTGAGGAGGGAGAGAGGTTTGAAACACGAGTCCTGGATTTAGAGACAACTGCTGGATGCACCAGTGAAGTTCTTTCTTGAGAAGAGGAACTACAAATTCGAGGGGATGCACATGTTGAAGCCAAACTGACATCAGAAACTTTCTCATGTGGAAGGACGGATGGTGGATGCCATGAATCCCAGAGCTCTCAGAAACCCCCTGGCAGTAATAGGGCCCAGAGGAAAAGCGTTTAGAAGAAGGAAATGAGAGTCAGGGGCTTGGGAGCAGGTAGGGATGCCAGCATAGCCACCCTCTTTATCCTGTACCCCAGGAAAAACATGGTCAGGAGAAGGAGTCAGAAAAGACATTTGAAGTTTGTGAATCCAAAAGTTAGACTTCCGTATAAACAAAAATAAACCAATAAAACTAAAAACAGTTCACAGTGTTTGAGCAGCAAATAGCAAACACATTACTTCAACAGTACATATAATACAGAAATTGTCCTCTGAATAGACTCACTGTAATCCAAGACTGAATCCTAAATCAAGTCCAATGTACTAGCCACAAAAAGATACCAGCTGTTGTTACATTCCCATGCAAATGGAATATATTATAAATCTACCAGTGACGAAAGGAAATCCACCAATGAATGATCCAAAGTCCATTAAAGTAGAGCTTTATTATTAACACCGCCAAACAATAAATAAAGTAAAACATGAGAGTAATTTGTTTGCTATTTGCTGTTCAAACACTGTGAACTGTTTTTACTTTTTGAAGTTTATTGTGAACCCCAGGCTTTGCAGAAAGGAAATGGCAAAAAGATTTTGTAATAGAATCTCTGGAGAGGATGCCTGAAACAGGAGGTCGTCCAAGTAAGAAAATACTTGGATTCTTTAAATCCTGCAAAAAGCAATCACAGGAGAGAGGCATCTGGTGGATACCCTTGGGGCAGTAGAAAGGTCAAAATGCAAAGGAGAAATGAAAATGCCTGAAGCAACAGAGAAATGTAAAAACGTCCTGAAATGGGGATGGATCAAAATATGGAGATAAGCTTTCTTGAGATTCAGAGACATCATATAAGCCTGAGGAAGCAAAAGTGGAAACAAAGTCTGAAGGGACAACATGGGCACCTTCAGAAAAGTGTTGAGATGAGAGAGGTCTAAAACTGGTCTCCAGATACCTTCTTTTCTGGATTAAAACCCCTCCCCTTTTGGGACACAGGCAGTTCTTGAATAGCACCCTGAATCAAAAGGTCCCAAAGCACCTCTGGAAAAGAAAGAGAGCTGTTCCTGAGGGGGCTGAGGAACACCCATAAAAGGGGGACAGGGACTTCAAAACCATGAATTACCCCTGGAGAATAAAGGACAGGACGCAGGAATCCTGAGTAATCTGAAGCCAAACAGAAAGCGAGAGAGAGAGGAGAAGAGGAAGAGGAAAGTGGCTAACAAGAATAGGATAGAAAGACAGCACCTGGTTTATTTGGAAAAGGAGACTTCTAAGGCAATGAAGTCTTAGTAGCCTTAGCAGCAGGAGCTTGCTTGCCACCCTTTTTACCCTTAACAGGAGGGTAAGATTACTTACAAACAAGGCTGGCTTATTGGGGTAGTTTCTCTGAAATTTAGATACAAAAGAAACAAACCTATGTTTAAGTTCCTGTAAAGCCTTGACCTTATCCTGAAGGGACTTAAACATAGCAGCAGCTTTACCGAATGTGTTTACTGTTAAGAGGGGCATCCATCAACTTAGCCTTAATATCATCAGGCAAAGGTGGAGGTTGAAGTCAAGAATGCCTCATCACTAACCTAAAAGCAGCAGGCCTAGAGGAAGCATCTGTTGCATCATAACTACACTTGATGGAATGATGAGCCACTTGGAAGAAGTCCCTAACAAAGAGCAGAGGTTTTACCCTCAGAGTCTGGAAGATCAGAAATAACCTGACAAGCCCGGGAGAGGAGAGCCAACAAGTATCTAGACATATGAGTCTGATAATTAACAGCCCTAAAAGCCAAGGTAGCAGAGGTGCAAACCTTGTTACCTAGCCTTATCCATGGTCCTGTTATCTTCATCAGAGGGCAGTAACTTGGGAGAAGGAAACAATTGAAAGGGCTTGTCAGAAGATACAGACACAACCGAGGGGTCAGCAGGATGACGCTTGTACAAAAATGTACAGTCCTCAGGCACAATACAGAATCTATCACGTTTCTTGGGAGCAGGGGGATATGAAGCATTGGAAAATGCATCCAGCAAGGCAGCAAAAACAGGAGGAACAGCATAAGGTTTAGGAGACTCCACCTGCAACAACTCATAGCCTCTTTTATGTACCTCAGAAACCTGAGCACAATCCCATTTAAAAAACTCCATCATCCTGGAGATCATGTCCCCAATAGAAATCTCTTCAAAGGGAGTATCAGGAATGGTAGATTCCTCTTCCTCTACTCCATATTCCAAAGGAGAGGGAATCTGAGAAGAGTAACCAAGAGATTCCTCATCAGAATCCAGCTCCTCTTCAGAGGAATCCTGTTCCCAGAGTCTTTTTACGGGAGTAGAGAACCAAGGCAGGGTCTGGAACAGAAACTCCTTGAGGAGGTTTCAATGCCATCAAAGCACTAAACAAACCCTGAGTGAAGGCCTGTCATTCACTCTGTGGATACCTAGGAGCAGGAGATATATGTTTAGTCTTTTGCTTTTTCTTCAATGGGATGTCCACATTATAAAATTTGGAAGGCTCTGATCCAGGACAGCATTCAATGATGGTAGTAGGGACTTCATGTCTGACCAATATTTAAGGAACACCCCTACGCCCCTTGGAGATAATCGTCCGTGGTTCCCCCTGAAACACCAAAACAGACATCTGCAATGCCTCCTCGAACGTGCTTAAAGTCGAATCCCAGCCACTGCAGATGAATCTAATGAAAAGCTGGGAGAACCTCTGAGCATTCACTCGCCTCAGAACAGACGTCTGGTGGAGGTTGAAAAGCAGTAGATTCTGGCCTAGGCTTCTTGGCCTTCTTCACTGATGGCTGTCCATTGCAACAAAAAATACCCTCCATCGTGTCTTTCGCAGGAAGCCCAAATGAGGATTTTCAAGATAGACAGCCAAAGAAGATAACCTACTATGAAGAGTTTTAAGTACAAAGGCCTGGCAAATGGAAAATATGGTTGTAAGAGGCACCCAAGTTAAAAAGACACTGGTCATAGCGGTCTTATGGGGAATCTGTCTCCCACACTAATTACCCTTTTTGGATGACATGAAACCCCACAAGCAACAATAAAAAAGAATAAGTAAAAAAGAACCCCAATGGGGCACTTATCTGCAATGGCTTGGTGAACCAACAATGAAACAGGCATTCAAACCAATGATCAAGTGATGGCGTTCCATCTGGCGGCAAGGAAGATCTGATGATGGTACGTCTGGACATCAACCTTATGCCCTATGCAAGGAGCATATGTGTGATGTACAACGTGCCTAAAAATAAACCTAAAGGCTTTGGTATACTGGACAGATGTCAGGTTACCCTTGGCAGGGGATCACTAATGTAATGAATACTGCAACAGTGAAATGGAAAGACATCACTGGATATGTTTAGCAGTTTTGTTCCAGAATGTCTGAGACTATTTAATGGTATTACCAACAAAGAAAAACTCCTGGCAAGGAAGACAGTTTGAGAAAATGGGTGAAAAAAGTGCACAGTAGGTTGCTTTACCTTCCTTCTATATGTAGCTACAGTATAAGGAACTGTAGAAGCTTTTTACTCACTCAGGTGTTCTGCATTCCCCTGATGCTACACTGCAGTGTCAGCAAACCAATTACCTGGAAGGTTTAGGGGAGTATAGATTTTACAGGAGAATAGTGGTAAATGCAGACAATCATGCAGATATGCCCTCTACCCTGGTCATATGTAATGAACTGCAAGGTACAGGACTGCATGCCAGAGGCAACATCTTTATGCAGCATCTGGGCAGGGACACAAGTGTTTTTAATAGGACAGACTACATAAGCAAAATAGATTTTTTTTTGTTTTAATTCCAGTGCTGGTTGCGCTGCTTCATATGAACAGAACCGCACAAGTCTCAGCTAATTAAAATTCAGTGTTACTATCCAGTTTATAACATGCCTATGAGATTTCGGACTCTTCTTTTAAGTTTCTGATACTGTTTTCTGTAAAATTATTTGGCATTTTAATCATAAAAACTGTATGCTTAAAGGCACATCTAGGATCTTTTGAACATCTCAGCAAGTGATGCAAGAATCGATTCCTTTAACAGCAATGCACTCCCTTCCCCAATAAGGTATGACTTCTGTACAGTTTTCAAACAATCAGCAAAGTGTCTTGAGACCTTGGAACAAACAAGATTTCTATTTTCCACAGAAATATTCACTTCCATACAAAGTTCTCCCCACCAGAAACTGGATATCTTGAGACTGTGGTGGTCCTAGTTTTAAAGGTGTGGAAGGGGGGGTTGAATATAAAGCCATCACTCATATGATGTCATCAGCCACACTAAACTAAGATGTTTGTCAAGCTGTGCTTACATTCATTCCACCACTTTCCAGTCCTGTAATAATTAACATGTGCAGCCTCAGCTTATGAGTCACTGCAGGGCAGTCAGGAAGCACTGATTTCTCTCTCCAGTTACCTTACTTCCCTGTCTGGTTCCTTGCTGGCAACATATTTTTACCTCCGGAGATCATGGAATGCACATTTTCAGTCTACAGCCTGACAGCACTTTTTTTGCATGCTATCAGAGATCCCTGGAGCACTAACAGAGCAATCCAGTAGACAGTTTTTCAGCAGGCCATCTACTGAACGTGATTTTACATGATTTACTTCACTCACAGGACACATTGCAAACAATGACACTGCAACATAAATCAAATGACTTAACAGACTACCAGAGTGAAACAAATATATGCAATGAGATGACAGGATGGGGGTCCGTACACAAAAGAGTAATATAACTGTTAGTTTATCACAGTTTAAAAACCTTTAATGACAGCATGTTACTGAATAAACTGTGCAGCCATAAATAAATGATCAGAACTATGCATTGCATGTCTGTAAATTGCTACTTTATTTCTTATTTTTAGTGGTTTAACTATTTAATGGCCTACGTAGTTTTTGCACAGTGCAAGTTGTTCTGCAATTACACAATAATCAAAATGCCCTGTTATTACTTTACTAATAATACCATGCACTTCTACCTGATGACTACTGGGAAGAAACAGACAGAGATAATATGTCAGAAGATTACATTAAAAAAAAAACATTTTTCAAAATATAATCTGGAAAACTGCACATTACTTTACTAGAAATGTCACTGGTATCTAAAGTGCCAGTGTAGCAAGATGTAGGTATCTGTGGGACTTCTACTATTTTTTCATCTAATTTAGTACCTTCATCTAAAGTGAAGATATCAAAGGCTCCTGTTAAGCTGAATGCTAGATTTCCTCACTTAATGCTATTATGACGAATCTTACAAGGGTGAAACATGTCTGTAAATAGTGGAGTTTGGCTTAAAAGAATGAGTACTTTATTAAAAGACATGCAACATTGTGCATTCATGAATGGTGTGCTGAAACATTTTTTTTTCAGGAAAAAATCAGCATCTTGCTTATGTGATGTCTTTTTAAAGGACAGTATGTAATTTAAGTATAGCTAATGCAAGCTGCAGTCTTACAACTTCTGAGTTTATGATCACTGGTAAATAGGTATAATTATGATCACTGGTAAATAGGTACAATTATGCAATCTGGAGCTGTGATATTCAAACCAAGATTTAGTTTTATAGCAAAGGACTCTAAATTAATGCTTTGAGGCAGATAGCAGGAGTAAGTGAATAGTAAATGCCTTTGTTCCACATTTTATCTTTCCCACATACTCCATATAGGCATTGCCAGGGTAGATGATCTGTTATGGACATGTCTGTGACATAAAACTGTACTGCAAATATTCACTGCATAAATATTGTTTTCTTGTAATGTTCAAAGTTGTCAGTGTATCACTCCTGGGCCAGACAATGTCTAAAAACTAAGGTCAACTGTGGTCAGAACACACACCTGTTTAAAAGAAAGGAATAAATAAATGAAACGCAGCGATAACAGTGTGCAACCTGAAAACAGTTTGAGAATATTTCTGTATTCTCAGTACCGCAGAATAGACAATGCACATACTTAAAAAGTTGCTTACTCAAGAAAACAATATAAATGGAGATAATGTATAATGTGTAATACCCACTCACTATAAACTGTCATATTCCCAAGTTAGCTGCCTCAATGCCCTCACACTATGAGAACTTAATGCGCAACTGCTAGGTCACCTGATGACCTAGTCCTAAAGAAGCTAATCCCATAATGTTAACCAGGAGCATCCCAAGTGTAATAGTGGGTTAGGGATCTGGCCTCTGTCATGAAATAATGATTTAAATAACTGCACTTCCTGCAAATGGTGCAGAGCAGGAAAGGGACAGAGAGGAAATCATAAAGAAAAATCAGTAACCCACACTGAAGAAAACAACAGGCAGTAGAAGTGAGATTACTACATGAAATGTCTGGTGTGTTAACAGCAGGAAATGTTACTGAATGAGTCACAGTAATGAAGATTCTGATGTCTCAGCATGTCTACTAGCACTAACAGAATCCCGTTTTGGCTGGCAACCATACTGTGTTCCCCTTCTTGTGCCAGGCTTCTAGATTCTGTATACAATGAGCTCACTGGTGAAGGAAGCCAGAAGGCAGTCAGCAAATATTAATACACTGTTGCTCTAAATAAAAACATGTCTAACCAAAACCACTGCTTAAAAGTTGCTCTCAGTTTATAAATTGCTTTTAATTGTAACCTACTTATCCCAAATTGGATTAGATGGGAGATTTGCAAACCAATGGTCCGACCCTGATAGAAAGAATGTTACATTTGCTGAAAATAAAGTGAAATCCACGACAAAGATATTAACAGAGTCAGTGACTTACATAAATGGGGGTGTGAATTCTAAATTCAAACATTCTGTAAGAACTGCTCTGCTAACATATGGAAAAGAAGCTCTGTCACCTGGTGATGACTAAGCCAGCAGGAGATCTCCATGTAATGATTCTACCAGGCCTGACCTGCCTTAGTTTGGTTGAATTATAGAGACTAAATGTCACTGAGTCAGTTATCAGTGCAAACAGTCTTTAGTGAACAGAATACTGCAGAATATATTAGTACACTCACATACTTTGACTATCTAACAGTATGCTCATCAGGAGTCACCACCTTCATACTTCCATGTTAGAAACGGTTCACAAAACAAACCAAGATAAACAGCATGCACACTCACAGGGTCCAGTCTGCTGTACCACCATATTTCCCCAGTAGGTGGCAGCAGAGCCCCATAACTCCCCCTTGTCTAGTTACAAAGCTCGTTCACGGTGTTTTACTGTTCACTAACTTACAGTGCCCCTTCTAAGGTCTGACAACACCTCCACTTTGTGGAATAAATTAAACTTAAGTGCCACTAACCCATTCCTGACTATCTTCTCCCTACACTACAATCCAAACAGCTGTAGCCACAAACAACAGTGTCCTGTCCTTACCTGCACTCACTGATACTTTTTCTGCTCACTTCTACTGCGGGTGCTCTATCCACTCTGTTCGCCCTTCAGGCACACTCCGCTCCTCTAACCTGCCCCCCAAATTCCACCCGCCCCCACTACCTGCACATTTAACTATTCCCTTACTCCTCCCACTATCCAATCACCACATACCCCTCCCACCTATCATAATACACCACAAGAGACTTACAGCCTACCACAATATGTCCCATTCCATACCACATTTACAGTGTGCATTACTCCTAGCAATACCAACCACCCTCACCTGCTTAACACAACTCACTCACCCCTCTCTTACCCCACCTTCACACTACACAACCATTATCCAACACACCACCTTAAAATCCTTCTCCTCTATAACTCCAGAACTCTATCCCTCCAACACAACCCTACTTTATAAGCCCAAAATCCTCCCACTCTTACCTTCACCCAACTTTCCCCTCCACCTACACCCAAACAAAAATACTTTCTACCCCTACCTAAAACCTCAATCCACTGTGGATCTCATAATACACCTACTATACCTAGTCTCCCTCTCTCTATCTGGTGATATCCATCCCAACCCAGGCCCCATCAACTCCCCATCCAACAATGCCCCCACTCCCTCACATCCTGGCACCCCCAATTCCATTCGGTTTATCACAATTAATGTACAAAACTTTCGTAATAAAATCCCTACACTCCACACCTGGTTCTCACATAATCACCCTGACATTGTCACCATCTCAGAAACTTGGCTTAAGCCTTACATAAAAGTTAGTGAAATATTACCTCCCAGCTACCAAATGATCCGCAACAATAAACCCAGTAAAAACTAGCCTTAGTCTACTCCTCCTCCTACACTGTAACACCATTTAACAACCCCATTCCAAAATTCGCCAATTCTGAATTAAACATACACCACCTAAAAATCAACAATCATAAATCCATATGCTTAGCTGCCCTCTATATTCCCCCAAACAACATTCCAATATTAGAAGACATCCTCTCCTGGTTCTCATCTAATGTAAAAAATGAAACCTTTACCCTATGTGACGTTAACATTAACTGTGCCACTCTCAACCCCGCTCTCAAGCAATCAACCTTTTTAATTTCACTCAGATAATTAACTCTCCTACCAGGCCCAACAAAAATGGAGACTCTGGCACCATCCCTGACCGGATGTTAGTATCCCACCCTAACCATATCTCTACCTCAGGTATCATCCCAGGCCCCATCAGTGACCACCTACGAGCCTACACTGACCGGCACCCCTCTCCACTCCAAATACAGCATCACTACATTCAAATACGTAACATCTCCAATTTCAATAAACTGCCTAATACCCTATTAGAGTTCAAACATCTCTGCAATACCGTAAAAAACTAACTAGAGACCACAAAGCATACTACACTAAGCTTCAATCTGAGCATCCCACCAACCCAAAAATTCTGGAATACTATCCCCTCTTTTCTCCACACTGGTAACAAGGATAACCCTTGCCTTAACCCTAACCTCTCCGACCTAGAAACAGTCACCTCATTTAACTCCTCCTTCGTGGACCGTACAGCCAAACTAACCACCACCTTCCCACACTCCCCCAAACTCTTCCACTCCACCCTCCTCTCACTCTTCTGACAATACACAACAATCACTCACCTTCAACCTCAACCCTGTTCCCACTAGCACAATAAGAAACCCCTCTTCCAGCGAAAACC